>NW_019154087.1:4175914-4564804 GCF_002288905.1 Enhydra lutris kenyoni | reverse complement strand
AAGATCTCGGGGTCCTGGGATCGAGTCCCGCATCGGGCTCTCTGCTCAGCAGGGAGCCTGCTTCCCTCTCTCTCTCTCTCTCTCTCTCTCTGCCTGCCTCTCTGTCTACTTGTGATCTCTCTCTGTCAAATAAATAAAATCTTTAAAAAAAAAATTAGACTGCTCATTTTCATGTTTCTTAGACACATTGGCTAATTCTACATGGCTGAGATCTAATATATTTCTGATCTGTGTGTAAGAGTCACTAATACCTAGATTTAGTGAACCTAGTCCAAACTAGAAAATTACTAAGGTGGAAGTATTCTTAGCTTGTGTTAGCAACTCTGCCCCTCTTTTCATGGCTGTGTACTGTTACTTACCTCAGGATCTTTTATTGTTACTGAACTAATACTTCACTGTAGTCTATTCTTACACTATGTTTACTCTGTGGAATTTAAATTATTGAGTGAAAACATATCTTTTCCAGGTCCCTGGACCTTTGTTTATTGAATATGTTATCTTGCAAAAAGCATAACTATTGGAGAACCTGTATATTTTCTATTATATCACAGTATTTAATGATATAAACTAGCTTTCAAAAACTTTTTTCCCCTGTTCCAGTCACTGACACCAAGGTAATAAGACATAGGTGTTTCCAAATACATTACAAAAGGACCTTGTGGAAAGAAGAAGGAAATGTTCCATTTAGTTCATTTTGGCATTTATGCTTTTTAACATTTTTTTCATTCTTTAACACTTGATTATACATGGGAAGGTCTGGTGAATAAACCAAGGACAGTTTTTTGTTTTTGTTTTTTTTATAAAAAAATTTTTTTTAATGATTTTATTTATTTATTTGAGAGAGAGAGAGCGAGCGAGCATGAGAGGAGAGAGATCAGCGGGAAAAGCAGACTCCCTGCCAAGCAGGGAGTCCGATGCGGGACTCGATCCCAGGACTCCAGGACCATGACCTGAGCCGAAGGCCTTTGCTCAACCAACTGAGCCACCCAGGTGCCCCACCCAAGGGCAGTTTAATGGAAAAGATAATTGCTTAAGTTTTGGCCTTGTGTAAAGTTGGAGGGCCTGTACTGGCTGCTCTTCTCCCATGCATAAATTGAAGAGGCGGAAGGAAATTAACATGCATAAGTTGAAGGGGAAAATTAATTTCAGAACATTTTCTTATTTAAAGCAATTGTTTCACAAATAGTACATGTTCATTGTAGAGAGGTAGACACATTAAAAGATTAAAGGAAAAATTTAATTCCTCCGCCCAGAAATAAAACTTGCAGATGGTTTTCTCTGTGTTTCAAGGATCAATTATACTTTTTGCACTTATATCCTGTTTGGTAACTTTTATGTAATACATACTTCTATACCATTAGTTTCAGTGTTTTTGTATAATCCTTTCTTTAATTCCATCCCTTTTTGGACAGTGAAGTTGTTTATATTTTTTTTTTATAAGCCATACTGCAATAACTATCTTTGTGACTGAATTTTTGACCCTTATAATTCTTTCAAATTAATTCTTAGAAGTAGAATAACTGAATATGCACATTTTGGGATGTTTGTATTCAATTAAGCATAGATGTGGGGGATTGGAATTTCCATCCCAGACTTAATTATATCAAAGTGATTAGTTTCATGGGAAAAGAAAACTGTAGCCAAGAACCTTCATTCAATATTAGACTAAGGCATGTGATCAGCTAAAACAAAACTTTTGTTGATAATAGTGATTGGTATGTGACAAGTGTTGTGCTTCTATTGTCATATGTATTATATCAATTCTGTGAGTTTGGTAATACTAGCTTTTTTCATAAGCCTAAAGCAAACTTAACTGTTTGTAAGCAATGAAACTGATTCAGTTTCAGGCCTCTTTTACCCCCAGAACCCCAAAGTCCTTCCATTATCCATTGGTATAAGGATGGTATATCCATATTAGGTTAATGGGGACATAACAATCAAAGGAACAAATTATCTGGCTGAGAAGCATCTTTGCTCTAGTATCAATAAATTCACCTGTTTTTGACTAGTTTCTAAGAACTGTTTTAAAATGCTTTTATTTTAAGAACATGTAAAAAATCTTATTTTGTTTAACAAATTCATTAAAATGCATAGCAACACAATAGGTTATTATAAGTATATGGAGGAAAGCAGTGTGGAAGATTGTAAACTACAAACTGCATATTTCTTGTGGGTAGAATTATGGAGGACGTCCTTTTACCACATAATGTGTAAGGTTTTGAATTTTTATGAACATAATTTACAATAAGGAAAATGGGGTTTTTTAAAATGAAAGTATTTCAAGACATTTTTGTTAGGTGTATTTTTCAAAATTCTCTATGATCAGACTGAATTTTCAGTTCTCTGGTTTTCTGTCCTCATTTTTCCCTGTTTCTTTACCAGTGTATGAATAATTTGGAAATATGGGAATATACTGTTTTTACCTTACTTTGAGCTGTCCTCTTCGGTGCATACAGATAGAAATCACTTACTTTGGGTTATTAAAAATAAACATTTTTATACATAGGAAATGCCAAACTCCAGAAGTTAATAGTAGCTATAGTTGGGTAGGAGGAGAACTTTTCTTGGTGATAGCTGTTGGGGAGGTGGGGGGAAGGGGAGGCTTTAACATTTAAATATTCTTTGTATCATATGAATTGGCTTTGTATATCTTACTATGAGCTTATGTTAACTTTGATTTAAAATATTTTAAATACATCTGAGAAAGTAAATCTCCAGCCCTTCCCAGCCACCTAATAAACTTTAGTATGTATGTTTTTAGTTTTATACAAGTGTATGTGTATATAACTGGTATGTTTTTCTGTGCGTTTTTTAACGAAAGTAGAATTACATGGTATGTATTTTGCAACTTTTTCTCAAAATACATTTTGAACATCTCAAACTCGTGTGTATAGTTCTAATTTACCTCATTTTTAATTTTTTTTTAAGTTTTAAAATTTCAGTTAACACAGTGTAATATTAATTTCAGGTGTACAATTTAGTGATTCAGCGCTTTCATACAGCACTCAGTGCTCATAACAAGTGCATTCCTTAATCCCCATCACCTGTTTCACCCATCCCCCCACCCACCTCACCTCTGGTAACCATCAGTTCTCTGTAATTCAGAATCTGTTTCTTTGTGTGCCTCTCTCTTTTTTAGCCTATGCTGGTTTGTTTTGTTTCTTAAATTACACATATGAGTGAAATCATACAGTACTTATCTTCCTCTGACTTACTTCACTTAGCATAATACTCTCAAGCTCCTTTGGGTAAATACCTTGTAGTGCAATTGCTGGATCATAGGGTAGTTCTATTTTTAACTTTTAGAGGAACCTCTCTACTGTTTTCCACGATGGCTGCACCAGTTTGCATTCCCACCAGCAGTGCAGGAAGGTTCCCCCTTTCCACATCCTTGCCAGCACCTCTTGGTTGATTTGTTGATTTTAGCCATTCTGACCTAATTTACCTTGTTTATTTAAATGGCTGTACGGGGTGCCTGGGTGGCTCAGTGGGTTAAAGCCTCTGCCTTCGGCTCAGGTCATGATCTCAGGATCCTGGGATCGAGCCCCGAGTCAGGCTCTCTGTTGGTGGGGTGCTTGCTTCCCTTCTCTCTCTCTCTGCCTGCCTCTCTGCCTGTTTGTGATCTCTGTCAGATAAATAAAATCTTTAAAAAAATAAAAAATAAATGGCTGTACGTCCATTGATAAGTGCACTATTAGTGAATGTTTCAAATTATTATTTTGCCATCGACAAAAAAATTCAGTGAGTATCTTTTTTTTGTTGTTGTTTGTTTTTTTAATTGTGCTAAGTAGAATGTAAAGACAGATGGCTCACACATTAGCAAGGCCAAAGCTAGGACTATAAAATCTTTTAGTGTGAATATTTTCTATGATAAAATCTTTATTGCCTTGAATTTGTGGATGAGGAATTCTGAAAAGTTTCTAGAAGGCAAGCAACTATAAGTACAAATGACATACTATTGTGAGTTTAAGGTATTTAGCATGCTATGGTGGTCTTTCGTATAATAGTCACTACAATACAAATTAATCAGCATAGCTGTGTTCCAATAAAGCTTTATTTACAAAAATAGGTGGCAAATGGTAATTTGCAAACCCCTTGTCAGTCGTAATCAAAAGAGCTTTAAAATTATGGCGCATTGCTATTGGAATTTGACCTGTCGATTTTAAGATAATCAGCTTTTAAAATAATGTATCTAATAGTTAAATACATCTAATTTAATGTAACTAATCAGCTTTTATAAAGTATGTCTATGTAATTATAGTTGACCCTTGAACAATATGGGTTTGAACTGTGGAGGTCTGTTTATAGGTGGACTTTTTGTTTTGTTTTGATAAATACAGTACACTACTGTGAATATATTTTCTCTTTCTTATAATTTTCTTAATGTTTCTTTTTCTCTAGCTTAATATAAGAACACAGTGTATAATACAACACAAAATATGTGTTAACTGTTACCATTAAGGCTTCTGGTCAGCAGTAGACTATTAGTAGTTGTGTGTGAGTTAAAAATTATACATGGATTTTCTACTGTGTAGGGATTCAGCACCCCTAACTCCCTCATTGTTCAGGGTTCAACTGTGTGTGATTTCTGTTAATAGCTTCAAGTTGTGAACCAGTTTGTTTATGAATTAGGCACATTTATTAAAAGCATTTAGAAACTCATAAAAGAAATTTTTATTTTTTATATGTTTAAAAGTTTTATCCATTGTCCATACTGAAAGACCGGAAAGTTTTTGTTATTACTAAAATCATGTATGCCTAAAAGAAGTCTTTCTTTTGGGGACACCTGGGTGGGTCAGTAGGTTAAGTGGCCAACTCTTGATTTCAGCTTAGGTCATGACCTCAGGGTCCTGGGACAGAATACCCCTGCCCCAGTCAACTCCACTCTCAGCTGGGAGTCTGCTTGAGGATTCCCTCTCTGCCCCACCCCTCCGTGCGTAGGCATACATGCTTGCGCTCTCTCTCCCTCTCTCAGATCTTTAAAAAAAAAAAAAAAATGGTTATTTTTCTACGTGGCAAGCTAGAAAGCAAATGGCAATCAGAAGTCTTTTGGAGAACATTCCTCCCCCACTTCCTTCTGGGGCAATTTTTTCGAGATAGTTAACCTTGAAAAATAACCATATGTTTTCTTTACTGCAGAGCTTCTCAAATCCGCTTTATAGGCATTGAAACACTCCCAGGAAAGAATGTTTTTCCCAACTTATTTGAATCTCCAAAGAATTATATTCCATAGGACAGTATTTGGAAAATGATGCTATAAGACAGTGGTCTCAGGTGGAAATTTTGCGCCTTAGGGCACATTTGACAATATCTGAAGGTACATTTTTGGTTGACACTCTGGGGGTGAGGAATGGGGGGAGTGCTTCTGGAATCTCAGGAGATGACCCCCTGACTTAAATCAGTTGATTGCCCTTTCATATAATTATTCATCCTGCCATTGTTTTCTTAGTATGTACTTGACAACATTAAGAGGCTATAAATAGTAATTTTGATTTTATGGAAACTGGCAAGGGAAAGCTGACAATTTTTAAAATAGGGTTATTTTTAAAATGAAAGTGGTACAGTCAAGAGGCTTTGAATCCTTCGTGGAGACTGACAAAGTGAACAAATTTAAAGAGTACTGACCTCTTAGGTGAGAAATCTCAGAGTCTTTTGGCAGTATGTGTTTTCTCCAGCCTGATCATGCTTGGCTTTATAAAAATAGGCTCTATAAGAGAGAAAGAAAATTAATCTTAAATTTTAAGGGAAAATACAAATACAGTGTTGTTTTTTAAAGATTTATTTGAGATAGTATGCCTGTGAGGGTAGTCAGAGGTAGAGAGGGAGAATCTCAAGCAGACTCTCCACTGAGGGTGGAGCCCAAGTGGTGCTTGATCTCACAACCCCGAGATTATGACCTGAGCCAGAATCAAGAGTTGGATGCTTCACTGAGCCACCCAGACGCCGCAAAATACAACTTTCTTAAATTAACACTTACCATTTGATTTTTATGCCCCTCATCTACCAAAAGTGACATAGGACATTTAGAAGTTTTGTTTGTTTAGAAGTTTGTGGCATTTTCTGAGAGTCTGGGATTACCACTGTGGTGGCAATATCAGATTAGAAATTAGAGATTTAAGCTGCATTGTAAATTTGTTTTTAGGTATAAGATGGAATTTCTAAATAGCAGTTGAAATAAAGTATAGAAAGTATGATATAAATGGAGTATACAATATATATTTGGGTAAAGTATTGAATATCCTTTCTATTAAAACTTTTATGTCAGCCTCTGAGGAGGTATGGTATAATGTGTTTATTTTCCTTGTGTTAGTAAAGTCAGGTAAAAGTTTTGAGAGATGCTAGGTATTTTGATTCCAGAATCTTTTTGAAAGAAAATCAAGGAAGGAGTGTTAAGCTCTTTTTTAGCTATGGAAGGAAGGTTTTCTGTGTATTGAAACTACGTATTTCCAAGCTGTAACACTAAATTGTTTAAGCTTTAAAAGTTGTCTACTTTTAACTTCAGAGAATAATGTAACTATATAGCTTTCTCTGTGAAGTGATATGTGTGTGCAGCATGTTTCAAAGAATTTAGCACTTAATAATAGATCGTTGAATCTATTATTTGGCTTCAGTGTTCTAAGAAAAGTTAACTTCTTGAGAATCAATCTTAAGAATAAGATTTTCTATATACTCAAGTGATGGTTGCCTAGTGTTAAAAAATTAAAAGTATTCTTAAGTGTGTCCAAATAATGGACTAGAGAGGAGGACAGATTATAATAAAGTAAGCTAAAAGAAGGCAAATCCATATTTTCTCTGATGAACTTTAGGACAGAATGCCAGCCATCCACATAAATAACCATATTAGGTATGCAAATACCTACTCTAGCAGTGACTATGTTGATCAAGGAGTTATTTGGAAGAGATGATCTACTTGGGTGTCTCAAACATATCTCAATCTCAGCATGTCCAATGAGCACTGCGATGGTCCATCTCAAACCCATCCATTTTACAGTGTTTTCTGTCTCATTAAATGACACCACTCTACTCTCTTCTGCAAATGGGAAACCTAGATATTAGTCACGATACTTGCTTCTTCCTCTTATATATTCCAGCTCTGTTCAGTAAAAATGTTAGCAATATCCATAAATGTTTTAGTAGTTACACCAAAAAGATAAGAAACAGGTGAAATTAATTTTGATATTTTTGATTTAGCTCAATATGTCCAAAATCTTATTTCCATATTTTAAAATCAGATATTTTATATTTCTTTTTAAATATTAAATTTTCAAAGTCCAGATTATGTTTCACACTTAAAATGAATACATCTCAATTCCTACTTGCCACATTTCATGTGCTTAATCATCACATATGGCTGGTGGCTACCATATTGGACAGTGAAGATCTAGTCTGTCACTAAGTCCTCTGAGTTGTACCTCCTAAATAACTCTTAATTCCTTCTCTCTCTCTCTCAACTGGCATCATCCTGATACAGATTACTGATAACTTCTAGCCTTCCTCCCATCAGTACACAGTGGTCAAAATGATCTCTCCCAAATCTTTTAATTCCACCCCCATCATCATTTACTCTTTAAAATCTCATCGCTTCTTCGGGGTAGCCTTTCCTGATACTCCTCCTCTAGATCAATTCTATTATCTACTCATCGAGCATCATGTACACCCTCTCTTGTAGCATCTAGTTTACTTTCATTTGTGTGAGCACTGTAAGTTCCAAAAGAGCCAAAACCATGTCTTTTTCCCCTTGCTATATCTTTAGTAACTGAATGCCAGACGTAAAGTAATTATTCAACCAAAATCTGTTAACTGATGAATTTAACTGCTTGCCCTCCTTGAAAATGCTGTGGCTCCCAGTGTAACAGTATCCTGTTCAACCCTTAAAAAGCACTGTTTTGGGGGCACCTGGGTGGCTCAGTGGATTAAAGCCTCTGCCTTCAGCTCAGGTCATGATATCAGGGTCCTGGGATCGAGCCCCACATCAGGCTCAGCAGGGAGCCTGCTTTCTCCCCCCTCTCTCTCTGCCTGCCTCTCTGCCTATTTGTGATATGTCTGTCAAATAAATAAATAAAAATCTTAAAAAAAAAAGAGCAATGTTCTTAAGACTCTTGATCTCAGCTCAGGTCTTGATCTCTAGTTTTTGAGTTCAGGCCCCATGTTAGGCTCCACACTGGGTATGGAGCCTACTAAAAGAAAGGCATTGTTCTTGCATCTTTCCTCTTCAGTTCATCTGTTGTATAAGCAGGGATTGTTCTTTATTCAGAAGCCTTTAATTCACTTTACCTACTGAGATAAATTTCAAATTTATAACTTGCCATTTGAGGCTCTGTGTAATCTGACCCCAATATTATAAAAATGAAACTAGTCAAGTTGTATTCTTCCTACTCTCCAAATAAACATTACCCTTAGGAGCCATCTTTCTATTCATTCAATAAGTACTTTTACTACATTACCAGATAATGATCAAGGCCAGTACTATCAAGTAGAACTTTCTATTCTACTGTATATCTCTTCTGTTGTATTGTATAATCTGTTCTCTCTATACTCACTGGTCGCATATGGCTGTTAAGCCCTTGAAAGTTGACTGTTGAGCACTTGAAATGTGAATAATGCTGAGGAACTAAGTTTTTTTATTTTGGTTAAATCTTATTAGCCATGTCTGGCTAGTGGCTACCATATTGGATAGTGCAGATCAAAGGAATGGAGCACATGCTATCTGCCCTCATGGAGTTCATACCCTGGTATGGAGATAGTAAATAAACTGTATCAGATGGTGATACATTATGCAGGAAAATAAAATTAGGTAAACAGTAGGAGATGTATATGTTGGGAAGGAGCAGAAAATGTTTATGTAAGATAGAAAAGGTACTAACTGACATTTGAGCAGAGATATGAAAAAAGTGAGTGTAAGCCATGTGGATGGGTATATTTAGAAGTGTTCCAGAGATAGAGAATAGCATGTACAAAGGCCCTGAGGAAGGAGTGTGCTTACCTTATTCTAGAAATAGCAGAGACTGGTGTGTCTAGATTGAAGTTACAGGGTAGAGCAGCCCAGGACCAGACCAGGAAGGATTTTATTGGCTGTTAGGGAGACTTAAGCTTTTGCTTTGTGAAACAAGATGCCATTGGAGGGTTTCAGCAGCTGAAATTCATGACCCTAGTCTTGAAGAGAATCACTCTGATTATTGTATTGAGAATAGGTATATACCTACATACTGAGAATGTCCTTTTGGACAAAGGACATTTTACATATTAAAATTTTTTCTCTTCTTTCAGACCTTAATTCAGAAATTACCTCTTCCACTTGCTTTCCCTAAGCTTTATCATATAGAAGTGATTATTCTTTTTCACTAGTATTCATGTCCATATGTTCATAGTCCTATATGTTGATTTTTTTCTGTAGACTATAAATTCTCCAACAACGGTGATTGTAGCTAGTATACACATAGTGCTCCTAGTTATTGGTTGAATGAATGGTACCTCTAGTTACAACTAAAATCATGGAAACAGTTTCTTAAATTATAACACGAAATGATACTTGGATGAAATGTTGCTCTATAATTGCTTTTATAAGCAGATTTATATCTAAATGCAGTAATAAAAAAAAATAGCATGGTGTCCAAACCATTTACCCATATTCACTCATTTAATCCTCTTACAAATCTGTGAGTAGGTATTATCAGCACTATCTTCTGGATGGGAAACTGAGACAAATAATGGTTAAGTAATTTCTACAAGATTACAGAGCTTGGATTTAGATCCATGCAACCTGGCCTTACTAAACACAGTTAATTTTTTTAGTAGGTCATAGACCTACTAAACAATTTTGGGAGCCAACAGAGCATTGCCAGCTATTAGCAACATTTATTCTAAAAATTCTAATGTTCTGACTTTATCTACTGTTCTATTACTTATGAAATAAAACTATTCTGATGTTCTGATGTAAAATTCTGATGTTCATTAACCTATTTTTAGAATATACATCATTATGTTAATCCATTTAATTCATTTTTTTCAGAACAAGAGATAGAGTAATGGCATATCAATATGAACATACCATGGGAACAAACTTTGTGTTTTTCCCTTGTTTAGGGCCTGTATATCTTTGGGATCAAGAACTCGAGCCATTGGAAATGCAGCTAAGAGCCAGGTAAATTGTTAATGTAGATGTTTTGACTTACAGGAAGAATTTATTGGAATCTTGGTAACCAAGCTACCACTTTGTTAGTGAGAAAAGAGAAGGAGAGAAATTTGACAGACTTGAATATCTTTGTATTTTAATAGATATATTTTGCTTTGGGGTTGTAAAATATTTCTTATCTTTTATTTTTTTAAAAGTCTTATTTAGTTGTGAAGTTAGGGTGTATAACATCACTTTTTCTCCTGTATGGTCACTTTTCTAAGAGGTATCCTGTCTAGAATATACACTTCAACAAGTAAGCAATGTCTTTGTAAAAGAAGGTGGGAAATATGGAAGAACTAATTTCCAGAGTAACCCAGTGTGGCTACTTTTGCATGGAATCTGCTTAGGTATTCATATTTCTAAGCTTCCAAATTGCTTATAAGTAGAACATTGACTTTTAATGTTTTTTGTTAGAGGTTCATTTTCCTCAGACTTTATTTCCCTGAACCAAAAGCCCTTAACAATTACTTCTTATATTTTAATGTGTACCTGGGTCTTCTTTTTGTCATAAAATAACTTTAATAGGTCTTTTTTCCCCTCCTGACTTTATGGGAATAATTGACTCAATTATCTAGGAATTTTTGCTTAAGACTTTCCTCAAGGTTGTCTTCTAATTGGCCTATATATGAAAATGTTATCTTCTACACTTTCATATTGTACATTAACACATGTTGAGTTTGTGCCAAAATGACTTCTTCACTAAAGTTTACATCTTATATTCTGTGTGATCTTCTAAGCGTATCATAGATAACAGAGTCGCTATAAAGAATGGAAACTAAAGTTACTCCTCCTAAAGAGACCAATGTGGTAATTCAGTGTCCCTGTAGCTTTCATCTTGTAACTTGTAACTGAAGAGCAAGATCTGTTTGACTTTAACTAAGAGGACAGCGACTAGATCTCAATATTAGTGTATAGTTTGAGCTAGATGTTCTAGTTAAAAAATTAATTAGCTAAAATACAAGCCATTTGCAAATTCAGACACTTTAACTTTGCGTCATGCTACATGGAAGGAGTTTAAATTTACCAGCCTAGAAGCACTTCTCAACCGTAAGAAATTTCATTCTCACTACATGAGAAGTTTCACAAAGAACTAGATATTAAGAGGAAAAGAAAAAGGGGGCAATGTGGAAGAGTGTTTCAATAAAAACTTAGGAATGAAAGTGGAAGAAAGAGAAGTCAAACGTACTAATTCACTAAAGCAAAAGGTGAGGAAAACCAAACAGATGAGCTGTAGATAGATTTTCACCGTATTACTCGAAAAGTTTTACATTTTTGTTCTTTCTTTTTTGAAAACATTAATTTTGAGTCTACATTCCTAGGATAGGAAGAGAATTTGTGGAGCAATATATAAGATGCATACATTCTTATTGTATAATTTTACTGTCAGCTGGAAGCCAGACAAATGATTGTGTATAATTCTAAACTTAAATGTGTAGGATAAGGAGACTTGGTGGTCTTAAATATTAGCATAATGTTGATTTTGCATTCATTAAATATCAATAAATAAAAGTGTTTACTGCCAACAGATAGTCACAAATGTAAGAAATACAATTCATGGCTTCAAAAAGCTTCACGGGCGATCATTTGATGATCCCATTGTGCAAACGGAAAGGATCAGGCTTCCTTATGAACTGCAGAAGATGCCTAATGGAAGTGCAGGAGTTAAGGTAAGCTTCTCAGAGTACAAAGATATTTAAATTCAAGAAATCAAATATAATATTGCCTGTTTATAGTTTTTTTTCCCCTAGACCTAGTATGTATGTACAAAGATTGAGTTTTTGTAGTAAGCTTTAGTGAGTGCAGAACAATTACAATTCGATAATTCTTATTTTTATTTTTTCATTTTTTTAAAGGTTTTATTTATCTGAGAGAGAGAATGAGCAGTGGGGAGGGGCAAAGAGGGATTGAGAGAGAGTGAGAAGCGGACTCTTTGCTGAGCTGGAAGCCCAATGCAGGGTTGGATCCCAGGACCAGGAGACCAGGACCTAAGCTGAAGGCAGATACTCAAGCAACTAAGCCACCCAGGTGCCCCTAGATAATTTTAAAAATCCAGACAATACTTTTATTGTCAAGAAAAAATTATTTGAGGGGCGCCTGGGTGGCTCAGTGGGTTAAGGCCTCTGCCTTCGGCTCGGGTCATGATCTCAGGGTCCTGGGATCGAGCCCCGCATTGGGCTCTCTGCTCAACGGGAAGCCTGCTTCCCTTCCTCTCTCTCTCTGCCTGCCTCTCTGCCTACTTGTGATCTCTGTCAAATAAATAAAATCTTAAAAAAAAAAAAAAAGAAAAAATTATTTGAAGAACTTTTAGAAGTGAACAGTATTTAAGCAATAAAGGCAGAGGCATAAGTGATTTAGAAAAATAGACTGCATAAGTATATTAATTGTTATATTAAAGCAAACTCTACTTCCAAATAAGAGATGGATTCTTGGTTTTTAATTCTACATCCTGAGATGGTAAGTTATAGATTGGTTAACAAAAACATGGTAGCATTTGTGTTTTTTACCTTAAAACAAAGTTACCATATGACCCAGCAGATTCCCTCTTCGTTATATAGACCAGAGAATTGAATGATGTGTGCACACAAAAACGTGTACCTGATTTTCATGATAGCATTGTTCATAATAGCCATAAAGTGGAACAGTCCAAGTATTCATCATCTGATGAGTGGTTAAATGAATTGTGGTACCTATACAATGGAATATTTAGCCATAAACTGGAGTGACTTCATAGAGATGAACATGGCCACATAAATATACATATATACACTTACACACACGTATGTTGTGCTGCTTGAGAAAAGCTCTTCCAGAGTTTAGTGTTACAGAATAAAATTTGGTTCACTAAGGACACAGAAGTAAGACATAACTTTTTCTTCAGTAAACTAAATGTAGTTATTATATGGGTTCCAGGGTAACTTTATATTGCTCATAAATTTATTGGTTATTATAAAAGGGCTTAATTATCTAAAGCACACATCTTCCAGTATTCCTTCATCAAGAAGCATTGTAAAGTTCCCTTTTGTGTGCTTAAATGCAACCTACTCTTAAACCTGTGTATAAGATGAAGTGGTTATTTGGTCTAAAAAACATAATTTTGAAATTTCATGTATACATCTCTAATATTTAACTTATGATTATTCCTAGAAACCTTGGAATAATAGATAAAATATCTTTTTTTAATAAGAAGTTTTCTTTCCTGATACTCTAATATCCTGTTCCTAAAACTGTATGACTAAATCTTTCATTTTAAACCCAGAAGAGTTCTTAACTTTCAAAAGAAGGATTATTTGAGCTTTTTCTCGTTCAATATATGCCTGGAAAGTGAATGTTAAAAATTGCTTTTGTGAGAGGCATGTGGGTGTCTCAGTCCGTTAAGCGTCTGCCTTCAACTCAGGTCATGATCTCAGAGTCCTGGGATTGAGCCCTTCATCAGGCTTCCTGCTCATTGGGGAGCCTACTTCTGCCCCTCTCCCCCTGCTTAGCACACACACACTCTCTCTCTTAAAATCTTTTTGAAAAATTGCTTTTGTGAAAAGGAGAGATTTAAGGCAGGAAGACATTTTGGGGAACAATTTGGTTATATTACTATGTGTAAGTCACTTGAATTTTAGAAATGAGAGATGGTAATAGTAGAATAATCTTTTTCAGAATATAACTTCCTTGAGCAAAGACTGTCTTTTTTGCTGTTGTCTATCATGTATAGAGTAGATCCTCACAGAATATATATTGGATGAATAAAAGACTCTTAATAAATATCTCAACTTCTGGTTTTAGGTGCGGTACCTAGAAGAAGAGAGACCTTTTGCAATTGAGCAAGTTACTGGAATGCTGCTGGCTAAACTTAAAGAGACTTCAGAAAATGCTTTGAAGAAACCAGTGGCAGACTGTGTGATTTCAGTAAGTTTACTTCACTACTTTCAAATCGCACCTTCCAGAATATTAACATTCTGTTGAAATATTTTTCTTCTCTTTTCTTTACTCTTTCTGATCTTATTTAGTTAAAAAAAAAAAAAAACATTTTTATGTTTAAAAAACACCTTATTTGGTAAAGTTTAGGATTGAGTTAGTTTCCTAAAAAGTCAGTTATGATAATCTGTGAATCTTAAAAAAAAAACAAAAACAGTGTATATGATTAGTGACTGCTGTACCTGCCAGTAATTCCTAAGAATCTTTCCTGGTCACTCTTAACTTCCCACCTGTAGGGACCTTAACATTTCATGGCAAAGCTGAAAATTCCCGGTTGGGAATTTGAGATTATATATATTTGTATATTTTGTATCAGAAAGAAAAAAATATTTTTTAAATGAAAAATTGGATATATTTAACATGTTATAGTTTCAGAAATTTTGACATATGCTTACACAAAACCATCATCAATCATTATCAGTATTATAAACATATTTATGACCCCCCCCCCCGAATCCCATTGTATCTCCTTTAAAGTAAAAGTTGTTTAGGTATAAGGTGTGTAGCATGATCCTTTGACATACATATACATAGTGAAATGATAATGATTACTGCAATTGAGCAAATTAACATACCCATCTCAAGTACTATTTTTGTGTGTGTGGCAAGAACATCTGAGATCTACTTTCTTAGCAAATTTCCAGTATATAATACGCTATAACTAACTCTAGATACCATATGCTATACATTAGATTTCTAGAATTTATTCATCCTACATAACTGAAATTTTGTAATCTTTGGCCAGTATCTCCCCATTTCCCCCACCTCCTTGCCCCTGGTAACCACCACTCTACTCTCTCACTTCTATGAATTTAGCTTTTGTAGATTCCACATATAAGAGAGAATGCAATATTTTTCAGAAAGAAAAGGTCTTTCTTTAAGGATTCATAGAACATTTCATCATTTATCTTTTGAGATCCCATTATATACTGATAACTTTTTAAAGTTACATGTTGTCACTTAAATGTGAGTATATTTCTAATACTATTCAACCTCTCTACCTAATTTCAACAGTCTCCTATCCTCAGAAAAATAGAATTGGATTATAAACTCCACTGGAATTTAGTAATTAGATTATTATAGGTATTTAGAATTTTTTGAATGAGAGAAAAATAATAGAGCTTTAATATTTTCTATTCTGACCATTTAATAATAGCAAATACTAGAGTGTACCTTTGGCCAGGCAATGTTGCAGGCATTTCATAAGTACTAACTCATTTAATCCTCAGAATCCGCCCTATGAAGGTAGGATATTTTTAACTCCAGTTTTATAGATTAGAAAGCAGACAGAGAAGTTAAATAACTTGCCCCAAATCAACAGAGCTAATGAGTTTTAAGCCAGAATTCACACTCCTGTATTTCATTCCCAAGCCTCTGCCTATAACTCTACCCTTGTACTACCAGTTGAAAGTATACATCATAGCGGGTTTGGTTTTAAAGTTCATCTTAAATTCAAGTTCATTGACTATACTTGATAATAATTTCACATCAGAAGTTAATGTCAGGAATAGATAAGGAAGATGTGGTCCATATACACTATGGAGTATTATGCCTCCATCAGAAAGGATGAATACCCAACTTTTGTAGCAACATGGGCGGGACTGGAAGAGATTATGCTGAGTGAAATAAGTCAAGCAGAGAGAGTCAATTATCATATGGTTTCACTTATTTGTGGAGCATAACAAATAGCATGGAGGACAAGGGGAGATGGAGAGGAGAAGGGAGTTGAGGGAAATTGGAAGGGGAGGTGAACCATGAGAGACTATGGACTCTGAAAAACAACCTGAGGGCTTTGAAGGGGTGGGGGGTGGGAGGTTGGGGGAACCAGGTGGTGGATATTAGGGAGGGCACGTATTGCATGGAGCACCGGCTGAAAAGAAATTAAAAAAAAAAACAACAAACTTTACACCAGTTTAAAAAAAAAAAAAAAGTTAATGTCAGAAGAGAGCATGATGAACATTTTGGCCATTATTTACTTTGTAGTTAGTGTGATAGACACATTGTGAGCTATATAAGGGGAAGTATTTTCTCTGTTTTATGCACTGTTATATCCCTAAGTGGTTAGAAAAGTACCTGGTACATAAGTGCTCAATGAGTATTAAATGAAATCTATATTAGAATTTGGATTTTTGTCAGAAGGATAATAGCAAAATCAGGATAAACAGTTTATCAAAATTCAAGTTCTTTTCCTGTTGTTAGTATCTGTTAAATGAAATTTCTGACTTCAAAAAGCAATAAAATTAGAGACAACTTACTTAAAATTGGAAGAGCTTCAAGTCATTTTGTACATGAATGTACTTAATTAGCTTTTTTTTTTTTTTAAAGATTTATTTATTTGAGAGAGCATGCAGTACACATGCACACATGCAGGGGGAAGGGGAAGGGAAGAGCTGACTCCCTGCTGAGTGTGGAGCCCACCTCAGAGCTCTGTCCCAGGACCCTGAGATCATGACTTGAGCCTAAGTCAGATGCTTAACCAACTAAGCCACCCAGGTATTCCTACTTAATTAGCTTCTCAGAAATCTGTCTGTAGACACAAATCAAAGTTTGACAGAACTAAATATATGTAAATCTTAAAAGTCTCAGTTATCTTTTGATAAAATCTTTGTTTAATTAACATTAATTAAACATATAGTGGTTTTTGGTGATTTTAAGAGAAGTACGTGCTCTTCGTAAGTCCCCTGCAATATAGGTACCCCTTCCCTTTGAGATGATAGGCACTGCAAACCTTTGGGTTTTATATTCTCGTAGGTAACATATACCTACACAAAAATCAGGCTACACATGTCCTTTTTTCTGATCAGTATAGATACTCTTCCATGACCATTCAGATCTGCCTGATTCTAACAGTCACATAGTATTCCATTATATGGAAATACCAAGATATATTTGTTCTCATTTTAACAGTCTTGGGCTTTCAATTTTTCATTATTAAAGATGAACAAACATTTTTTTTTTCCATAGAGCAGAACCAACACAAGAAGGATTTAGATGAACATATTTTGGAAATCTTGAAGTATAATGTCATCTTATTAATTGCTTTAAATTTGTGTTCAAACTTAGGTCAACACTTTATGGTAGAGAAATTGCCAAAAAGAAAAAAACTAGTATTTTTTTTCTTGTTTATTTAATTAGAACACCATTCTTTGCCTTAAGCCCTACACAAGTTTTAGAGCAGTTATTTTACATTTTTAGCTGACGAAATGTTTAAAATCTATTACATCAAACTAATATATTTTAATTACTGTTTTAAAATACCAGATTCCTAGCTTTTTCACTGATGCTGAGAGAAGATCTGTGATGGCTGCAGCCCAGGTTGCAGGTTTAAATTGTTTAAGGTTGATGAATGAAACTACTGCAGGTGAGCACTTTGCAGTTTGAAAATCACTGTCAGAAAAATACTGTTCCGGTTATTTTTGTTTTAATATAAAGCATTTATCTTTTTAAAACTTACTGTGTACTGGCTCTTTTAACCTTTAGTTTTGTAGTACAGTATTTTGCTAAAAGTTAAATATGTCTTATATTTGCTGTAAGAATTAACTATAACAAATGATTCTAAAGGAAAAATAAAAACAGTAACCAAATTATAAAAAGTTAATTTACTTTGAAATGAATATAATTTATATTACTCTCTATTAAAGTGCAGTATCAAAAGGACTTATCTTTTGTTTTCCAAGTGATTGCTATCCTGATACTAATGTGATTTCTTTGTTCTTACACAGTTGCACTAGCATATGGAATTTATAAACAGGATCTTCCTCCACTGGATGAGAAACCAAGAAATGTAGTATTTATTGATATGGGACATTCTGCCTACCAGGTCTCCGTTTGTGCTTTTAACAAAGGAAAACTTAAAGTAAGTAAATAAATGATTTGCTATATGTAAGTTTAATGGTTAAGAGGGCATGTAAGACAATATAGAGAACCTTAGTGCCTGGGTTTATTTATTTATTTATTTATTTTTAAAGATTTTTATTTATTTATTTGACAGAGAGAAATCACAAGTAGGCAGAGAGGCAGGCAGAGAGAGAGGAGGAAACAGGCTCCCCGCTGAGCAGAGAGCCCGATGCGGGGCTCGAACCCAGGACCTGGGATCATGACCTGAGCCGGAGGCAGCGGCTTAACCCACTGAGCCACCCAGGCGCCCCTTAGTGCCTGGGTTTAAATCCTGGCTCGGCCACTTAAAAACTGTGACCTTGAGCAAGTTACATACTCTCCTTAAATCTCAGGTTTGCCACCTGAAGATACTATCAGTAATTACCTCATAATTTTTGAGGAAAAATTAGTTTTAATATATGATAAATGCTTGGAATGCCTTATAATAGATACTGTAATATGTATTAGCTATTTTTATTGTCAAGGTGTTAAGTCACCTACAGGGAGCATTAAGTACATTACTATCCATAAATATATTTAGGAAACATTTTCTAAAATGATTCCCTTTGTTTTATAAACTTTCCTTATCCAGGAGTTCTAATTATAATTTTCTAGAATGTGGCATCGTTTAGTTCTGTGTGCTTATCTTATAGTTTGTATTTGATTTTACATTCATTTTTACATTGGTCATCTTATCATCTTGTCTTTCATCATCAGTCACATATGTAGAAGTTACTTAGAAGATGAAATACTATCCAACAGACCTTTTAGAGCCTTTTGTCTCACAGTTTATAGTAACATCCTTGTAATCAGAAAACACAAGGTAATGACTTATAATGAATATACGATAGTTTTCTGTAAATTGGTTTAATCTGTTCTTTAGTCTTGAATTTTAACTTAAGAATATTTTCCTCCCTTCCTTTTTAGTAGATATCTTTGAGTAGCTATATCTGTGGCCCTTCTATCCAGAAGGATGCATGTTTGCACTAATCACATACCAACATAGTTTTGCAGTTAATTTTGTGTGGTACTGGTCCTAGCAAGAAGTTGATCCATGAATTCTCTGTACTAGTCTGTGGGCTGATAACCCAGTCACATTATGTTTACAACTTTCTGTGGGGTTTACTATTGTTCCATCACACAGGTTCCATCCTCAGGTTTTTTTCTTGTGAAAAAAACCTGAGGAGCCACACCAACGGTGGGGTTTCTATTTTTTAAGTGACTAGTGTAAGTAGTCATTTGTGTCCTCTAGCTTGGAGAGAGAGACTAGATATCTTGCTCCTGCATTTTCAAGAGGTATGGTGTTCGAGTTCTGTGACTTTTCTACTCCTCTTTGATCCATCCACTAGCTGGGGCTCATTGGTCAACAAGTTTATTATATTATTAATTTTTATTTCTTCTCTTCACTTTCTTCTGTTTTATTTTTTGGTTTTTCATGTATTCTTTTGTTCTATGTTTTTATAAAAATGGTATAAAAATGGCTTGGCTTTTTTTTTTCATGGTAGTTAGAAGGCCTAATTCCTGACCTGAAAATTGACCAATTGTGCTGTTTTAGATTTAATCTTTGAATTGGCTTTTCTTGGCTATTTTGTTTTGATTTCATGCTTTAGGACTATTCCTTTGCTCTCTTAAACTTGGTTTTTGGCCTGTCTGTTCAGTGTTGTTATAGAATCAACGGATATGAGATAGTGAAGTTTTAATTATAACTAAATTATTCAGAAATAGAATTAATTATAATTATGGTATATGGATCTGCAACCCAAAATAGATAATTCAGAATGGGTAAGTATGTTGACTAGATATAAGTGATAATTTGTATAAGTGATAGCAAATTTGACACCCCTTTTTGTCAAGTTTTTTGCCTTTAACTTTATTTTTAAAAGTTGGTTTTTATTTTTTTGAAAGCATTTATATTTCTGAAAATTCAGTTCTGGTTTTTTGGTTAAACAGGTCTTGGCTACTACCTTTGATCCATATTTGGGTGGCAGGAACTTTGATGAGGCTTTAGTAGACTACTTCTGTGAGGAGTTCAAGACCAAATATAAGATAAATGTGAAAGAAAATTCTCGGGCTTTGTTGCGTTTATATCAGGAATGTGAAAAACTGAAGAAGCTAATGAGTGCAAATGCATCAGATCTTCCACTGAACATTGAGTGTTTCATGAATGACCTTGATGTTTCTAGTAAAATGAACAGGTACTGTGTATGTTTTCAATTTAAGAAGTGTTGGCTTATTTTATGTTCAGATCATGTCTGATATTTTTCATCCTGTTTAGAAGATCTACTTGAATTTTATATCCCAAAATGATGAATTTTATTTAATTTTCCCACAGGGCTCAATTTGAACAGTTATGTGCTTCCCTCTTCATCAGGGTTGAGCCACCATTAAAAGCAGTAATGGAACAAGCTAGTAAGTGTAAATTACTAGACTAACCATCAAAATTGTATTATGGCATTAATTCACTTGAATGGGGTAGGAAATGGTAAAAGCGATGAAAACTTTCATTTGTTTTTTGAAGATTTTTATCTCTCATTTTAAGATTTTTTTATTTTATTTACTTGACAGAGAGAGATCACAAGTAGATAGAGAGGCAGGCAGAGAGAGTCGGGGAAGCACGCTCACTCCCGAGCAGAAAGCCTGATGCGGGGCTCGATCCCAGGATCATGACCTGAGCCAAAGGCAGAGGCTTAACCCACTGAGCCACCCAGGAGCCCCTTTATCTCTCGTTTTAGAGAGGGAGATTTTAGCTACATTCATAAGAGTAAAGGCACTATGAATCTGGGTTTATGAGACTAATTCCTGACTTACGTTATTGTTTACATCATAAAACTAACATTAGTTATATTTGGAGGTGTTTATATGTAAGTATCCTGTAAAGTCTAAGATGAGAAAAAAGTAGAAATGAGACATGATTGCTTTTTGTTAAGGTTTTTAGTAACCAGTACTTTCTATGGGTATTTGTGAGGTGAAAATTAGAAAATTGAAGGACTCTGGAGAGCCCATGAGGTACTTGTCTGTTCTTATTGTCACTCTGTTATCTCGACCAAATGCAGTGCTTGATGCATGGATAGTTAATATTTATTAAGTTTTGCCTTTTTCTAAAATTTTGTTTTTATCTTCTTTCTATTTAGTCTTGTTTTTAGCAAAAACGAAATCATTTTTTTTTAAAGTACTTTTCAAGGTCTTTTGGTCACATTTTAATAAAGACTATCTTATTTTTCTCAATTAAAAACATTTTGTTTTCCAGACTTGCAACGTGAAGACATAAGTAGTATAGAAATTGTAGGGGGAGCAACTCGAATTCCTGCAGTGAAAGAACAAATCACTAAATTCTTTCTTAAAGACATAAGTACCACATTAAATGCTGATGAAGCTGTTGCAAGAGGATGTGCATTACAGGTATGATTATTTAATAATCCCCCTCTTTTTTACAGTATATTTTTTGCCAGAAATATGGTGATAAGCCTAAAGGGACCTTTTAATATTATTTGTTCGAACCACTTGTCAATAGGCTAAAAATAAATTTAAATTATTCCTGATAAGTAAGTCTTGCATTTTTCCAATTTATGTTTTTAAACTGTCATAGGACAATGTCTATACTGTAGTGAAAGAACATTTACTTTATGAATTTTTATATTTATTCCCATTTAAAATTATTTTTTCAGATTTAAAAATATTTTATATTTTTGTAAGGTCATAGAGTACTCTTGGCATTTTAAAGTAGCTCTTACCAAAAGACTATAATTTTTAGGATGTAACGATTTTATTATAAGGACTTTATCAAGCAGTTCAATCAGGGTAACCTACGGTATGTTTTGTGTTTGTTGATTTAAATATGGTATACATCTTATTTTCAGTGTGCGATTCTCTCACCAGCATTTAAAGTGCGTGAATTTTCTATAACAGACCTTGTTCCCTATTCAATCACATTAAGATGGAAGACCTCTTTTGAAGATGGAACTGGGTAAGTTACTTTTAAAGCCTTGGTAAGTTAGAGCTTGTTGTAAATAACCAATTGAAAGAACTTTCTGAACTAGAGGAACTTACGCTTCTAAAACTCTCAAATACTTTTTTTTTTTTTTAAAGATTTTATTTATGAAAACTCAAATACTTTTGAATAAAATGTTAGAGAAAAGGAACTATAAAATATTATATAACATGTAAACCATGATGGCATATTTTTTATTAATATTTTATTATAAAGTAAATCATTCTTATTTTCAAATAAAATCACAATGTGGAAATATAAAAACTTAAAAAACCTGCATCTGCCCTACCCCAAGTCCTACTTAGCCCATTTTACAAAGGTAGCCATTGTTAATAGCTACACTTATATTTATCCATTTTCTTGAATATCCAAAAATAAAAGTTGCACTTTTTAAATACATACATCATTATCTGAGTGTTTTCCAGTGCAACTTCCTTTTTAAAATGTTACATACTACCTTTCCATATCAATAGACAGTGACTGTTTTCTCAGCAGTTGTGTGTGCCATAATTAATCTAATGAAATACACCCTAAAGTCTTATTTTTTCTGATTCAGTTAGTGCTATTAGGAACATCCTTATACACATTTCCTTGTTTAGTTGGGTTTAGTATATCTGTAAGATAACTATATAGGACCGAAATTGACCCAAAGGATATGAGCATTATTATAACCAGTATTGCCACACTATTCACCAAAAGGATTATACCAATTTATATTCCTTTTAACATTGCTGAATTATCTGTTGTAGCTCATTTTCTTCTATGCTTTTTTTTTTTTTAAAGATTTTATTTATTTATTTGACAGAGATCACAAGCAGGCAGAGAGGCAGGCAGAGAGAGAGAGGGAAGCAGGCTCCCTTATTTGAGCCCCGATGTGGGGCTCGATCCCAGGACCCTGAGATCATGACCTGAGCCGAAGGCAGAGGCTTAACCCACTGAGCCACCCAGGCGCCCCCAGAAAAGTATTTTAAGAAACATATGGGGAGTTAAATTGAAAAGTAAATCTATCCTAGTAATTACAATAAGAAAGTAAAAGATAATGTAGGTTTTTGAAAGCTGGGATAGAGGGCAAGGTCCATGAATATGAGATTTGCAAACCTTGCATAATGAATAGGGTAATGGTATAGTATTATAGAGTAAGATTCTAGGCCACTATAAACAATAGTTTAAGCTATTTCTGTTAAACTGTTTAAGTAAGAGTGGGACTTCTTATGTAGATTTTAAAACTTCCTGTACTAGAGAGGAAGAAATACTATGACATTATTACATCATTTGAAAAAGTTAGAATATGGAAGTATCAGTGCAAATTTATAAAGTTGACAGCTGTACTGTGGTTATAGTAGAAAATATCCCTGTTAGGAAATACACACTGAAGTACTTAGATGTAAAGGGCTGTAATGGATGTAACATCCTCCACTGGTTCTGAAAAAAATACACATGTACATAGAGTGTGCACTTAAGTGATTAGAAAAGTGGAATAAAATGCTGGCAGTAAATCTAGTTAAAAGATATATAGTGTTCCTTGTTCCTTTAGTTTCTTGTGCTGTTATTTTTGCTCCTTTCTGCAAGTTTGAAATTAGTTTCAAATTAAAGTATTTTAAAGGGAGCTAGAATTAAAAGGGTTACATATGACAAGTATTTTGGAAACTGATAGGATTTGGTCCACAGATGTGAGCAAAAAAACTACTTCCTGTATTTTGGCTCAAAATATACCTTGTCTCAGTTCATTTTTCTTTTTTTTTGGTAGGATAAAATTGTCTCATGACAGACATTCTAAAAACTTTTAGCCATAAACCTATCAAATTGTATGTTCATAGCAAAACCAGTAATTCTTTATCTTTACATTTGTGATAGAGGTCTTTACAGTTGCTGCTTTTGAATTAGGAATCACATGGATTCTGTAATTAGATTCATAGACAACTTCCTGTTTATTTTGAACTATTTTCCCACTTCATTTTAGGGAATGTGAAGTATTCTGTAAGAACCATCCTGCCCCATTTTCAAAAGTCATTACTTTCCACAAGAAGGAACCATTTGAACTAGAAGCATTTTATACTAATTTACATGAAGTGCCTTATCCTGATCCAAGAATTGGTAAGAGAACTCAAGAAAAAAATTTCACAAACTTTTGCTTTATAAATATATTAACATTTGAATCAAGTAGTTAATAAATTGATGTTTGAGCTAAGCTAGCACTGAAAGCTATTCATACTTT
Organism: Enhydra lutris kenyoni; assembly: GCF_002288905.1. Taxonomy (NCBI): domain Eukaryota; kingdom Metazoa; phylum Chordata; class Mammalia; order Carnivora; family Mustelidae; genus Enhydra; species Enhydra lutris. The sequence continues at coordinate 4,540,585 of NW_019154087.1, read as the reverse complement.
TTCTAAACATGCGCTTTTAGAACTCACAGTTTATCCTGGAATAACAGCAGATCTGAATATTTTTAATTCATTTTGACTTCTCCATTTAAAATGCCCTGTAATTTGCCTGAAAGGTTTGGGTAAGGGTCATTTTTTATGGAAAAACTCCTTCAACAGTAAGTTGAAATTGTGCTGTTAGACTGACTATGTATTCTGACTTTAAACTTAAGTTCCCTGGCAAAAACTAGAATGCATATCTTTGGATCAATACAAAAGTGAAAATTGGGGACTATAATAACTGTTTTAGCTGAGTAATTTTTTTTAGAGATATAAAGCAAAGTATGATCTTTATAACATTTAAGAGAAGGAATAATTTATAATTCTTTAACTTTTCTATTTGTATTGCTTTTATTGATAGACTAAAAAGGGAACAATCTGAATATCTCAAATACGTTATTTAAAGCAGTAGAAATAAGTTAGGGAAGGTGGAATTCGTTTGCCCTTGCTTCTGTAACTGAGTGGCTTAAACAGAATTTGTTGTGTCCAGTTCTAGAAGCTAGAAGTACGAAATCAAAGTGTTGACAGGATTCCTTCTGAGGGTTTTGAGGAAAGGATCTGCTCCAGGCTTCTGTCCTTGGTTGGTAGATGGCCATCTTCAAATTCCCAAGACATTTGCCCTATATGTGTGTCTGTCTCCATATAAGGACATCAGTCACTGGATTAAGGCCTACCCTGATAACCTCATTTTAACCTCATTACCTCTGCTAAGACCTTGTCTTCCAAATAAGGTCATCTTCTGAGGTACTTGAGAATAGGACTTTATATTAATTTGAGGGTAAGGATCTCAATTCAACCTGTAACAAAGGTCAACCAAATTTTTTACTTCAGTTTTTCTGCCTAGTGTCCTTTCTGTACTATAGATATCATTAAATATTATGGATTTTTAAAAATAAAACAGCAGAAGGGCACCTGGCTGGCTCAGTTGGAAGAGTTGTGTGAATCTTAATCTTGGGGTTGTGAGTTCATGTTGGGTGTAGAGATTACCTAAAAATAAGGTATTTTAAAAGATATAATAAAATAGTTTCTTAAAAGTTAATATCTTTGTAGGTATTAGTGACTGAATAACTTAGCAATTTTGTTATAGGGTAAAATTTTTAAAAATTGCTTTATTTGTGAATTACCGAGATGGTTATGATTTGCAAAACTTGGAGCAAAAGGATAATGTCCATTTTTATCAAGCTCATAAATTGAATTTTGTTATTTTGGTTTTAAAATAGCAATTTATAACATACTTAAAAGCTCTATTGCCTTGAGTCAAATTGTCCTTTGTCCTAGCATTGATGATTTGGGGCAGGCTGCTTAACCCTTCTAAATCTTAATATTAGGTCCATTAAGATATAAAAAAGAGATGATCTGGGGTCAGTGCATTTTCCACAGTAGTTATTCTGGATATAATTTATGATTATTTGCCTTCATCTAAAAGAATGAATGAATAAATTAATTGGAGGCTCATGTTCTGATGGAAGCTCTTTTTTCCTTAAGGGAGCTTCACTATTCAGAATGTTTTTCCTCAGTCTGATGGTGATAGTTCCAAAGTGAAGGTTAAAGTTCGTGTTAACATCCATGGAATCTTCAGTGTGGCCAGTGCATCAGTAATTGAGAAGCAAAATGTGGAAGGGGATCACAGTGATGCTCCTATGGAGACAGAAACTTCATTTAAGAATGAAAGCAAAGACGATGTGGTATGTAGAAAACCTATTGCAAGGTTCCTCTAATAAATATTTAGTTTCTTAATTATAACTGATAACTTAAAAGTTGAAAATATTAATCTCTGAGGCTTTACTGTAAAAATTGATATAAACTTTTTAAATAAAAGCATCAAAGAATGATTTTTTAAGTATAATTTTAAATGCTGTACATCTTTCACATTTTTAAACTCTTTAGAGGTTTTGCATCTTTAATAGCCTTATATGAAAAACATGTGTTTGGAGTCATCTTTCCTAAATTCTTCTTTATTTCCATTAAAAAATATGTATTATGGCTAGCTTTTTAGCTTAGATAAATCCATTCAGATTGATACATTTTGAACTATACATGTACCTTTTTTTAGATAAAGTACATGCTTAATGCTATTTTTCTGGGCTTAGGGGATATCTGTGGTATTTGAACGTAAGAGTGTGCTATATATTCAGTAATGTCAATACTGAATTTTAGATTTTAGACTATTTCCTTAGGAAAGAGTTACATGACCCTAAGACTATATTACTCTTCATATACTTTAGATGCAGGAATCGTAGGAGAACGTGATATTTTCCATTACACAAAGGTTTCATCTTTTTATATATGTACTATTTATAAGTTATTTTTAATGGGATATTAGATTTTGTTTTGGTCATAATTGGAAATATGCTCTAGATTTTTTGTGTTTTGTGTATATTAGGAATGGATTTTTTTTTTTAAGATTTTATTTATTTATTTGACAGAGAGAGATCACAAGTAGATGGAGAGGCAGGCAGAGAGAGAGAGAGGGAAGCAGGCTCCCTGCTGAGCAGAGAGCCCGATGTGGAACTTGATCCCAGGACCCTGAGATCATGACCTGAGCCGAAGGCAGCGGCTTAACCCACTGAGCCACCCAGGCGCCCCTATTAGGAATGGATTTTGAGGGTGCCTGGGTGATGTGGCTCATGGGGCATCCAACTCTTGATTTCAGCTCAGGCTGTGATCTCAGGGTTGTGAGATCAAGCCCTACGTTGGGGAGTCTGCTTGAGATTCTCTCTCCCTTTGCTATTCCTGTTCATGTGCCCTCTCTCTCTCAAATAGAAGAATAAATTTTTTTTAAAAAATGGATTTTGTTTTATTAAATTTCAAGACTGTTTCTCCCTTTTGTGAAGTTTGTCTCTTTGTTTTTATCAATACTTACACTAAAATCTTCCACATTGATCAGAATTCTACTGCTGTGTAAAGTACCCATTTAAGAAGGATCATGGCATTTTCTTTCATTCTTCTTTCCATGCATTATTTTGCTATTATATCTTTCCTTGAACTGAGGAGAAAAGAAGTGTCTTAATCTGTTAGTAAAGAGTATAAATTTTTATAATTAATGTAAGACTAGTTTTTTTTTAAGTTAGTTTTCTTAGTTGTAGTTCATAATAATTTGTCAGGCATGTACATTTAATCCATTAAGATTTATTTTTACTAATATTGAGAGACTCTTTATGCCATTAGGATGAGTTTTTCATAACGATTTCAGTTTTCTTCACTTCTTTTTCTTAAAAATCTCTGCTGAGACCTTTATTTCGTTTTCTGTATATAGCAGGTCCTAGGCACTAAAAACAATAATATAGCATCTATTTTTCTGCCACCTCTAGCATTTCTTATTTGCTGCTTTTATTTTGTCTGTGGGCTTAAAAGATGATCTGGATGTGGACTTAAAAGATTGCACCTGTGAATAAAGGGTATGAAGTTATGGCAGCTGCTTTGGCCATTCAAGAGACTTACTTGCCTACCCAAGAGTGTTTTGGCTTATAGGAACATTTCCAGGTAGTTGATGTCCCCATATAAGGCATTTCTTCTAGATAAGTAAGATGTTCCTAAATATTCTTTCTACAACATACATAATCAAGAGAAAAAGAAAGGTTAATATTGTGGATCATATCCTTGGCATATTTAGCAGGCATGTACCATACATATTATCTCCTTTTAAATCCCTACCATAGCTGGATATAGTAAGTATTGAATAAATTGTAGTTTATTTCCAAAGCATTGCTAACAAGGAGTGATGTTTGAGTATCCTGTGTAGAAAGAATCCTGTATGCTGTATTTATTTTTTAATGGTTTTCTCTAGGATTTTTTAAATTCTGTATCCAGAAGTTTAAGAGCTAAGTCTTATATACCATTATAAAGTCGTTTCTTCCTTCTTCCCAAAAAATGTGAACCAAATCAGAGTAGACTTTGGAATTTAATTGTTTCAGTTTTAGAGGGAAACTAAGAGGGTAGTAAGTTCTTTTTACTCTTCCCTGCTTGCTGACACTAGTAGCTTTGATGTAAACCCAGTATGCAGCAGGAATCTTTTTTTGGGGGGGGGGCTTTTCCATGAGTTGATTTATGAAAGATTATTTTATGGGCCTCTTTTTTTTTATTAAAAATTAGGATAGCTTTGATTTTCCCAAAAAAATCATAACAGATTGCTGACTTTTCTTCAATATAAAGATACCTCAAAATTAATATTTCTAGGTATATATATATATATATATATATGTACACATATATGTATTAATATATGGTCATACTAAGAAGTTATCACATCTTAGGCTTTGTCACAAAACCAGAGATCAGAAAGACTATATGCCGTTTATTGTACTAATATACTTTGATTTTACTATTCCCCAATTGTTGGCCATTTTTTCAAAATATCTGATTACTTATATGTACAAGGCACTGTTTTAGGCACTGAGAATACAGTGGTAAGCCAGAAAGAAAAGGTCTCTGTCTGTCTTTAACTTACATTCTAATGGGAAAGGACAAGCTGGAAACAAGAAGATACCATTTAAAGAAAATTAATGCGGGTGGGGGAGATGCATAGTGGAAATTAACTGTGTGGTAGTGATAAGGAAAGCCTCTGTGAAGAAAAAACAGGTAAGCCAGCCTGAAAGATGAGAAAGCAGTTTGAAGGTAAGGTGTGGGTAGATGTCTGGGCAGAGTGAGTAACAAGTATAAAGCCACTGAAGCAGAAAGCCCTTTTTTGTTGTAACAAATGTGCAAGGGTAGCTGATACATGAGATACAGGAGTGGAGAAGGTGGGGAGAGTGGCAAGAAAAACAATTGATAAGGTAGATCAAGGGACAAATCCAGTAAAGCCTTTATATAGTTCATGATAATGATTCTGGATTTTTCCCTCTTTTTTTTTTTTTTTTTTTTTTAAGATTTACTTACTTATTTTAGAGAGCACACGCTAGAGGGGCGGAGGGAGAGAGAATCTCAAGCAGACTCTGAACTGAGCATGGAGCCTGATGGCAGGGTTCAGTCTCATGACCCTCAGATCATGACCTGAGCTGAAACCAAGAGTTGGATGCTTAACCAACTGTACCACCTAGGCGCCCCTGGCTTTTATTCCTAAGTACTTTTTATTCAGCAAATAACTAAAAGCACAAGAATATGTATATGGATATAGCAGGGAACAGAAAAACGATCTGGACCCTCATGCAATTTTAAAATCTGTTAGAGAAGCCAAAGTCTAGAAGCACTTCTTTTAATTTCCCCACCATGGATAATATTTGTATGAACCTTCTCAAATCATTTCAAAAGGTTAACATATTACTCTCAAATCAATTGCAAGCTGTACAATTTTCTACTTTTTTTTAATATATCTGAAATTGGGGTAGGTTTTGCAAATGATCATATCTTTTATGTATTGTTGCCAGTGGCAGTACTCATGATATAGTTCTTATCACCTGTACAAGTGTGAATTTGGTTGTTATTCCCAATGGCATGACTAGGCAATTGCATCCCCTTGACACTTCCATCAACAAATTGTTTTCAAGACCCTCCATGAAAGGAATTCAAGTCCTGGTTGCTGTCTGAAAACCGACTCCTTTTGGTGTGATAAAGAAAACACCATCATAGGGGTGCCCGGGTGGCTTAGTGGGTTAAAGCCTCTGCCTTTGGCTCAGGTCATGATCCCAGGGTCCTGGGATCAAGCCCCACATTGGGCTCTCTGCTCAGCAGGGAGCCTGCTTCACCCCTCTCTCTCTCTCTGCCTGCCTCCCTGCCTACTTGTGATCTCTGTCAAATAAATAAAATAAAATCTTAAAAAAAAATACCATCATAAAACTTGTAGAATAGGTATCAGGGGCTTATAAGAAAATATTAAGAGACCATACTGGAACAATTTTTAAACAAATGCTGGGTCACTGATGCTTTTGATGGCAGAGAGGACAATATTTTGTAGAAAAATACTTAACAACTGAATTAACTGATTCAGAAGAGTTGAAAATTTGAATGTGAAGTTTTAGAAATACCTTAACCACTTCATATGATTTATCTTTTAGAGATAAATATATACATGTTAGAAGAGCTCTTTCAATAAGTATCATAAAAATGCTAACTGATCAAGCATTTTGGCCACTTAATTGAAAGTATTTTTTTCTTAGTATTTCATGAAGTAGAGTTAAATGTATTTGTGTCTTCCTACATTGTACCAACTCACCACTATATCATTTTTTTTCACCTTTTTTCAATCAGGATCGGGGAAATTCTACAGTTGGAAGTTGGCTGGGGGTGGGGTGGGGTGGAATATCAGAAATACTTGGCTTTTTAAAAAAACTTTTTAAAAGATTTATTAGAGAGCAAGGGGAGGGGCAGAGACAGCATCCACAAGCAGACTTCCTTACATGGGGTTCGATCCCAGGACTCTGAGATCATGACCCCAACCAAAACCAAGAGTCAGCCACTTTCTCCACTGAGCCACCCAGGCATCCCAGAGATAATTGACCTTTTAACTACAAAGAACACTGGCAAAATGATCTTCTAACTTATTATTCTCTTTGCCACAAGTAAGCATTTCTTCATGATAGCCTTCTGAGTATTTTATATTTGCTTAACTCCAAATATATAAGAAGACTTAAATTATAACGATTCCTGAATTCCAGGCTTCTTTTTAGTAGATGACCATATAAGGTTAAGAAAGACCAGAAAAAATCTATTACTTGTGATTGTTTACCAAGTAGAGTTTATTTTAACTGGTTGAAAGCTTGTCTTTTAGACATTAAAAAATCTTTGAAGTTTACTTTGTAATAATTTGGAAACATCTACTTTGACAGTTCTGATGTATTGGGTATTTTACTACATTTAAAAAAATGAACTTATGTAATACACGTATTTTGTATCTCATTTTCCCACATTTAGTTCTTTAAAAATATTTTTCAAGTCAAATTTAATGTTCTTTTTTTGGTAAGCTTATATTTGTGAATTTTGATTGGTGACTTTAACTTGAAAACCGTTTTCTGTTTCTTTTGTAGTTACTTGACCACAGCTGAATGAAACTGTTTATTCACTTATCATCAAAGAGATCTTTTTCTTTTGTGTGTTAATCTATTTATTTGTAGTTATTCTCCATTGGAAAACAGCCTTCTACTTTACAATGTTCACACATTACAATTTTGAACACTTAACATGCTGTTTATTTTTAAAAAATAGAATAAGGAGGACACTTATGTTATCAATTACATTTTTCTATCCAGGATAAAATGCAAGTTGACCAAGAAGAAGGAGGGCATCAAAAATGTCATGCTGAACACACCCCAGAAGAGGAAATTGATCATACAGGAACCAAAACAAAGGTGTGTTTTACTGTTTTTGTGGTTGTGTCTTTTTGAGATTGGTATTTTGAGTAACGTATTTACTTTATACTGCATGCTTTTAATACACTTGATATTTTAAATCTTAGTACTCTGGAAGTATAGAGGCATATAACCAGAATAAATACAATTCTATGAGTTTATTATAGAGGATTTTTAAAAGAATGAACACTAACAATGTATAAAATTATCCCTTTGGTGAGAAAAAGAAGATGCATTTTTCAGTAATTTTTTTGTGTCGTTAAAAACCATATAATCCCAGAAAAATAGGAAATATAATAAGCTAAATGAAGAAAACTTACATTGTCAGTAACCTCACTTCTCAAAATTAACTACTTTTAGCATTTTGCTGCATATTATACAATATTTCCCTTTGTGCAAAAAATATATATATACATATATTTTTGAAGGTAAAACTTTAAAGGAGAATTCTTTTATTGAAAGTCATCATTTTACTAAGACAGTTGTCGATAAAAGGGAGAGACCCCGATCTAATCACCCAGATGAATGGGTCTGCAGTTCTAAATAAACATCTTCAACAGGTCTGTCTAACCTGAACAGAATTTAATCTATATTGGTTAGTTGTAGGTCAGTTGTAGATCTTTCCCAGAGGTTATAAAGATCCTGTTTCAAGCTCTAGGCTCTCAAAACAAAACAAAACAAAACAAAAAAACAACAAAACAGTTCTAGGCTCTCTGTAATTTTAAAATTAAAGCCTATTTTTCTAGATTTTCAATTTTTCTTGGTATTTTTTGCTTTGTTTAACAGCTTAAGATATAGTTTATATACCGTATAGTCCACCCATTTAAAGTGTACAATTCAGTGGTTTTTAATATACTCCATTTTATAAATGTAATAGTGCAGAGTGTTGCAACTATTACTATAGTCATTTTTATAGTGTTATCATCACTCAGGAACTGCCCAACTGTTTTTCCAGAGTGGTTTCAGTATTTTATAATCTTGTTAGCAGTATATCAGGGTTCCAGTTTCTCCACATCCTCACCAATTCTTGTTATTTTCCTTTTTTTCATTATAGCTGTTCCTAGTGAGTGTGAAGTGGCATCTCATTTTGGCTTTAATTTGCATTTCCATCCTGGTGTCTTTTATGTAGAAAGATATAGTGTATGCAGTGTATAAAATACTATCCATATTAAAATAGTATTAAGTACAGTAGATGGTAAAAGTTTTGATTTTACTTTTTTGTTTCATCTGAAATCACTTTTAAATCTTTTTTTAAGCTGGTTTTATTTTCCTTCTCTTGCATTTCTCTTTGCAGTCAGCTCCCTCAGACAAACAAGATCGATTAAACCAGACTATTAAAAAAGGAAAAGTCAAGAGTACTGATCTGCCTATTCAGAGTAGCCTGTGTAGACAATTGGGCCAAGATCTTCTCAACAGCTACATTGAAAATGAGGTATATAAATTTGAGTTGATATTGAAATAAGTGGTAGTGTAGGCTGAAATTTTTGTAAAAGTCAATGATTATGACCCCCCCACACAGTTTGGGTACCTAGTCTATAACCCCTAAGGAATTATTAAGTCATTGAACTACTTTATTTTAGACAAAATACTGAGCTATGTTAATATCATGTACGGTGTAACTTTCATCAGAGGCAGACATTGTATGGGGAAGTATTAGCAGCTCCCCTCTTCTAATGTGTTCTTAAAGATAAGGCTCTATTCAGAATATTTTCTGACTTCTTAAGATCTATTGTCATTCTTGAAATTTTCTTTACATGTCTAATTACATGTATCTAATTTTATAGTCTCTCGAGAAAAAGAGTTTTGTTTCTTGACTAGCAGTTGTGTAAGAAATTATTTTTAAAACGTCTATTTAAGTAGTAGTAATTTCTACAGGCTTGGCTAGTGTTAGAAAAAATCAGTTTTCTTTGAAGCACCAATATTCTCCTCTTGGTGCACATTATTCTGGGAATTTCTTCAAGAGAATTTGACTTACAATGATTGCCCTGTTTAGTACCTATCTATATTGCCTGTTCATTAACTATTAAGGTGAAGCAAGCATTCTTGGAGACCATGAGTAATTAAGAATTTGTTTTGAGACAAATTAATTTTCCCAAAGGAATAAACTGTAGGCAAGTGCTGCTGTGGCAAATTTTGTGTATATGATTTTTTTTAAGGTTTTAAAAGAATGAACACTAACAATGTAAATTCCAAAGGTCTGTACACTGTAGTCTTCTGTTTAAAATACTGTGTTTCTGTTAAAGTGAAAATTTTGTTTCGGTATTAACAATTTTCAGATTCTTTATTTCTTTGCATTAGTTATAACAATAATCATATTTGCTAAACCTCTTAAAACACATTGATATTGTATTTAATACTCAAACCTGTGAAGTATAAGTACTGTTAGAGATTTATGTTTTACAGATGAAGAGACAGGAACAGGTAGTCTAATCATACAAGGTCAGAGAGTAACCTTTGAGTTGCACCTGGGTAATTTGTCTCCAAAGCTCAAGATCACAACCGCTATACTATATCCCCTTCCAGAGCTAACATTTATTCAGCATGAGTTAGGTGCTAGGCACTATACTAAAATTTTATGTGAATTATATCAATCTTACTAACAGCCCTAACAGACAGATAGTTGTATTCTGTCTGTTTTAGGATAAGAAAACTGAGGCTTACAGAGGTTCAGTGAACTTGCTGTGATCTCAAAGCTAGTAAATGGGGAGCCAAGGTATTGAACCCGAGTATGTACAATGACATAGTCTATGTGGGGTTTTTAAAAAAGCTTTATTGAGATATAATTCACATACCATACAGTTAACCCATTTAAAGTGTAGTTTGGTGGCTTTTGGAATATTACACTTTACCAATCTTTTAAATTGTAGTAAAATGTATATAACATAAAGTTTGCCATTTGACTGAATGTACAGCAATTCAGTGGCATTGTTAAATTCAAAGTTTCGTGAATTGTCACCACTGCCTATTTCTTTTTCATAACTTTTTCATAATCCCAGAAAGTCTGTAATCATTAATAACTCACCATTCTTCTCTCCCCCCAACCCCCAGTAAACTCTAGCCACTTTCTGCTCTGGATTTGCCTATTCTAGATAAATCATTTGACTGTAATCATACAATAGTTGTCCTTTTGTGTTTGGTTTCGTATACTTTGCATAATGTTTTCAGAGTTCATGTTGTAACATGTATCAGCACGTAACACCTTTTTAGAATAGAGTAATATTTCATTGGATATATATGTACATTTTATTTATTCATTCATCTGTTAATGGACAACTGAGTTGTCCACCTTTTGGCTATTGTGAATAATACTGTAGTGGGCATACAAATATCTGTTTTGAGTTCCTGTTTTCAGTTCCTTTGGTTATATACCTAGGAGTGAAATTGCTGTCATACTGTAAATCTTTGTTTAGCTTTTTGAGGAGCCACCAAACTGTTTTTTTACATAATAGCTGCAGGATTTTACATTCCCAATAGCAATATGCAAGGGTTAAAAATTCTCTACATCCTCACCAGTGTTGTCCATTTCTTACAATCCATTTCTTTTGATTATAGTAATTCTAATAGGTATGAACAGGTTTTGGTTTGCATTTTCCTGATGCATATTCTTTTTCTTTTTTTAATTGAAGTCTAGTTGATATGCAGTGCTACTTTAGTTTCAGATATATAGCATAGTGATAAACTAGTCTGTACATCTTGCTCACCACAAGTATGGCTATCATCCCTCACTATACACTATTATTATACTATTGACTGTATTCCCTATGCTGTACCTTTTATCCCCATGACTTACTCTAAGCCTGTATCTCCACTCCCTTCCACCCATTTTGCCCATCCCCCCACCTATCTCCCCTCTGGCAACCATCAGTTCTGTTTCTATTCTTTGTTTATTCATTTGTTTCGTTTTTTAGATTCCACTAAGTGAAATCATATGGCATTTGTTTTTGTCTGACTTGTTTCACTTAACATAGGTCCATTTATGTTGTTGCAAATAGCAAGATTTCATCCTTTTTTAATGGCTGAGTAATACTCCATTACACCCTCCACACACCCACACACCCACACACCCAACCCATACCTTCTTCATTCATCTATCAATGGACATGGGTTTCTTCTCTATCTTGGTATTGTAAATAATGCTGCAATAAACAGAGGTGCATACCTCTAATTATTTTTGTTTTCTTTGGGCAGATACCCAGTAGTGGAATTATTGGATCATATGGCACTTCTATTTTTAATTTTTTGAGGAACCTCCTTACTGTTTTCCACAGTTGCTGCACCAATTTATATTCCTACCAACACTGCACGAGGATTCCTTATTCTCTATGCCTTTAGCAACACTTTTTTCTTGTCTTTTTGATTCTAGCTATTCTGACAGGTATTAGGTGATAGCTCATTGTGGTTTTTATATGCATTTCCCTGATGATTCTCCTGCATATTCTTAATAGCAGCTAATCTAAACATTTTGAATATAGGGGAAGATGATAATGCAAGATAAATTAGAGAAAGAAAGAAACGATGCTAAGAATGCTGTTGAAGAGTATGTGTATGATTTTAGAGACAAGCTGGGCACGGTCTATGAAAAATTCATCACTCAAGAAGTAAGTCTAAATTTTAAAATTTTTTATTAGAATTCTTTGAGGGGCACCTGAGTGGCTCACTTGGTTAAGCATCTGACTCTTGATTTCAGCTCAGGTTGTGATCTCAGGTTCATGAGATCGAGCCCCATGTTGGGCTCTGCGCTCAGTGAGGAGTCTGCTCTCTCCCTCTCTATTCCTCCTTTCTACTTGCGCTCCCATGCACTCTTGCCCACTCACACTGTCTTCCTAAAGTAAATCTTTAAAAAAATGATTTGACAATGCTGATACGAATTATATAAATAAACATACCAAATGTGTTACTGTTGTTCTTCTCCTTGAGCCACGTTTAGGAATGGTTCTTAGTTATTTCTCCCAACTGCAGAACTATAGTGAATAACATGTTTATGAATAAAAAGCCAGAGAAATTGAAATTTAATCTTTTATACTTGAAAAACGTTCTGTCCTTCTTTGATAACTTTATTTCTAAGGAATTTTCAGTTAGTGTCTTTTAAATGTATAATTAGGACTTGAATAAACTGTCTGCGATATTGGAAGACACAGAAAATTGGCTTTATGAAGAAGGAGAAGACCAACCTAAACAAATTTATGTGGATAAGCTTCAAGAACTAAAGGTATATTTTTTAAAGTCCATGTTAGTTTTCAATAGAACATGAAGTTTTCCTAAAAATTATGCTGTAAAAGCAAAGTCTATTTTTAATAAATATATTAGAAAATAATAAAGCAAGATACATGTAGGAAGAAATGTTCTCTAATCTTAAAAACATTTTTGGAGGGCAATAATGCTACATAATTGAAATCAAATAATGTATAATCATATTTGTTAAGATTTTCAGATATAAATATGTAGCAGATGATTGGAGTGTTACCAGTTTTACACTAGCCATATATTTCTGAGATGTCATTAAGAACAGATTTGTGAACCTAATCCCTTCTTACCCATTAGAGATTACACCCTTTCTCTACTTCTCTCTCCTTCACTGTCATGATTTTGAGGAGTAATATACTGCCCTATTGTATTTTCACATTGCAACTGAGGGGGACACCTGGCCAGTGAAGAAATTAGAAAGTAGCACTCCTGCTCTTGAATGTCCTTCCACAAAGAAATAAGGAGATGTGGCCACCAGGTCTCCCTTTTCTAGGTCCAATGATGTAAGAAAAGACCACTATTACTGCTTTCTGCTTATCTGCCCTACCCTGAAAAAAGTAGTTTTAAGTTCACATTACAAGGATGATAGGAAATTTGTCTTTTCTTCTTCTTCTATGTGGATCATAGCAATACTTTAATGTTCACATAATTACCAGGGGCTCTTACTAAATGTAGACTATGATTCAGTATATATCTGAGTGATGGGCCATGATTATCTATTTTTAACAAGCTTCCAAGAAATTCTGATGCTGCTGGTCGCTGAGCCATTCTGAGTAGCAAGGAAAAAAACATAGATGACATCGATAATGATTCCTAGGCTATGGGAAAAGACAGCCCTTTAGGACTGGGAGAGGTGGGGAGTATAAGAGAAGTTACTTAAGAGCGAAAGTTAGTATCTTGAAAAAGAACTGTCTTCATGCCAGTAAATTACTTCCATATGGAATAATTAAAAATCAACTAGAAAACCTAAACTTAAAAAAAAAACCTTAAAACCAAAACTAGTCTTTATCACATTTTATCTTGATAGTGTTACTCCCTATCTCCCTAGAAGAATGTATATATTTTGGGTGGTAGGAGCAGCCAGGCAGCTGAGGCCACTAGAAGAAACTGAAAAGCCCAGCAGCTCTCAAAAAGGATTTTTTTACCCCAAATATATAAGTAACCATAGAAATAAATGTTGTAGAAGGCTTCACAGGCCCTAGTATTTTTTTTTTTTTTTTGAGATGGTTAAAAATGTTTTTTTCAAAAACATTTACAATAAGGGGCACAAGGTGGCTCATTTGGTTAAGCATCTGTCTTTGGCTCAGGTCATGATCCCAGGGACTCCTTGCTCAGTGGGGAGTGTAGTTCTCCCTCTGCTCCTCACCCTCATGTGTGTGTGTGTGTGTGTGTGTGTGTGTGTGCGCGCGCGCGCGCTTACACCCTCTCTCACCCTCTCTTCCCTCCCCCTGCTCATGGTCAAACATGCTCCACGCCCCTGTGAGCTCTCTCTGTTCCTCCCCCTGCTCATGCACTCTCTCACACTCCTGCATGTGTGCATCCTCTTGCTCAAATAAATAAAATCTTAAAAAATTTTTTTCAATAAAAATATGATGTAAGTAGACTAAAGGCAATATGGTATCCTGGAACGGAAAATTAGGAAATGAGGTCTGGAGTTCAGTTAATAGTAATGCTCCAGTGTTGGTTTCTTAGTTTTGGCAAGTGTATGTTCTATGGTGGTACAAGAGGTTAACATCAGAGGAAAGTAGTGAGAGGTACTTTATAACTTCTCTGAAAATCTAAAATTACTCTAAAATATGTTGATTTTTTTAAGTGTATAAAGAATAGAAAAGAAAATAGGTATTCATTCTTCTAATGCATCGCCCTCCTCAAAGTTACAGGGGCTGTTAAAACATTTAGAAATTACTCATTCCAAGCATTTGGGGTAAGGGCCAGAGGTTTATTTTTTTGGTTTTGTTTTTTTAAGTGCTATACTCATAGATCCAGAATTTCCACCTAATTAATAAACATAAATAATATTCAGTAGGTACTGAATATCCAGAAATTCTAGTAATCATGTTGTTTACAGAGTTATACATAGAAACTTGGTTTCAAATACATGAATTCTGCATGGAGTATTGTCTTTATGGTCTTCTTATTTAATAGTTCTGTAAACTTTTAACACCTAACTTTGAAGGAATTAAAAGTATTATCTTGTTAAAAATTGTTTTCTGTTAATAACTTTTTCTTTTAAAAAAATTTAATAGAAATATGGCCAGCCTATTCAGATGAGGTACATGGAACATGAAGAGAGACCAAAAGCTTTAAACGACTTGGGAAAAAAGATTCAACTTGTTATGAAAGTGATAGAAGCATACAGAAACAAGGTATGAAAACCACAAAGCCAGCTGATGATGATGGCATGTGGGTAGTACATTGTGGCAATGGGGTAAATCTGTAAGTTCTCAGCTACAAAGCGATAGCAGTTGTTGCCACCAAATTCTGGAGACCTTGTGCACCAAACTTAAAACTTTTTTTTTTATTGGAGGGGCTCCTGGGTGTCTTGGTCATTTGAGCATCTGACTCTTGATTTTGGCACAGGTCATGATCTCAGGTCTTAGGATCGAGGTCTGTGTTGGGCTCCATGCTGAACATGGACCCTGCTTGGGATTCTCTCTCTCCCTCTATCTCCACCCCCATCCCTGCCCCATGCATGTACTCTCTCACCAAACAAAACAAAACAAAAAAAACAAACAGAAAAGTTTTATTTATTGGAAAGTTACCAATAAAGGGTACTTACACTCCTAAAATACAATGCAGGTATATGACTTTAATCTCTTAAAATTCCCTAGGTGTCTGTGGTTTTAAAACACATTATCACTATTCTCCCAGTTTTTTGGCTTTGGAGTACTCTTTCATTCCATTTCCCTTTATTTTCCATGTCCAATCTGTAATCCACATTGCATTGCCATTTCTTTCTGGTCTTGTGACTACCATCTTAAACCATGAGTTCTTAGATTGTTTCCTACATGGGATGGCTGCAGTTGTGTTTTTCAGACAGAATGTCATTATGTAATTCTCCTTATCAACAACTTACCATGCTGTTCTGCTGTATTTTGAGAATTTTCTGTCTAGCTTGCAGTATGCCTTCTTCTCTTATTTCTCTTTATTCCCTAACAAATTCAATTCCGAACAGCTTCTTTGTTGGCTAAGTATTGTTCCCTTGAATATTCTCCACTAGGCATTTTTTTTGGCAAAAATGACTTCTTCAGAAAGCCTTTTCTTTTAAAAATGCACACAGAGGGCTGCCTGGGTTGCTCAGTGGGTTGAGCCTCTGCCTTCGGCTTAGGTCATGATCTCAGGGTCCTGGGATTGAACCCCGCATCGCATCGGGTTTTCTGCTCAGCAGGGAGCCTGCTTCCCCCCCTCTCTCTCTCTCTGCCTGCCTCTCTGCTTACTTGTGATCTCTGTCTGTCAAATAAATAAAATCTTAAAAAAAATAAGAAAAATAAAAGGCAATACCTCAAAACTAAAGTTAAAAAAAAAATGCACACTGATCTTTTTTCTTTCTCCCAGTCTCTTCAATTCTATATATTTGTATATGGCTTCTTCGCATGGATATGTGTGAGGTATACATTAATAAGAATCTAAATCTTTTAAATAGAAATTATTAATTGATGCATTAATTGATATAAAAATCTGTTACATTAAGTAAAAAATTTTTAATAGGATGAAAGATACGATCACCTGGATCCTACTGAAGTGGAAAAAGTTGAAAAGTATATCAGCGACGCCATGAGTTGGCTGAACAGTAAGATGAATGCACAGAACAAACTAAGTCTCACTCAAGATCCTGTGGTGAAAGTTTCAGAAATAGTTGCAAAGTCAAAGGTAAGTTACCTACAAAATTCTTTTTTTAATGGTTCAAGCATAAATATTTTTAATGGGAGCCGTACTTTGAGAAATAATCAACTTGCAAAAGAACTTAGAGAAACAAGTTTAAGGCTAATTTTTAATTTTGGGAAAAAAAAAATTTTTTTAGGTGGGACATCCCTGTCCCTTGATTTAGTCACATACACAAGGCTGTTTTTTACATTTTAAGTGCAGAAAGAAAGAAAGCAATGTGATAATTTACTGTTAAATACTTCAGACTTTTCTAGATTAGATAAGACTTCTAAATCTCCATAGTAAAACTTTGCAGTATTGGTCTTTGACATCATTTGAAACCTGTAAAATTCTGTGGTAAATCTTATTTCTGAGATAAATTTCCCAGTCTAAAAAACATTACCCATGAAAATACAAAAGATTATCATAGAAAAGAACACCATGAAAAACATGGAGACAAATTTTATAATAAAGATAAGCATCTTAGTAGAAAAATGAGAAAAAACATTGGATAGCAATTGACAAAAGAAGGTATACATGTCCAATAAATATATATGAAAAGGTGTGCATCTTCATCACATTCTTCTCCACCCATCTCTTTTCATCTGATTCATGGTTTTGTGTTTACATTCATAATCTTTGTTATAAGTTGTCGAGGGTGCAAAGAATCGGATGTTCTCCCTTAGCAACTTGGTTGAATTTGTTAAAACATTTTGTATCAGTATATGTTCAGAAATTTAAAGGACATATAGGTACCCTTTAACCCAGAAATCACAATTGTAGGAATTCATCCTAAATTGATCATTGCACAGGGATAGGCACATAAATACCCTTGCTTATTAATTAGCAAAAAATTGGAAGAAACACATACCTGGCAGTAAGAAATTAGATAAATTGAAGCATCCATTCAACACTTTGCAATCATTACATAATTTTAGATACAGAGATCTATTTAGATAGAAAGATGTGTACAACATACTGCATGAAAAAGGAAAGATTACAGAACCTAAATAACATTATTTCACTGTATAAATTAGCAAGCATCTTCACAGATCTGTAGGCTTGCAGGTATGTGTATGCATGGACATACACCTAGAAGGATGTTCACTAAAATGTTCATTTTAATCTGTAGAAGATGGAATTTCAGGTGCTCTTTTTATTTTTTTGCCTTACCTAGTTCAGTATGTTTTCAAGGTTTTTGTTTTTGCTTTTTTTTAAACAATAAACAGGTATTTTTTAAATCAAAGCAAAGTATTTTCCTTTTGAGAGAGTTTTGCAAAGAAGCCATAATAATTTACTCCTAATCAGATGTAGGTGGTAAGAGCAGTTTCCCCCAGGTTGTTAACTCCCTTTCTGTCCCTATCCCGATCTCTGTGACACTGGTCTTGGGGATTTTAATGGTCTTTTATTTCTGTGTTAAAAAGAAATAAGCAGGGCGCCTGGGTGGCTCAGTGGGTTAAGCCGCTGCCTTTGGCTCAGGTCATGATCTCAGGGTCCTGGGATCGAGTCCCACATCGGGCTCTCTGCTCAGCAGGGAGCCTGCTTCCCTCTCTCTCTCTCTCTCTCTCTGCCTGCCTCTCTGTCTACTTGTGATCTCTCTCTGTCAAATAAATAAATAAAAATCTTAAAAAAAAAAAAAAGAAAGAAGCAAAGATAAATTACATTGTACTTACTTTAAATTATTAAGTTGCATTTACATTCATGACTTAATTTTCTTTCAGCATAGTTCTACAGTTCCACTTATGAAAGCTGTTTTCATGTAAATACCAATTTATGAAATGTGTTATTTGATATAATTCTCAGAGCACTAGGCATAATTTAAAGGAATGAATTAAAAATTATTTCTGTCCAAAAAAACTGTATTTCAATTATGAGGAACCAGTTTTTAGGAAGATTAGATACAAAGAATTTATTAAAGATTGAAGAGTTCCTTGTCAGCATTAATATGCACTAACCCAGAAATAAATGCTTTATTGATGTATTTGAAGAAACTTGGTTATCTAACTGAGCTAACTTAAATTTAGGGATATCTTATTAATGTGGAAATTTAGAAAATTACTGGTAATCTGTTCTGTAGTATTTTTAATATCATTTTTCTTCATGTCTTTAGGAACTGGATAATTTCTGTAACCCCATCATTTACAAGCCCAAACCGAAAGTAGAGGTTGCTGAAGACAAAGCAAAAGCTAATAGTGAACACAATGGACCAATGGATGGACAGAGTGGGACTGAAACTAAACCAGATACAACAAAAGACAGCTCCCAGCATACTAAATCTTCTGGAGAGATGGAAGTGGACTAAGTCTTAATTTTACCTTCACATAATTCAAACAGTGCAAGCAACCATAAGGTCCATTCTTCCTTTTACATGTGGTACACACAACATATGTTCCGTTGTTCTTAACCACTTTTTGTCATTTGTTTTTTGGAGTAGTTTTGAAAAGTGTTCTGTATTGAGTGCACCTCTGTTCATTTCCATTGCTGCTTATGTGAAGCTTTAGCTGAGTATAGATTTACAAGTCAGTTTTAGCTTTCTTAATACATGTTCTATCAAACATGCGAGACTGATATGTATTTGGCAACAATCTACCTTATTTAAAGCTTCTTCTTGGATAAACCTCAGCTCCTGTATTCAGGAGAGGATACTGTATTGCACTATTGTTGCAGAAGCATAGATTTAATTGCATCATCATTTTGAAAAACATTGAAATGGATGTGGTTTAAAGCCACTGAGGCACTGACTTTTTTTCTAGTTATTGTAGTTATAATTTAAATATTAAAACAGATGATCTCATTGGTGTGCAATGAGAACTCCAACGTGTTGTCATCACATAAATGAAATAAATCACATGATGAAAGGGAAACACAGTTTTTATGTTACAGTGACACCAGCAGTTTGCATCTTTTGTTAGTAATGTGGATTGATGTTTTCTGAGAGTAATTCAGTGTCATTTTCACTTGAAACTTCTGATCTACTTGTCCTGAAGACCAGCTGCTGCTAAAGTAATACTAGCCTAAAGATAAGAAGCATTACTGATGAAAATACCTTCATGTTAAGGGAGAAATTCTGTTGACCTACTCAGACATGCATCTGTGATGTTGATAGCCTTGTTTCAGTTTTAATAGTTGTTTTGGTTTTCTTAATTGATTTTGTTAATAACACAGGGTAGGGAGAAATGGGCACAATGTGTATTGCATTATATACATTTATCACTGATTTACTTAATGTTAAGAAGTAGATAAACACTATTAAATAAGCGGTAATACTTGAAAAGAAGTACTTTTACCGTAAGTCTTAGGAAATAATGCTTGTAATATTAACTATGTTACATATCAACAGGCAAAATATAGAATGTTACATAAGTGTAATATGATATGATGTGATTAAATTATAGTTCCTGCTGTTACATTACCTGTTCAGATGTTGGCTCCAGTTTTGGTGCTTCTTATATATATTACATGGGACAAAGGACTGTGAAATTAAGATATTTTAAGGACTTAAATCTGTGCTCCATCACCAGACTTGTTCACATTGTTCAGTTCCTTCCAGAGGCTTGAAACTATTTTAAGTATGGGAGCAGACTGAAATGACTTTGCAAACCTACAAGAAGCATAGACAATGCCATGGGCACTGGTGTTTCATGCCAGTCAACTAGATTAACCTAAGTTAAAATTTTGAAAGGCTCACTTTTCCCCAAAGCTAACCCTTTATATTAATACTGACTTTTCTTAAGTAGTAAAAATTGAGAGTTGAATATCTTTAGGGATAGTCATTATTTCTCAGAGATAATTCTCTTAAGAGAGATTTTGTTTCTACAATGTAGTCTGCACTAAAAGGGAGAGTATGGAGCAGTGCATTTTGCAGGGATTTTTATTCATCCTTTTTGAGGGAGATGTCCCTTTTTTGCATTAAAAAAATCATATAGGCCCAACATATTTTTAATGTCTTCTAGTCTTCAAACTTGTCTTAATACTCTAAAGGTGAACTACTTATACCCATTAATAATGAAGTACTTTTTTTTTTCTTTAAAGCAGTTACTTTTCCTTTATAGGTTAAATATGTAGGTTCATTTCAGGAAGAGCATCAAAGATAGGAATATTTCAACAGTAGACATTAGGGAGTTTATAGCTTTTTCTTGAGTTACAAGAAAATCTCCAGGAACTTCATTAGGAGCTATATGGCCCCATAAATTCTTGTAGACAAATGAGGAAATAGCCCTTTCTGCACCTGAATTGTCTAATTATACTTGATATTTTCTGTTCCTTCTTTTCAGTTCATGTAGCTCTGTTTTAGTCAGATATTTAACATTCTAATTCTTGCAGTTATATAACACTTAACAAAGATGATATGTATAACTTTTCCTACTCATTCAACTTAAATATTTTCAAAAGCCCTTTAACCTTATGATGTGGTTATTTATCAAGTATATTAATAAAGGAAAATATGTTCTCCTTAATACAGTTTTGGGTAGAAGGCATGGATCAATTTAATTTTAATCACTGAAATATGTTCAGTACTAAACACAGTTTTTTTCAGAATAAAAGGCCACTATTTTAGAAGTTATTTTAAAAGACATAAAAAATTAGAATGTTTTCCTATAATCAAATATGAACTAAGTATATAGAAAATACCTAGGATGATTAATAAATATAGATTAGTACACTCTGGAAAAGTATAAATTGGTTTCAGAATCCAACTCCTGATAGTCAATAATACTGTGATTTTAAAAACAAAAATTGCTTAAATAAGAAAGTTTGTGATGTTTCAGTTCCTTAGCAGTATACAGAATTCTTAAGTTTTAAACAACTAGAAACAGCACACCAAAGAATTGGGCTTTTGGAATAAACAGATCATCTGTGTTTAAGAGTATAATTAATTAGACTTTTGTTAAGGAATAAAGATTTCTTAGAGTTTCTTGGCCAATTTTTAGTATATTTATGATTATTTCCTAGATAGAAGTCTATATTAAAGTGAATTTGGGGGCTCAATTTTCAATATAATAAGTGTTAAAGCATTTTATCCAAATTAGTACATCTTGAACTGTTTTGAGAAATTATCAACTTTTAAAGACAATAGGCATTCAGATACAGTAAACCAATTAGCTGACTTCATTTTGACCTGAAATAGAACCATTCCTCCATTTTCAAAAATTTGATTTTTAATAATAAACCTATAAACCTTCCCATTAGGATTTTTTAAAAATAGCTGATATTTGGTAGTTTACAACAAATGAAACCCTGGCATTGATCTTACATACAGAAGTGATTCTTAAATGACAAGAAAAATACAACTTTACCTAACATTTTAGAGTTTTATAACCAATAACTGCAGTTCTAAGGTAAATGTTATTTTGTGGTTAAACTTTGGAAGTTTTAGGTGGAATTTGCCTTTGTGATATTTGATCCTACAAAATTAATGATAAGCATAACTTAATTTTATCAGTATTTAAAATCTGATGGCACTGATTAAAGTGAGCCACTGAGAACTTTTCAAATGACATAAGTAGTAGCGATACTTATAAAGTGTGATTCTAGTATTTTATTATCCTCTTACTCTACAGTGGTTTGTAACTATCGTTTAGCAAACTAATCTTGAAGCAATTTCAGAAGACACTTTTTTTGATCAAAAAAGAAAAAGGTTTATAGTTACCTTTTGTTTTTTGTCATGGTCTTATTTAATCTAAGGTCTTACCATTTTAAAGTTCCCAGGAAGCGTATAATTTTTTCTTTCAATAATGTAACAAAACTTTAATGCAGATGTAAAAGACCAAACGAAACTCTTAACCAAAACAAACAAAAAACTTCATCTGTTTTGCTTCCAATCTCTAATTTAAAAAAGTACTAAAATTAATGTTCTTCCATATAGTCCTATGTTTCCCAAGAAAACAGCAGCTTTGAGTTTATAAAACAGATGTCTAAATTCTTTTCTTGCTAAATTCAAGGGTATTTGTTTCACACAAAAAAGGGCACCTGGAATTCTTAGAATATTAAACTGAAACTGCTTAGAAGACAACTTAAATCTCTCTGGCAGTGGTAAAGTACCTATTAGGTGGTAATTGTTCTTTCATCTTCCAGATCCCTAAGGACACATCCTCTAGCATATTATTAGAGTGGGTACCAAAAGAAAATGCATATCTTAAAATATATTACTAAATGACTAGGAACATTCAAATCAAAGAAGAAAATAATTGAATCATGAACATTTGACTCTGTCAAGCAGGTCAAAGTCCATAACCGTAATAAAAATTAACAGTATCATCTTTGCTTTGTAATCTATTACTGTCATGTTCTAAGTTACAGGATTAACTTATTAAGGAAGTAAATTGATAAACTTAAAAATAACCCATCCTGTATAGAGATAAGTGAAATTCAGTATGTTTTGCTTTTATAGTGTATAAACTTATAGATGGAAATGATCTTATTATTCCTGATTAATCTTGTTTATCTTTTCATTCAGTTCTAAGCTCTGAAATAATCTATTTTTCTCAAGCACATTTTGTTTTTTTTATCTTAGATTCATTAGGTGCTTTATTTCATGGATTTTTAAAAATAGTTTCACTGCTATCCTATCACTTCGATAGCTAATTTTATTACCTTTGTCCCATTTAAATACCAAATCTTACTGTGAAGCATGCTTTGACTCTTAAATTCATACTTAAAGAGCCGTGTTGTAAGTTTCCATATATAAATATCTCTAAAATTTAATAATGGCTTCTAGATTTTTCATGTTTTGGCCTTAGAATACTTTTAAGTAGAATACTTTTTAAAGTACTTCTGGATTAAAAGAGGTCAGTTTTGTGAATTATTGTGTATTAAGAAACCCAGCATTCCTTATTTTTAATACAAATATCAATGTGAAAAAATAACAAGGTTCAGAAATTCAAAATAGTTGTTAAAGGGTTAGCCACCTTCCATTCTTTGTTGCTCTCTGATTTACATACATGTGCTGTGCATCTTTGTTTTCTTAGAATTTCCTAACTTTTTTACTTCCAAGACCTTGAGTAAAATCCTCTTGAAATCATATGGATCAAACCAAAATAAGATGTTAAAATGTCATTAGAGATAGGGAAATCAAGGTAATGCAAGGTACTGCTTTAAAGTATTGTATTTTTGTCCCTGAAATAAAATTTTATGGCTTAGTGTTTTAGAAAGAGACTTACATTAAAAGTGGTTACCTTTTATACTTGGTAGGATGAAGTCATTGTTTAATACTACAGTATATAGAAGCAGTTTTTTAAATGATATTATCATTGTTTTAGTTCTAACAATATGGCATCCAAGTCATTTTTCTTTTCTTCAACCGTTATTAAAATAATTTCTGTACATGGTGACTCTGACTCTAGTCATTAGTGTAAAACAATTTCTGGCAGTTTAGTTCCTACTAGCTAATTTTTTTTAAGGAAACTACATTTGATTTCTTCATTTCCCAGTTTGTTTTCAATACAAAGAGTAACCAGTGCAATGCATAAAATCATTGCCAAATATGTGTCTATAAAAATAATCAACTGATTTTTCCATGTTACAGACCCTCAGCTTTAGTGAGCCAACATGAGAAGAATAGGTTGTGATGTTGCGTTGGTAACATTCTAGGAATATGTATTTGGCATACAATTTTGATTCATAAACCTCCTAAAAAATGTTTACATATGGCAGGATCAAAGAATATAAAAAATTTATGTATGTAAACTGACATCTTAGTACTAGTGAACAAATAGTAATTGATAATACAATTAATTTTTGGATGACAGTGCACACTGACAAGTTATGTAATCAGAATAAATCTATATCTTCTTCTTGAACCATGTGTTTTGCACACCTGAGGTTTAATTTTCACATATTGAACTTCACTGACTGGATGGTAGTTTGCAGACAAGTCCTAAGAAACATTTACAAAAATTTGCTTGTTGATGAGGGTTTTTTAATTGGGCAAATTTTTGAAACCTTCTAATGCTATTGATTCTGAAAACTAAAATAGTTTTCTAATGTTGGATGTGTTGTCAGAGAATAAACTTAGCTTTATATACTGGAAGAGAAAACAGGAATAAATGAATTTGAAGACTAGGCATTTTCAGTAGGCATAGAGGAGCTCCATGCCCCAGTGAGTCTCATAATAGCTCCTGCTTGAGAACTGCTATTGACAAAAATGTATCAAGTAGTTTAGGGTGTTGGGATAAGAAAATGATTAAGGTCCCCTAGTCTAGATTAGAGCATTCGGTGCTTAATATTCTAGGGACCGAAAAACACGAAAGAATTAAAGGCTAATGGATCCTCTGTCTAGAAAAATGTTTATATGGACTGTAGACTGTCCAATGAAATGCAAATAAATACTTAAGTCTAGAAGGCTTAACAATTGGCATTTGATTCCTCTTCATCCTGAACTGGGGAGAACTGGATAGGATTTAGGTTTGTTTTGCTTGCTTGTTGTAAAACCCAAGTCATTAGTTAATTAAACAGGAAAGACAGAACCTTCCAGGGCTGGAGAAGGAATGTCCGTTGATTATAAGTACCTTCCAATACTTTGTCCTTAAAAATTCTCCCTTTTTAAGTATAAGGAACAAAAGGTTCAAAATGGTTTACATAGCCTGGAAATGCCAGAAGGCAGTTTGAACTAATATCCAGCAGCTGCATTGCCAAATGACTGCATTTGGTTTCCTATTTAAGTTCACTGTGATGGTGAAAATCAGTGTAAACCTGAAAGGCTTAGTGTACTGTTTTAGAGCTAGCAAGGGTTAGGTTAAATTAAAAGTTAAATTAGTAGGGAAGAAATAATTTGTAGTTAAGAGAACCCTGTTGAAGGCAAAGAGAAGCAAAGAACAAATCACAAAAAAATAATAGAAATCCAAATGTCAGTAGTTACAGTAAATGTAAATACTGTAAACTTGCCAATTTAAAAACTATGTGGTTTTTACAAAAATAATTCTTAAACACAATGATGTAATAGTTTAAATTGGTGGAATAAAAAAATGCCAATCAAATGAAATTGTGAAACTATTCAGATAAAAATTGATTTTAAGGTGAAAAAATTTGGGATAAAAAGTGAGCTTTAATAATGATAAATGGAGCAATTCACTGGGAATTAAAAACTCAAGCTTTGAAATCTATAAAGCAATTGACAGCTACAAAGAGAAATTTAGGTCCAAGGTATCTGTGATAACTGATAGGTAATAGTAATTAAAAAAATTGAATTTTAAAAGCTAGATCTAATAGACTTACATAAATTATCACTCAGCTATTAGGTAAAACTTTAAGTACACATAGAATATTTATAAAAATATCAGTAAACCACAAAGCAAATCTCAACAAACACCAAAAGCCATTATACAGATTTTCAGACAACAGCACAATAAGACGATGAGTAACCCATGAAGAGAGCCCAAAATAAATTCTTATTCCTATATGCTTGAATTGAAAAAATTTAACTTCATGAAACATCAAAGCACATTAAAAATTAGAAAATACTTCAAATGGAATGACATTATAATCATATATTTTTAAAATATTTTTTTAAATTGCAAATGCACCTCTTTGAGATTTAAGATCTATTTTTCTCATTGCAATACACAAGAACGCACGTAAGTGTTCAGCAATATTTAAATAAATGAAAGCTGCATGTAAGACTTGGTAATGGGACACCTGGGTGAAAAAGTTAAGTGTCTGCCTTCAGCTTGAGTCATGATCCCAGAGTCCCAGGATAAAGCCCGCTGAGCAGGGAGCCTCCTTCTCTCTCTGCCTGCAGCTCCCCTTGCTGGTGCTCGCTCTGACAAAATCTTAAAAAAAAAAAAAAAAAAAAAAAAAAAAATTTTGGTAACATGCAACTAGAGTACTATTTTGTAAGTTCTTATGCCTCAGGGTACCTGGGTGGCTCAGTCAGTTGAGCATCTGACTCTAAATTATAGCTCAGGTCATGATATCAGAGTTGTGAGGTTAGCCCCAGGT
The DNA here is from genome assembly GCF_002288905.1 of Enhydra lutris kenyoni. Lineage (NCBI taxonomy): Eukaryota > Metazoa > Chordata > Mammalia > Carnivora > Mustelidae > Enhydra > Enhydra lutris. The sequence continues at coordinate 4,514,225 of NW_019154087.1, read as the reverse complement.
CAGGATCCATGCTGGGTGTGGAGCCGGCTTGGGATTTTCTACCTATTGCTCTGCCCAACCCCCAAATAAATAAAATCTTTTTTTTTTTTTTTTAAGTTTCTGTGTTTCAATGCATATACTGAAAATGAATATTAAAAATCTAATGACCCTGGGGCATCTAGGTGGCTCAGTCATTAACTGTCTGTCTTCAGCTCAGGTCATGATACCAGGGGTCCTAGGATCAAGCCCTGTGTTCGGTTCCCTGCTCTGCAGGAAACCTGCTTCTCCCTCTCCCACTCCCCCTGCTTGTGTTTCCTCTCTTAATGCCCCTCTCTCTCTGTCAAATAAATATATTTTTTTAAATGTAATGACGCTAATCATCCCAGGAAGGGAGGAAGACAATAGCAAAATAAACCTAAAGAAATAAGAATGAAAGAATAAGAGGAAAAATTAATAGCAAGTGGAAAAGGGGCACCTAGGTAGCTCAGTGGGTTGGGCCTCTGCCTTCAGCTCAGGTCATGATCTCGGAGTCCTGGGATCGAGCCCCAAGTCGAGCTCTCTGCTAAGCGGGGAACTTGCTTCCTACCCCTCTCTCTGCCTGCCTCTCTGCCTACTTGTGATCTCTGTCAAATAAATAAAATCTTAAAAAAAAAATAGCAAGTGGAATAAAGGATCAATGAAGTCAAAACCTCTATCTGAAAATAAGTTTCTTTTAAAAAGCCTCTAGCAGAATGGGTGAAGGAAAAAACATAATCATTAAATCAATTATGAGTTAAAAATTTACCCATAAAAGATAAACCAAGACCAGAATGCCTTACAAATATCCTAGAAATGACAACTTTAAACGTAAGAAATTAAGAAAACTTCCGAATTCTTTTTATAAAACCAGTCTCACAGTGTATTCTTGATATGCCACACCAGAAAAGGATGGTATGAGGAACAAAATACTTTCCTAAACCCAATCATGCACATAAATGCAACAAATTACAAATTTTCTAAATACTAGCAAACTAAATTTATAAGCATATTAAAAATATGTTATCAGGAGGAGGAGTAAAGATGGCGGAGAAGTAGCAGGCTGAGACTACTTCAGGTAGCAGGAGATCAGCTAGCTACCTTATCTAAACATTGCAAACACCTACAAATCCAACGGGAGATCGAAGACAAGAACAGCAATTCTAGAAACAGAAAATCAACCACTTTCTGAAAGGTAGGACTGGCGGAGAAGTGAATCCAAAGCGACGGAAAGATAGACCGCGGGGGGAGGGGCTGGCTCCCAGCAAGCGGCGGTGCAACTGAGCAGAAAATCAGGACTTTTAAAAGTCTGTTCCGCTGAGGGACATCGCTCCAGAGGCTTAACCGGGGTGAAGCCCACGCGGAATCAGCGTGGCCTCAGGTCCCACAGGGTCACAGAAGGATCAGGGGTGTCTGAGTGTCGCAGAGCTTACAGGTATTAGAAGGGGGAAGCCGGCTACAGAGACAGAGCCGAGGAGTGAGCTCTCAGCTCGGGGTTACCTTGAACCGGTCGCAGGCTCCGTCAGCTCGGAGCCCAGCCAGAGGCCAGGGTGACGGGAGCAATTGGGCACTGTTCTCCGAGGGCGCACTGAGGAGTGGGGCCCTGGACTCTCCGCTCCTCCGGGCCGAGACTGGGAGGTCGCCATCTTCATTCTCGTCCTCCGGAACTCTATGGAAAGCGCTCAGGGAACAAAAGCTCCCGAAAGCAAACCTGAGCGGATTATTCAGCCCGGCCCGTGGTAAGGGAATCACTTGAGAATCACTACAACAGGCCCCTCCCCCAGAAGATCAACAAGAAATCCAGCAAGGACCAAGTTCACCTACCAAGGAGTGCAGTTTCAATACCAAGGAGAGCAGCAGAATTCCAGAGGAGGAGAAAGCAAAGCACGGAACTCATGGCTTTTTCCTGTGATTCTTTAGCCTTGCAGTTAATTTAATTTTTTTTCTCTTTCAATTTTTTTTCTCCCACATTTTTTTAACTTTTACCCTTTTCTTTTTTAACGTTTTTTTAACTACTTTATCTAATATATATATATATTTTCTTTTTTATATTTTTTCTTTATTCGTTTTCTTTTTTTTTAATTCTTTCCTTTCTTTTCTTTTTTTCTTTTCTTTCTGAACCTCTTTTTATCCCCTTTGTCCCCCATAACAATTTGGGATCTCTTCTGATTTGGTTAAAGCATATTTTCCTGGGGTTGTTGCCATCCTTTTAGTATTTTACTTGCTCCTTCATATACTCTTATCTGGACAAAAATGACAAGGCGGAAAAATTCACCACAAAAAAAAGAACAAGAGGCAGTACCAAAGGCTAGGGACCTAATCAATACAGACATTGGTAATATGTCAGACCTAGAGTTCAGAATGACGATTCTCAAGGTTCTAGCCAGGCTCAAAAAAGGCATGGAAGATATTAGAGAAACCCTCTCGGGAGATATAAAAGCCCTTTCTGGAGAAATAAAAGAACTAAAATCTAACCAAGTTGAAATAAAAAAAGCTATTAATGAGGTGCAATCAAAAATGGAGGCTCTCACTGCTAGGATAAATGAGGCAGAAGAAAGAATTAGCATATAGAAGACCAAATGACAGAATAAAGAAGCTCAGCAAAAGAGGGACAAACAGCTACTGGACCACGAGGGGAGAATTCAAGAGATAAGTGACACCATAAGACGAAACAACATTAGAATAATTGGGATTCCAGAAGAAGAAGAAAGAGGGGAGCAGAAGGTATATTGGAGAGAATTATTGGAGAGAATTTCCCCGATATGGCAAAGGGAACAAGCATCAAAATCCAGGAGGTTCAGAGAACCCCCCTCAAGATCAATAAGAATAGGTCCACACCCCATCATCTAATAGTAAAATTTACAAGCCTTAGCGACAAAGAGAAAATTCTGAAAGCAGCCCAGGAAAAGAAGGCTGTAACATACAATGGTAAAAATATTAGATTGGCAGCAGACTTATCCACAGAGACCTGGCAGGCCAGAAAGAGCTGGCATGATATATTCAGAGCACTAAACGAGAAAAACATGCAGCCAAGAATACTATATCCAGCTAGGATATCATTGAAAATAGAAGGAGAGATTAAAAGCTTCCAGGACAAACAAAAACAAAGAATTTGCAAACACCAAACCAGCTCTACAGGAAATATTGAAAGGGGTCCTCTAAGCAAAGACAGACCCTAAAACTAGTAGATCAGAAAGGAACAGAGACAATATACAATAACAGTCACCTTACAGGCAATACAATGGCACTAAATTCATATCTCTCAATAGTTACCCTGAATATTAATGGGCTAAATGCCCCAATCAAAAGACACAGGGTATCAGAATGGATAAAAAAACAAAACCCATCTATATGTTGCCTATAAGAAACAATTTAAACCCTAAGACACCTCCAGATTTAAAGTGAGGGGGTGGAAAACAATTTACCATGCTAATGGACATCAGAAGAAAGCAGGAGTGGCAATCCTTAGATCAATTAGATTTTAAGCCAAAGACTATAATAAGAGATGAAGAAGGACACTATATCATACTCAAAGGATCTGTCCAACAAGAAGATCTAACAATTTTAAATATCTATGCCCCTAACGTGGGAGCAGCCAACTATATAAACCAATTAATAACAAAATCAAAGAAACACATCGACAATAATACAATAATAGTAGGGGACTTTAACACTCCCCTCACTGAAATGGACAGATCATCCAAGCAAAAGATCAACAAGGAAATCAAGGCCTTAAATGACACACTGGACCAGATGGACATCACAGATATATTCAGAACATTTCATCCCAAAGCAACAGAATACACATTCTTCTCTAGTGCACATGGAACATTCTCCAGAATAGATCACATCCTCGGTCCTAAATCAGGTCTCAACTGGTATCAAAAGATTGGGATCATTCCCTGCATATTATCAGACCACAATGCTCTGAAGCTAGAACTCAATCACAAGAGGAAATTTGGAAAGAACCCAAATCCATGGAGACTAAACAGCATCCTTCTAAAGAATGAATGGGTCAACCAGGAAATTAAAGAAGAATTGAAAAAATTCATGGAAACAAATGATAATGAAAACACAACGGTTTAGAATCTGTGGGACACAACAAAGGCAGTCCTGAGAGGAAAATATATAGTGGTACAAGCCTTTCTCAAGAAACAAGAAAGGGGCTCAGGTACACAACCTAACCCTACACCTAAAGGAGCTGGAGAAAGAACAAGAAAGAAGCCCTAAACCCAGCAGGAGAAGAGAAATCATAAAGATCACAGCAGAAATCAATGAAATAGAAACCAAAAAAACAATAGAACAAATCAACGAAACTAGGAGCTGGTTCTTTGAAAGAATTAATAAGATTGATAAACCCCTGGCCAGACTTATCAAAAAGAAAAGAGAAAGGACCCAAATAAATAAAATCATGAATGAAAGAGGAGAGATCACAACTAACACCAAAGAAATACAGACAATTATAAGAACATACTATGAGCAACACTACGCCAACAAATTTGACAATCTGGAAGAAATGGATGCATTCCTAGAGACATATAAACTACCACAACTGAACCAGGAAGAAATAGAAAGCCTGAACAGACCCATAACCAGTAAGGAGATTGAAACAGTCATCAAGAATCTCCAAACAAACAAAAGCCCAGGGCCAGACGGCTTCCCGGGGGAATTCTACCAAACATTTAAAGAAGAACTAATTCCTATTCTCCTGAAACTGTGCCAAAAAATAGAAATGGAAGGAAAACTTCCAAACTCATTTTATGAGGCCAGCATCACCTTGATCCCAAAACCGGACAAGGATCCCATCAAAAAAGAGAACTACAGACCAATATCCTTGATGAACACACATGCAAAAATTCTCACCAAAATACTAGCCAGTAGGATTCAACAGTACGTTAAAAGGATTATTCACCACGACCAAGTGGGATTTATTCCAGGGCTGCAAGGTTGGTTCAACATCCGCAAATCAATCAATGTGATACAACACATTAATAAAAGAAAGAACAAGAACCATATGATACTCTCAATAGATGCTGAAAAAGCATTTGACAAAGTACAGCATCCCTTCCTGATCAAAACTCTTCAAAGTGTAGGGATAGAGGGCACATACCTCAATATTATCAAAGCCATCTATGAAAAACCCATCGCAAATATCATTCTCAATGGAGAAAAACTGAAAGCTTTTCCGCTAAGGTCAGGAACATGGCAGGGATGTCCATTATCACCACTGTTCAACATAGTACTAGACTTCCTAGCCTCAGCAATCAGACAACAAAAGGAAATTAAAGGCATCCAAATCGGCAAAGAAGAAGTCAAACTATCACTCTTCGCAGATGATATGTTACTATACGTGGAAAACCCAAAAGACACCACTCCAAAACTGCTAGAACTTGTACAGGAATTCAGTAAAGTGTCAGGATATAAAATCAATGCACAGAAATCCGTTGCATTTCTCTACACCAACAACAAGACAGAAGAAAGAAATTAAGGAGTCAATCCCATTTACAATTGCACCCAAAACTATAAGATACCTAGGAATAAACCTAACTAAAGAGGCTAAGAATCTATACACAGAAAACTATAAAGTACTCATGAAAGAAATTGAGGAAGACACAAAGAAATGGAAAAACATTCCATGCTCCTGGATTGGAAGAATAAATATTGTGAAAATGTCTATGCTACCTAAAGCAATCTACACATTTAACGCAAATCCTATCAAAGTACCATCCATTTTTTTCAAAGAAATGGAACAAATAATCCTCAAATTTATATAGAACCAGAAAAGACCTCGAATAGCCAAAGGAATATTGAAAAAGAAAGCCAAAGTTGGTGGCATCACAATTCTGGACTTCAAGCTCTATTACAAAGCTGTCATCATCAAGACAGCATGGTACTGGCACAAAAACAGACACATAGATCAATGGAACAGAATAGAGAGCCCAGAAATAGACCCTCAACTCTATGGTCAACTAATCTTCGATAAAGCAGGAAAGAATGTCCAATGGAAAAAAGACAGCCTCTTCAATAAAAGGTGTTGGGAAAATTGGACAGCCACATGCAGAAAAATGAAATTGGATCATTTCCTTACACCACACACAAAAATAGACTCAAAATGGATGAAAGACCTCAATGTGAGAAAGGAATCCAACAAAATCCTTGAGGAGAACACAGGCAGCAATCTCTTCGACCTCAGCCGCAGCAACACCTCCCAAGAACATCGCCAAAGGCAAGGGAAGCAAGGTCAAAAATGAACTATTTGGATTTTATCAAGATCAAAAGCTTTTGCACAGCAAAGGAAACAGTTAACAAAACCAAAAGACAACAGACAGAATGGGAGAAGATATTTGCTAACGACATATCAGATAAAGGGCTAGTGTCCAAAATCTATAAAGAATTTAACAAACTCAACACCCAAAGAACAAATAATCCAATCAAGAAATGGGCAGAGGACATGAACAGACATTTCTGCAAAGAAGACATCCAGATGGCCAACAGACACATGAAAAAGTGCTCCACATCACTCGGCATCAGGGAAATACAAATCAAAACCACAATGAGATACCACCTCACACCAGTCAGAATGGCTAAAATGAAAAAGTCAGGAAATGACAGATGCTGGCGAGGATGCGGAGAAAGGGGAAGCCTCCTACACTGTTGGTGGGAATGCAAGCTGGTGCAACCACTCTGGAAAACGGCATGGAGGTTCCTCAAAATGTTGAAAATAGAGCTACCCTATGACCCAGCGATTGCACTACTGGGTATTTACCCTAAAGATACAAATGTAGTGATCCGAAGGGACACATGCACCCAAATGTTTATAGCAGCAATGTTCACAATAGCCAAACTATGGAAAGAACCTAGATGTCCATCAACAGATGAATGGATAAAGAAGATGTGAGATATATATATATATACACACATAATGGAATACTATGCAGCCATCAAAAGAAATGAAATCTTGCCATCTGCAATGACGTGGATGGAACTAGAGGGTATCATGCTTAGCGAAATAAGTCAATCAGAGAAAGACAACTATCATATGATCTCCCTGATATGAGGAAGTGGAGATGCAATGTGGGGAGTTTGAGGGGTAGGAAAAGAATAAATGAAACAAGATGGGATTGGGAGGGAGACAAACCATAAGAGACTCTTAATGTCACAAAACAAACTGAGGGTGGCCGGGGGAAGGGGATTGGGAGAGGTTGGTGTGGTTATGGACATTGGGGAGGGTATGTGCTATGGGGAGTGCTGGAAGTGTGTAAACCTGGCGATTCACAGACCTGTACCCCTGGGGATAAAAATATATGTTTATAAAAAATAAAATTAAAAAAATATATGTTATCAGATTAGTTATATCCCAAGGATGCAAGAATAGTTTAATGTTAGGAAATCCCTTATTCGTCACTTTGACTAAGAGAAAATATTTTTAACAGTTGCTTGAGAGTACATTTCATTGCTCATTTATGATTTAAAAAAATAAAAGATTTTATTTATTTGAAAGAGAGCATGAGAGGGGAGAAAGGTAAGGTCAGAGGGAGAAGCAGACTCCCTACTGAGCAGGAAGTCTGATGTGGGACTTGATCCTGGGACTGCAGGATCATGACCTGAGCTGAAGGCAATTGCTTAACCAACTGAGCCACACGGGTATCCCCATAAAAAAATAATCTTATACTTAGTCCAAGTCACCATCGTCCTTCATCTACATTATTACAGTCTTCCTGACATTCCTAACACAACTCAAATTTATCCTTTTAAAATTTGTATATACGATCATAGGTCACTCTTCTGATTAAAACACTCCATAGATCTCCACAGCACTCAGTAAAACCTAAAGTCCTCACCATATCCTGTACAGCCCTACATGATCTGTACCATTAACTCTTACCTCATGTTTACTGCCTTCCTCCTCCATCACAGAGCTCCAACACAATGGTCATCTTCTGTTTTAAGAGCACTGTAAAACTGTTGAAAGATAAAGAGAAAAATCTTAGAAGTTGCCAGAGAACAAAGACCATTTCGCCCTCTAAGGAGCAACAAGACTAGTTAATGACTGACTTTCCAAGAGAAATGATAGAATCTAGAAGATAAATTTTCACTACTGACACAGTAAAGTGAAACAAAAACCTACCAACCTAGTGTTCTATACCCATTGAAAATATCCTTCAAAAGGCACAATATTCTCTCATATAAAAGCTCTTAAATCTACCCCAAAAGTAATACTAATACAGAACTCTTCAGACAGAAGAAAAATGCAAGGAAAAGAAAGAAAATAGAAATGTATGGGTAAATCTAAATCTTAAATGTGTTTTAGGGGCAACTGGTGGCTCAGTCATTAAGTGTCTGCCTTCAGCTCAGGTCATGATCCCAGGGTCCTGGGATTGAGCCCTGCATCAGGCTCCCTGCTTGGCAGGAAGTCTACTTCTCACTCTCCCACTTCCCCTGCTTGTATTCCCTATCTCACTGTCTCTCTCTCAAATAAATAAATAAAATCTTTGGGAAAAAAAAAAAGTCTTGGGGAGCTTGGGTGGCTCAATCGGTTAAGCGGCTGCCTTCAGCTCAGATCATGATCTCAGCATCCTGGGATCAAGTCCCATGTTGGGCTCCTTGCTCAGCAGGGAGCCTGCTTCTCTGTCTGCCTGCCACTCCCTCTGCTTGTGCACACTCTCTCTCTGACAATAAATAAAATCTTAAAAAAAAAAAAAAATACTGTCTCAGGGTGCCTGGCTTGTTCAGTGGGTAAAACATGTGACTCTTGATCTCAGCGTCACAAGTTCAACCCCACAGAGATTACTTAAAAAAATAAACAAACAAACAAAAAAACTGTCTTGATCACAATACAAGCAAAAACGCATGACAAGAAATTAGTTCTCTAAAAAAACACAGAACCAAAACCAGCCTCAGAGTTTTGCAAATTTTGTCTTAGATGCACTTCTTCCTTAGCAACACAAATGAAATGCAACTGAAATAATTCATGAGTCATGAATTATGTGAACTGTTATGTGAACTTATATACACATGTGTGTATATGTATATATATATATATATATATATATATATATATATATATATATGTATATACACACACATATCTATTACAATTCAATACCATTTCTAAATGTCACTGTTGTGATGCTATCTCCTGTAGGTACATATTTATTTTTAAGATGTTCTATCTATTTGACAGAGTACAAACAAAGGGGAACAGCAGAGGGAGAAAGGAGCTCCCTGCTGAGCAGGGAGCCTGATATGGGGCATGATCCCAGGACCCTGAGATCAAGACCTGAGCTGAAGGCAGACATTAATGGACTGAGCCACCCAGGCTCCCCCTGTAGGTACATTTTTAAAAATTAGGTTTCTAAATTTCTAATACTTTTGTGTATCCTTCCTTAGTGCAAAGGGGTTTATAACATCTTTTTAATTTGTTGTCACCTTATATACATCCTTCTTTATACCTGTTACCACTTTTAATATTAAATTCCACAGGAGTCTAGTTCCAGGCCAAAATCTTATACATGATCCTTCAGGTTCAAAGACAGGCAATTATACAGGTTTTACCAAGCTGGCCACAAGTGGGAAAACTGCCCTCCTCACAACAGACTTGGTGAATGGTTAGTGTATTGCAGTCTCTGGAAGGAGTTGCAATCAAGGACTAAGATCTTCATTCCACCCCTGAGCCAACACTGCTCATACACATTCAGCATTCCTAGCCCAGCCGCCTCCATTCAGAGGCCTCCATACAGTAGAGCCTCTACCAAGACTTCCTCATCAGGGGACTTTGACTAAAACTTTTTTCCCTTCTGACTCAGTGATTGGAAGAACAAACAATAAGAATACAATCTTTTCTATTTTCAACTTTTTTTACGCCTAGCCATTACCCTTTTTCCTTCTCCCAAGCCCGAAGTCCTTAAAATGGTAGAAGTGTTTTGTCCAACTCTTCAGCAGTGAGTCATTTCCCACCACCAGCACTGCCTATCATCAGACTGGCCCATGCCTGGTACCATTCCATGATAAGTGGAACATTGAAGAGCTAGCATTTTTCTTTGCTTCTTACCTGCAGTAGCTCAGGAAGCAAATAAAGCATTATTACTTTCAGTTTGGCTCATTGTCCTATTCAACAACATTGACATTTCACGGTTTGACAGATAATTCTTCCATTTCCTCTTTTTTTCCACTGGCCTAGTATTTTAATCTTTATTTCTTTGTATCAATTTTTTATTTACATTGTGGTTAGTTAAAATATAGTGTAATATTGGTTTCAGGAGTAGAATTCAGTGGTTCATCATTTACCTATCACACTCTGAGCTCATCCCAAGTGCCCTCCTTATTATCCATCACCCATTTAGCCCATCTCCCTGCCCACCTCCCTCCATCAACCCTGTTTGTTCTATATAGTTGAGTGTCTTACTGTTTGCTTCTCTCTTTCTTTCCCTCTTTGTTCATCCATTTTGTTTCTTAAATTCCACATATGAGTGAAATGATATGGTATTTGTCTTTCTCTGACTTATTTCACTTAGCATAATTCACTCTAGGCTGCATCCATATTGCAAATGGTAAGATTTCATTTTTTCTTATGGATGAGTAATATTCCATTATATGTATATATATATATATGCACCACCTCTTCTTTATCCATTCATTAGTCAATGAATATTTGGGCTTTTTCCATAATCTGGCTATTGTTGATAATGCTGCTATAAACATCAGGGTGCATGTATCCCGTTGAATCAGCATTCATATCCTTCAGATAAATACTTAGTAATGCAATTGCTGGATCATAGCATAGTTTTAGTTTTACATTTTGAGGAACCTCCATACTCTTTTCCAATTTTAGTATATGTGCTGCTGAAGCAAGCACGATACTGTTTCCAGAGTCACTGCATCAATTTTCATTCCCACCAACAGTGCAAAAGGGTTCCCCTTTCTTAGCATCCTTGCCAACCTCTTATTTCCTGTGTTGTTAATTTTAGGCATTCTGGCAGGTGTGAGGTGGTCTCATTGTAGTTTTGATTTGTATTTCCCTGATGATGATGATGTTGAGCATCTTTTCATGGGTCTATTAGCCATCTTAATGTTTTCTTTAGAAAAATATCTATTCATACCTTCTGCCCATTTCTTAACTGGATTGTTTTATGGGTATTGGGTTTGATAAGTTCTTTGTACATTTTGGACACTAACCCTTCATCAGATATATCATTTGCAAATATCTTCTCCCATTCCAAAGGTTGCCTTTCAGGTTTATTGATTGTTTCCTTTGCTGTGAAGCTTTGTATCTTGAAGTCTCAATAGTTAATTTTTGCTTTTGTTTTTCTTGCCTTTGATGACATATCTAGTAAGAAGTTGCTACAGCCAAGGTCAAAGAGGTTACTGCCTGTGCTCTCTTCTAAGATTTTGATGGCTTCCTGTCTCACATTTAGGTCTTTCAAACATTTTGAGTTTATTTTTGTGTATGGTGTAAGAAAATGGTCTAGTTCATTCTTCTGCATGTTGCTGTCCAGTTTTCCTAACACCATCTATTGAAGAGACGGTTATTTCCCACTGGATTTTCTTTCCTGCTTTGTTGAAAGATTAGTTGACCATATAGTTTTGGCTCCATTTCTGGGTTTTCTGTTCTGTTCCATTGATCTATGTGTCTGTTTTTCTGTTCGTACCATACTGTCTTGATCACTGTAGCTTTGTAATATAGTTTGAAGTCTGGAATTGTGATGCCTCCAGCTTTTCTTTTTCCAGATTGCTTTGGCTATTTGGGGTCTTTTGTGGTAATCTACAAATTTTAGGAGTGTTTGTTCTGGCTGTGTAAAAAATGCTGGTGGCATTTTGATAGGGGTTACATTAAATGTGTAGGTTGCTTTGGGTAGTAAAGACATTTTAACAATGTTCTTCCACTCATTGAGCATAGAATATTTTTCCATTTCTTTTTGTCCTCTTCAATTTCTTTCATAAGTGTTCTATAGTTTTCAGAATTCAGATCTTTTACCTCCTTGGTTAAGTTTATTCTTAGGTATGTTATGGTTTTCGGTGCAATCATAAATGAGATCCAATCCTTGATTTCTCTTTTTTTGGCTTCATTATTGGCATACAGTAACGCAACAGATTTCTGTATGTTGATCTTGTATCCTACGACTTTACTGCATTTATATATCAGTTCCAGCAATTTTTTGGTGGAGTCTTGTGTTTTCTACATAGAGGATCATGTTGTCTGCAAAGAATGAAAGTTTGACTTCTTTGTCAATTTGGATGCCTTTTATTTCTTCTTGTTGTCTGATTGCTGAGGCTAGGACTTCTAGTACTATGATAAATAACAATGAGTAGATATTCCTGTCTTGTTCCTGACCATAAATAAAATCTCTGTTTTATCCCCATTGAGGATGATATTAGCAGTAGGTTTTCATATATGACCTTTATGATGTTTTTTTAAAAATTGTTTTTTATTTTATTTTTTTAAATTTATTTGACAGAGATCACAAGCAGGCAGAGAAGCAGGCAGAGAGAGAGAGGAGGAGGAAGCAGGCTCCCTGCTAAGCAGAGAGCCTGATGTGGAGCTGGATCCTAGGATCCTGGGATCATGACCTGAGCCGAAGGCAGAGGCTTAACCCACTGAGCCACCCAGGCACCCTGACCTTTGTGATGTTTAGGTATGTTCCCTTTATATCTATTTTGTTGAAGGTTTTTATCAAGAATGGATGCTATACTTAGTCAAATGTTTTTTCTGCATCTATTGAGAGGATCATATGGCTCTTACCTTTTTTTAACTGATGTGGTATATGACCTTGATTGATTTGTGAATTTTGAGTTACCCTTGCAGCCCAGAAATAAATCCTACCTTATTGTGTTGAATGATTCTTTTAATGTACTGGTGGGTTCTATTTGCCAGTATCTTGTTGAGAATTTCTGTATCCATGTTCATCAGAGACATTGGCCTGTAAATTCCCTTTTTTAAGTAGGGTCTTTGTCTGGTTCTGGAATCAAGGTAATACTGGCCTCATAGAAACAATTTGGGAGTTTTCTTTCCATTCCTCCCCCACCACCGCCCCCACCAAACAGTTTGAGAATAGGTATTAACTTTTCTTTAAATGTTTGGTAGAATTCCCTTGGGAAGCCATCTGACGCTGGAGTTTTGTTTGTTGGGAGATTTTTTTATTACAGATTCAATTTCTTTGCTGGTTATGGGTCTGTTCAAATTTTCTATTTTTTTCTGTTTGTGTTTTGATAGTTATATGTTTTTAAGAATTTATGTTTATTCCGGATTGCCTAATTTGTTGGTATTTAATTGTTCATAATATTCTCTTATTGTTGTTTGTTTTTCTGTGGTGTTGGTTGTGATTGCTCCTCTTTCATTTGTGATTTGATTTATTTGAATCCTTTTTCTTGTTTTTGATAAGTCTGGCTAGAGGTTTAACAGTTTCATTAATTCTTTCAAAGAGCCAGCTTCTAATTTCATTGAAGTTTCATGGTTTTTTCTTTTTCTATATCACTTATTTTGGCTCTAATCTTTATTATTTCTTCTTCTGCTGGCTTTAGGTTTTATTTGCTATTCCTTTACTAGCTCCTTTAGGTGTAAAGTTAGGTTGTATATTTGAGACTTTTCTTGCTTCTTGCTAAGATTCTCTGTCTCCCTCTCCCCCACTCCTACCCCTTAAAAAAAAAAAAAAAGAACTTAGATCCTGTTTCCACTAGAACTGCAGCTTTGCAGCATTCTGTGGTGAGTAGAATTGGTGCATCCAGGGGGTTTTATGCTGGCTTCCTGGGGGAAGAGCCCATTACTGCTCTGGCTCACATACGTGGCCCGGTAAAAAACAAAACAAAACAAAACAAACAAAACAAAACAAAACAAAACAAAAAAACAAACAAAGCACCTGCAGAGCATAGCAGGGACAGGGTTTGGTATGAGCAGCTTGAGCCTCCACTGTGGGTTTTGTGGGGCTCACTGAAGTCTGCCCATGCTGATGGGCAGAGGGAAAATGGTATTAGCCAGTTTTCTCATCCCCAGAGAGGGGAGTTCATACCTGCTGCTGTTCAGGAAGCCCTCACATAAGAGTGACCAATCCCCTTGTGATTGCCAGGCATTCCTCAAATCCCTGTCTTCATCCTTGTCTCTGAGTCATCTGTCCACCCAACAGCACAGCTCCTGTGTTTTATCTCAGGTGCACCTGCTGGGTTTCAAAACTCCACGTTTTAGGGACCCAGCAAAGGATGGACCCATGATGTGGGTCTCACCACACTGTGGCCAGTGCTGGTCTGTTCTGGAAAGGCACTTGCATGAACACACAGGGGGACTGGACTTTATAGTAAAGCACATCAAAAAGCCAGCATTCAGGTTAGCTGCCCTCAGCAGGTGTGTCTGCTCCTCTGCTAATGAATGGGGCAGCTCAATGGCACTCACCAGCTCTTGTGTCCCCTAAGAAGCAGTGGGCCTGTCCCAAATTCACTCCAGAAGGGAAACTGTCTCTCCCTATGTGACCCAGGAAACCCTCAAACCATACTGTCCACTCCCAGACCTCTGCCCTCCTTTTCAACAGGAGCACTTCAGGCTCTACCCCAGCAATAGCATGGACTTCTAACCCTTCAGTCTTGAGCTCCACTGCTTGTAAAAACTTGTGGTAATCAGTCCCTCTCATTTACCCAGACAGTGGTTTTAGGAAGTGTTTTTCTTGTGCAATCTCTGCACGCTGTTCTTACTCTCTCTCTTCTTTGTGAGAAGGCTTCCCCACCTCCGCAGCACCTGTGATTCTTTCTCCCCCAAAATCATGTCTCTGCACCAGCTACCTTCCATGATGTGGTCTCTGTTCTCCCTCTAGATGTGCAGTTTGTTCCCTCAGTCCTTGGATTGATTTCTTGGGTGTTCAGAATGATTTGAAATAAAATATCAAATAAAAAAGTCACAGAATTGAAGAACCAAATAACCTCACTGGAAAATACACTAATTCAACAGCAGGTTGCATGAAACAGAGAAAAGGATCAGTCAGTTCAAAAAGCAAGGCAGTGGGACTCATCCAATCAGAGCACAAAAAGAAGAACGGGAAAAGGTAAAAATATCTTAAGGGGGTTATAGGATAACATCAAGTGAACTAACATAAGGGTCCCAGAAAAAGAAGAAAGGGCCAAAATCTTATCTTAAGTAATAATGGCTGAAAACATCTCTAACCTAGGGAAGGAAACAGACATCCATATATAAGATGCCCAGAGCATTTAAAAAAAGATGAATACAAACAGACCCATACTAAGATACAGTATAATTAAAATGTCAACATTTAAAGGCCAAAAAAATATTAAAAGTAGCAAGAGAAAAACAGTTGGTTACATAAAAGGGAAGCCTTAACTTTCCAATTATTTAATGAATAACTCATGGCGAGGAAAGCAACAGAATATGGAATGTAGTCAATGGCTACACTATATTTTAATAGTGTTGTAAGGTGAGATGGCAGCTACACTTGCTGTGAGCACAGCAGTTTGTATAGAGTTGTTGCATCACTACAGTGTGCATCTGAAACTAATGTAACATTCTATGTCAACTCCAATTTAAAAAAAAAATTAAAGGAACATCAAAAGACTATCAGTATATTTTTTAGCAGATACTTTGTAGGCCAAGAGGGAGCGGCACAGTATGTTTAAAGTGCTCAAGAGAAAAAACAAAAAAAAAACTTGTGATCTTTGGAAGACGCTGGATTAGGAGGATTCTAAACTCATTATGTTCCACAGACCAACCTGTGTAACAGCCACCTGGGTGCACTGAACACAGAAAATAACTCAAAGACGGGTGGAACAGACTTTCAGTAGTTAACCGACAAGAGGAAGACACATGGGAAAGGATAGGAGGGGGTAGAGATGCAGTCTGGAACCAGTCTCAGTGAGACTAACCACAGATGGGAGGGACACCACAAGCACAGAGAAGGGAAAGGAACATTCCCCACACCAGGCACCACACACATGGGAACGGCACTGGGCAAACAAATCCCTGTAACATTTGACTGTGAAAACCAGTAGGGCTTAATACCATGAATCTTTACAATCAGTGGAGCTTAACTCTGGGTAAAATTTGGCAGATTCAGTCCTGACAGAGCCAAAGGATGATAGGAAAACTGAGGCTCCACCAAGATACAACAGAGAAGCAGCACTCTGCAAAGCATCTGGGGTACAAGTAAAAATTACTCATCCCTCAAAGTGTGCTGGAGGAGCAGGGATCTTTAGGAGACTTCAAGAACAAAAAGCTGATGGGCACCATTTCTCCCCCACCTCCAGGCTAAATAGTGGGATGCTTGCATGAAAAAGCATGAACACCCTGCACCTACCTTTCAAATACCACACGTCCCCTCTCCTATTCTTCTGCAGATCCTCTGAATCCAAACTGCCCCACCTAGCAGGAGTCCCTCCAAAACAACTCCTTCCACCTTCTGTCCTGTATGCAGCCCTGGCAAATACCAACACCACTGCAAAGTGATTCCTGGGGAAAATGACCACACACACCAGTACCTCTGCAGTCCCAGCCACCAAACTGGCAGTGTAGAGAGAGTGTTCTGCTGATCAGTGTATCTGCAGCCCCAGCACAGGGTCTGGGGAAAACATATGGACCAACTACAGGCCATGCCTACCAAAAAAAGCCTCTCAGTGGACAAGACAAGGATTGCTGGCTGTAGTTGGTGGGACCACAGCCCAGACAAATGGGCTAAGCACAGGTGCCTGATCTGACTGCTGACCTTGCCCAATTACATGCCCACAACACCTCCAGACTAGCTTATTAACAGCATGGAACCAAACCAGCCCACAAGAGGCAAAATGGGCCATGGATGTTGACTGGAATGAAAGCAAATGAGGCTTAGCTACAATAGTGGAGTACACAAAACCTACATAGGAGACAACTCTCATGTGCCTGGTTTTGGTGAACAGGGGACATTGCACTACAGGGTACCAAAGGAACTCTTACTCACAAGGCTGCATCTTTCAAGACCAGGAGACAGAGCTAAATTTCCTAACACATAGAAACAAACACAAAGAGATAAAAGAGGAGATGGGAATATGTCACAAATGAAAGAACAAGAACCACAACAAAAGAACTAAATGAAATGGAGATAAGGAATACGCTTAATAAAAAATTCAAAGTGATGGTCATAAAGATGCCTACTGGACTTGAAATGTGAGACCTTTGACAAAGAAATAGAAAATATAAGAAAGAACCAAAGAAGATGAACTCTATAACTAAAATTAAAAACACACTACAGGAAGTTAATAGTAGATTAGAGGAGAGAGAAAAATAAAGATTAGTGAATCAGAAGACAAGAGTATTGGGAAAAAAACCAAGCTACACAGCAAAAAGAAAAAAGAGTAATAAAAAGTGAGAATAGGTAAAGGGAACTCAGTTACATCACCCAGTATAATAACATTCCCATTGTAGGGATCCCAGAAGTAAAAGGGAGAGAACATTTATTTAAGGAAATAATAGCTGAAACTTGTATAACATGGATGCAGGAAACAGGCATCCAGTTCCAGGAAACCCAGAAAGTGTTGAACAAAAATAACCCAAGCAGATCCACATCAAGACACACAGTAATTAAAATGGCATAAAAATAGTGATAAAGAGAGACTTTAAAAGCAGCAAGAGAAAAACCAGTTACATACAAGGGAAATCCTATAGGGTTAACAGATTTTCCAGCAGAAAATTTACAGGGCAGAAGAACGTGGATAGGGTGCCTGGGTGGCTCAGTTGGTTAAGCGATTGCCCTCTGCTCAGGTCATGATCCTGGAGTCCCAGGATCGAGTCCCGCATCGGGCTTCCTGCTCAGCAGGGAGTCTGCTTCTCCCACTGACCTCTCTCCTCTCATGCTCTCTCTCTCTCATTCTCTCTCTCTCTCAAATAAATAAATAAAATCTTAGGGAAAAAAAAAAAACAGAAGAACGTGGATAAGGTGCTTTCAAAGTACTGAAAGAAAAACAACAACAACCCTGCAAACAAAAACCCAGCAAAGATATCATTCAGAACACAAGGAGAGATAAAGTTTCCCAGAAAAACAGAAGTTAAAGGAGTTCGTCAATACTAAACCAGACTTACAAGAAATATTAAAGGGAATTCCTTGAGTGGAAGAAAAGGCCATAATCAGAAGTAAGAAAATTATAAAAAAAAAGAAAACTCACATGTAAATTCAAACATAATAAAAGTAGTAGATTAATCATTTATAAAGCCAGTACAGAGATTAAAGCACAAAAGCACTAAAGTCAATTATATTTATAAAAATCAGTCAAGGCATTCACAAAATAAAAGGATGTAAACTATAATATCATATACATAAAACATCAATGAGCAAAGAGTAAAAACGTAGTGCTTTTAAGTGGGCTAAAGCCCAAGGAACCAACAATTTAATATAGAGTACTACAGACACAAAATGTTATATATGAGCCTAATGGTAACTACAAATCAAAAACCTGTATTATAGCTGGGGCACCCGGGTGGCTCAGTCAGTTAAGTATCTGCTTTTGGTTCATGATCCCAGGATCAAGCCCACATGGGGCTCCCTGCTCAGCTGGGAGCCTCCTTCTCCCTCTCCCTCTGCCCCTACTCCCTGCTCATGCTCTCTCTGTCAAATAAATAAATAAAATCTTAAAACAAACAAACAAACAAAAAACCTGTAATAGATACACAAAAAATAAAGAGGAAGAAATCAAAGCATATCACTATACAAGCCAGCAAACCATGAGAAAGGAAAGCAAGAGAAGGGGACAGAGAAGAACTACAACAATCATAATACAAGTAACAAAATGGCAATAAGTACTTACCTATCCTTTTGAATGTAAATGGACTAAAGGCTCTAATCAAAGATACATAGTAACTGAATGGATAAAAAAGCAAAACCCTTCCATATGCTACCTAGAAGAGATTCATTTCAGATCTAAAGACGTGGATTAAAAAGACTGAAAGTGAAGGGACAGAAAAATGTTTAGCATCCAAATGAAAGAAAAACAAAAATACAAAAAAACAAACAAACAAAAAACCCTGGGGTAGCAATACATATATCAGCCAAAATAGACCTCAAAACAAAGGCTGGAACAAGGGACAAAGAAGGATATGATGATAAAGTGATAAAGGGAACTAATCAATAAGAGGATACACAAATGATAAGTATATAAGTACCCAACATGAGAGCACCTATGTACATAAAACAAATATTAACCAAAATAAAGGGGGAAATTGGCAGTATAAGAATAGTAGGGGACTTTAAAACCTCACTTAAATCAATGGATAAATGATCCATACAGAAAATCAACAAGGAAACCATGGCTTTGAATGACACAGTGGACCATATGGAACTAACAGATATATTCAGACCATTCCATCCAAAAACAGTAGAAAACATATTCAAGTGTACGTGGATCATTCTCCAGAACAGAAGAAGTCTCAGTTAGTTAAAAAAGACTGATATCACAGTAAGCATCTTTTTCAACCACGATGGTATAAAACTGGAAATCAGTTACAAGACAAAAATGACAAATACATGGATGCTAAATGACATGCTACTAAACAATGGATGAATCAACCAAGAAATCAAAGAGGAAATAAAAAACTAGGTGGAGACAAATGATAATGAAAACACAACAAACCAAAATCTTTGGGAAACATCAAAACCTGTTCTAACAGGAAGGTTTACAGCAGTATAGTCTTAACTCAAGAAGAAAAATCTCAAAAAAAATAACCAAACCTTACCCTTAAAGGAGGTTGAAAAAGAAGAAAAAAGCCCCAAACCAGTAGAAGGAAGGAAATAAGAGAAACAGAGTAAAAAAAGCAATAGAACAGATGAGTGAAACCAGGACTTGCTTCTTTGAAAAGACCAACAAAATTGCAGATATATATGGGAGATTAAACAGAAAGGGGAGGGGGCCACCAGAAGCTAGCCATTGGAAAGTAATACCCCAGTACAAAAGTGAGCCTGGGGACCAGCAATAGCTTGGAGACCAATGGCTGCAAGTTGGGAAGGGACTGGTAACAACACTCAAACAGAACAAAGGGGCTTACGGGGCAATTGTTGGGACCAGGTGGTCTCAGGGGCACAGGGACCTAAGGCCCACTAACGTGAGTCAGTAGTCCTGGGAATGGCGGCCACCAGGACCAGGGTTGCCTGGACCAGTATTGCTAGAGGTTTTGGTGGCATGGAAGTACAGATATAAGCGGGGGCCTCGGGCAAACACAGAAACAGTGGCTGGGGCTGTGCACCACCTGTGGGAGGCTGCAGTGTTCAACAGAGTTTGCAGAGGGGAAGTCTGTGTTCTGGAGGATTCAGAGAGGAGCAGACTGTGGCTTCCCTCTGAGGCAGAGGTCGGGTGCAGACAGTTTACTTTGCTCTGACCCTCCAGAAAGGCATGAAAAGTCTCCAAAGAACAAAAGCCTCCAGAGAACAAAAGCCAGAAAAAAGAGCTTCCCAGGGGGCAAGGCAACTCAGCCCATGCAGGATGATTGAAAAACAACATGGTAGGCCCCTCCCCCAGAAGACAAGCTGATACAATAAGAGGACAACCACCACAGGGTCCCCATAAAATTGTAAAACAATTTTCTCCAAACATCAGGAGAAAACAGCATATTAAGCTCCTGGTATTATCTCACAGCCTGTATATTTCTTAGATACAACTTTTCTCTCTCTTTTAATACTTTCTCATGATTCTTGTTCTTTTATTTTTTTAACTACATACTATTTTAACTAGATGTTTAATAATAACAAGATATTCCATAGTAACTTTTTTTAAGGTATTATTTATTTGACAGAGATCACAAGTAGGTAGAAAGGCAGGCAAAGAGAGAAGGGGAAGCAGGCTCCCTGCTGAGCAGAGAGCCCAGAGCTCAATCCCAGGATCCTGAGGTCACGACCTGAGCAAAAGGCAGAGACTTAGCCCACTGAGGCACCTGGGCACCCCTCCATAGTAACTTTTTAACGTGAACTTTTTCACATACTTTTTTTTTCTTTTTCTTTATATGTATGTGTGTGTGTGTGTGTGTATACACAATGTATATTTCAATGTAGACCTTTTTTCCCTATTCAGTACTACCTTTTTTTAAAAATAGATTTATTTTTTTATTTTTTATTTTTTATTTATTTGACAGAGAGAGACAGAGAGACCACAAGTAGGCAGAGAGGCAGGCAGAGGGGGAGGGGGAAGCAGGCCTCCCACTGAGCAGAGAGCCCGACATGGGGCTTGATCCCAGGATCCTGAGATCATGACCTGAGCCAAAGGCAGAGGCTTAAGCCACTGAGCCACCCAGGCGCCCCTCAGTACTACCTTTATATAGTTTTAATTTCCCTGTATTTCTGGAAAGTTGAGTTCTCTAACAAAGATAACAAAATACACCCAGGAAGAACTGAAATACACTTCTTTGCCCACATAGAGGGATTATAACCACCTTCCCATCAGTCCCCACTTTTTTTTCTTTCTTTTGTTGGTTTGTTTGTTTGTTTTCATTTTTGTACTTCATAAATCTTACTCTTGGGGCTCATTTTGGCTGGGTTTTTTTGGTCTTTTTGTTTGTTTCTCTTTTTGTACTTTATAAATTTTACTCTTGGGGCTCATTTTGGCTAGGGTTCTTTCTCTTTCTTTCTTTCTTTCTTTCTTTGTCTTTCTCTCTCTTTCTCTCTTACTCTCTTTCTTTCTCTTTTTGGAGGTGATTTTCAATTGCTTCCAAATTGCTCCAAAACTTCCTAGGACGCACCTTGCCTGGATAGTGGTTGATATTTTCAGCTATACATCCCTAACCACAACTCAACAGAATGACAAGGAGAAAGAATTCCCAACAAAGAAAAGACCTAGAGACAATGGCTTCTCAGAAGATCTAATGGATATGGATCTAAGCAAGATGTCAGAAAAAGACTTCACAGTAGCAGTTATGAAGACAATAGTCAGGCTGGAGAAAACTATTAATGGCAATATAGATTTATTTAGGGAAGAAGTGAGAGCAGATCTGGCAGAACTTAAAAATGTATCAATGAGATACAATCAATCTAGATACTCAAACAGGGTAAATAAGGCAGAATGAATTACTGATCTTGAAGATAAACTGATAGAAAAGAAGGATCAGGAGGAGGCCTGGAGCAAACAGCTCAAAATCCATGAAAACAGAATTAGAAATAAATGACACCATGAAACGTTACAATGTCAGAATTATTGGGATCCCTGAGGGGTGGAGAGAGAGAGAGAGGGCTAGAAGATATATTTCACCAAATCATAGCCAAGAACTTCCCTAATCTGGGGAATGAAACAAGTAATCATGTCATAGAGGCAGAGAGGACAGCCCCCAAGATCAATGAGGGTAGATCAACCCCCAGGCATGTAACAGTAAAACTCGCAAATCTTAGAACCAAGGAAACCATTTTAAGGGCAGTTGGGGGAAGAGATTCCTTATGCACAGAGGGAAGAACATCAGAATAACGTCAGACCTGTCCACAGAGACCTGGCAAGCCAGAAAGGGTTGGCAAGACATATTCAGGGTACTAAATGTGAAGAATAGGCAGCCAAGAATTCTTTATCTGGCAAGGTTATCATTCAGAATAGATGGGAGATAAGAAGCTTCCAGGACTGGCAGAGACTGCATAAGTGACCACCAAGCTGGCCTTGCAAGAAATATTAGAGAGGGGTTCTATAAAAGAAGAAAGACCCCAAGAGTGACACAGAACAGAGATATACAGAGACAATCCATAGAAACAAAGACTTCACAGGTAACATGATGACAATGAAATCTATCAATAATTACTCTCAACATGAACAGCCTAAATGCTCCCATAAAATGGCACAGGGTTGCAGATTGGATAAAAAGACAGGACCCATCCATATGCTGTCTATAAGAGACTCGTTTTGAATTTAAAGATACATTCAGACTGAAAATGAAGGGATGGAGAACTATCTTTCATGCCAACACCCTCAAAAGAAAGCTGGGGTAGCAATTCTCCTTTCAGACAAATTAGATTTTAAGCTAAAGACTGTAGTTACAGATACAGACGGACTCTATATCATTCTTAAAGGGTCTATCCAACAAGAAGATCTAACAATTGTAAATACCTATGCCCCCAACATGGGAACAGCCAACGACATAAGCCAACTGTTAACCAATATACAGAGACATATTGATAATAATATGTTAACTGTAGGAGACCTTAACACACCACTCTCAGCAATAGACAGAACAACTATGCAGAACAACAAACAAACAAGAGCTTTGAATGACACACTGGAACAGATGGGCCTCATAGACATATACAGAACATTCCACCATAAAACAATAGAATACTCATTCTTCCCAAGCATGCATGGAACTTTCTCCAGAATAGACCACATACTGGGTCACAAATCAGCTCTCAACTGATACCAAAAGAATGAGATTATTCCCTGCATATTCTCAGACCACACTGCTGTGAAACTGGAACTTAATCAGAAGGAAAAGTTTGAAAAAAATTCAAACACTTGGCAGTTAAAGACCATCCTGGTCAAGAATGTTTGGGTCAATCAGGAAATCAAAGAAGAACTTAATCAATTCATGGAAACCGATGAGAATGAAGACACATCAATCCAAAACCTATGGGATACGGCAAAGACGTCCTAAGGGGGAAATACATAGCCATCCAAGCCTCACTCAAAAGAACAGAAAAATCCCAAGTACACAAAATATCTTTACACCTTAAAGATCTAGGTAATCAACAACAAATTAAACCTAACCCACAAACTAGAAGGGAAATAATTAAGATTAGAGCAGAGATCAACAAATTAGAAACCAGAAAGACAACAGAACACATTAATGAAACTAGAAGCTGGTTCTTTGAAAGAATTAACAATATTGATAAACAACTGGCCAGACTTACCCAAAGGAAAAGAGAAAGGACCCAAATTAATAAAATTATGAATGAAAGGGGGGAGATCATGACTAACACCAGGGAAACAGAAACGATCATCAGAAATTATCATCAACAGCTATATGCCAATAAGTTAAGGAATCTAGAAGAAATGGATGCATTCCTGGAAACCTACAAACTTCCCAGATTGAAACAGGAAGAAATTGACAACCTGAATAAACCAATAACTAGTAACGAGATTGAAGCAGTGATCAAAAACCTCCCAAAAAACAAGAGTCCAGGACCTGATGGATTCCTTGGGGAATTCTACCAAACATTCAAAGAAGAAATACTACCTATTCTCCTGAAGCTGTTTCAAAAAACAGAAACAAAGGAAAACTTCCAGACTCTTTCTATGAGGCCAGCATTACTTTGATCCCAAAACCAGGCAAAGACCTCATCAAAACAAAATTTCAGACCAATATCCCTGATAAATACAGATGCCAAAATTCTCAACAAGATCCTAGCTAATAGGATCCAACAGTACATTAAGAGGATTATCCATCATGACCAGGTGGGATTTATCCCTGGGACACAAGGGTGGTTCAACATTTGCAAATCAATCAATGTGACAGAACACATTAAAAAAAGAAGAGACAAGAACCACATGGTCCTCTCAACTGATACAGAAAAAACACTTGACAATCAACTTCATAAAATCCATCTATGAAAAACCCACAGTGAATACCATTCTCAATGGGAAAAAGCTGAGAGCCTTACCATTGAGATCAGGAACATGACAAGGATGCCCACTCTCACTACTATTGTTCAACATAGTACTAGAAGTCCTAGCAACAGCAATCAGACAACAAAAAGAAATAAAAGGTATCCAAATTGGCAAAAAGAAGTCAAACTCTCTCTCTTCACTGATGACATGATACTCTATGTGGAAAACCCAAAAGTCTCCACCCCCAAAGTGCTAGAACTTATACAGCAATTCAGTAATATGGGAGGATAAAAAATCAATGCACAGAAATCAGTTGCTTTCCTGCATACTAACAATGAAACTGTAGAAAGAGAAATTAGAGAGTTGATTCCATTTACAACAGCACTAAAACCATTAGATACCTTGGAATAAATCTAACCAAAGAGGTTAAGGATCTATACTCTAGGAACCACAATACACTCATGAAAGAAATTGAAGAAGACACAAAAAGATGGAAAAACATTCCATGCTCATGGATCAGAAGAATAAACATCATGAAAATGACTATGCTGCCCAGAACAATCTATACTTTCAACATCATCCCAATCAAGATACCAATGGCAATTTTCAAAATGCTGGAACAAACAATCCTAAAATTTGTAAGGAACCAGAAAAGACCCGGAATCACCAAGGAAATGTTGAAAAAGAAAAACGAATCTGGAAGCATCATGTTGCCTGACTTCAAGCTGTATTACAAAGCTGTGATCACCAAGATGGCATGGTACTGGCACAAAAGCAGACACATACACCAATGGAATAGAATAAAGAGCCCAGATATGGGCTCTCAATTCTATGGTCAACTAATCTCCAACAAAGCAGGAAAAAATATCCTGTGGAAGAAAGTCTCTTCAATAAATGGTGTTGGGAAAATTGGACAGCTACATATAGAAGAATGAAACTGGACCATTCTTTTACACCAAACACAAAAATAAACTCTAAATGGATGAAAGACATCAATGTGAAACAAGAATCCTTCAAAATCCTAGAGAACATAAGCAGTAACCTCTTTAACATCGGCCATAGCAACTTTTCTCAAGACAAGTCTCCAAAGGCAAGGGAAACAAAAGCAAGAATGAACTTTTGGGACTTCATCAAGATAAAAAGTTTCTGCACAGCAAAGGAAACAGTCAACAAAACAAAGAGGCAACCCACAGGATGGGAGAAGGTATTTGTAGATGACACTACAGACAAAGTGCTGATATCCAAGATCTATAAAGAACTTCTCAGATCAACACCTAAAAAACAGATAATCAAGTCAAAAAATGGGCAGAAGACATGAGCAGACATTTCTCCAAAGACATACAAATGGCTACAAGACACATGAAAAAGTGATCATCATCATTAGCCATCAGGGAAATTCAAATCAAAACCACATTGAGATACCACCTTACACCAATGAGAAGGGCAAAAATTGACAAGGCAAGAAACAACAAATCCTGGAGAAGTTGTAGAGAAAGGGGAACCCTCTTACACTATTGATGGGAATGCAAACTTGTGCATTCATTTTGGAAAACAGTGTGGCAGTTCCTCGAAAAATTAAAAATAGTGGAACCTTATGACCGAGCAATTACACTACTGGGTATTTACCCCAAAGATACATAAATAGTGAAAAGAAGGGCCATATGCACCCCAATGCTTGTGGCAGCAATGTGGCAGCAATAGCCAAAATGTGGAAAGAGCCAAGATGCACTTTAACAGATGATTGGATAAAGATGTGGTCCATATACACAATGGAATATTACTCAGCCATCAGAAAGGAGGAATGCCCAACTTTTGTATCAACTTGGATGGGACTGGAGGAGATTATGCTAAGTGAAATAAGTCAAACAGAGAAAGTCAATTATCATATGATTTCAATTACTTGTGGAACATAAGGAATAGCATAGAGGACATTAGGAGAAGAGAAAAATGAAGGGGAAGAAATTGGAGTGGTAGATAAACCATGAGAGACTATGGACTCCAGGAAACAAACAGAGAGTTTTAGAAGAGAGGGGGGAGGGGGAGGGGGGAGCCTGGTGATGGATATTAAGAAGGCAGTGATTGCATGGAGTACTGGGTGTTATATGCAAACGATGAATCTTGGAACACTACATCAAAAACTAATGATGTACTACTGTATGGTGACTAACATAATACAACAAAAGAGAAAGATTAACAAAATTGATAACCCCCTAGCCAGAATAATCAAGAAAAAGAAGAGGGTTCAAATAAATAAAATCAGAAAAGAAGGAAAAGA
Source organism: Enhydra lutris kenyoni (assembly GCF_002288905.1). Taxonomy (NCBI): domain Eukaryota; kingdom Metazoa; phylum Chordata; class Mammalia; order Carnivora; family Mustelidae; genus Enhydra; species Enhydra lutris. The sequence continues at coordinate 4,487,440 of NW_019154087.1, read as the reverse complement.
AATAACTGATGTCATAGAAATACAAAAGATTATAAGATTATGAAAAATTGTATACCAACATATTGGACAACCTAGAAGAAATAGAAAATTCCTAGAAAAGTATAACATCTGAAAACTGAATTAAAAAGAAATAGAAAATTTGAACAGACTGATTACTAACAAGTAATCAAAAAACTCAAAATAACCCAAAAGTCCAGGATCACATGGCTTCAAAGGTGAAGTCTACCAAACATTTAAAGAAAAGTTAATATCTATGCTTTTCAAACTATTTCAAAAAATAGAAGAGGAAGGAAAGCTCCCCAATTCATTCTATGGGGCCAGGATTACCCTGATACCAAAACCAGATTAAGATACCACAAAAAATGGGCGCCTGGGTGGCTCAGTGGTTTAAGCCTCTGCCTTCGGCTCAGGTCTTGATCTCAGGGTCCTGGGATTGAGTCCCACATCAGGCTCTCTGCTCATCAGGGAGCCTGCTTCCCTCTCTCTCTCTCTGCCTGCCTCTCGGCCTACTTGTGATCTCTCTCTGTCAAATAAACAAATAAAATCTTTTTTTTTTTAAATGATACTACAAAAAATAAAAAGTACAGCCCAGTACCTCTGATGAACATACAGGCAAAATACTCGAAAAAATGTGAACCAACCAAATCCAACCATATCCAACAATACATCAAAAAAAAAAAAAATTCACCACAATCAAGCAGGATTTATTACAGGGATACAAGGATGGTTCAACATTTGCAAACCAATCAACATGATACACCACATTAACCAGAGAAAGACAAAAACCATATGATCATCTCAATAGATGCAGAATAATTGACAAATTACAACAGCCATTCTCAATTTTTTAAAGAAAGGTAGATTTAGGGGGAACATATCTCAACATAATAAAGGCCGTAAGTGAAAAACCTACAACTATCATCACACTCTACGGTGAAAAACTGTAAGTTTTTCCTCTAAGATAAGGAAAAATATAAGGATGTCCATTCTCACTCTTCTATTCATCATAGCATTGAAGTCCTAGCCACAGCAATCAGAAAAAAGAAATAAAAGTCATCCAAATTGGTAAGGAAGAAGTAAAACTTTCATTATTTGCAGATGACATGCTACTATATGTAGAAAACCCAAAAGACACCCCCCCAAAACTAGTAGAACTCAAATATTAATTTGGTAAAGTCACAGGATACAAAAATCTGTTGCATTTCTATACATTAATAATACAGCAGAAAAAGAAGTTAAGAAAACAATTACACTTATAATTACACCAAAAAGAATAAAATACCTAGGAATAATCTTAATCAAGGATCTGTATTATGAAAATGAAACACAGTAATAAAAGAAATTGGAGATGATACAAACAAATAAAAAGATAATCCATGCTCAAGGATTGGAAAAATAGATATCATTAAAATGTCTGTATATCCCAAAGCAATCTCCAGATTTAATGCAATCCCTATCAAAACACCAATGTCTTTCATAGAACTAGTACAAATAATCCTAGAATTCATATGGAGCCATAAAAGACCCCCTGATCTCAAAGCAATCCTGAGAAAGAACAAAGCTTAGATAGCACAATTCTAAATTTCAGGATATACTACAAAGCTGTAGTAATAAAAACAGTGTGGTACTGTTCCAAAAATAGACATAGAGGTAAATGAAACAGAATAGAATCCAGAAATAAATCTACACTTTAACAGTTAATTGATCTATGATAAAGAAGTCAAGAATACACAATGAAAATAAGAAAGTCTGTTCAACAAATGGTGTTGGTAAAACTGGACAGCTACATGGAAAGAAGAGAAAAGAAAAAAGAAAGAAAGAAAGGAAGGAAGAAAGAAAGAAACTAGACAGCTTTCTGACCACCATAGACAAAAATAAACTCAAAAGGATTTAAAGACCGGGGCGCCTGGGTGGCTCAGTGGGTTAAAGCCTCTCCCTTCGGCTCAGGTCATGATCCCAGGGTCTTGGGATCGAGTCCCACATCAGACTCTCTGCTCGGAAGGGTGCTTGCTTCCCCCTCTCTCTCTCTGCTTGCCTCTCTGCCTACTTGTGATTTCTGTCCGTCAAATAAATAAAAATCTTTAAAAAAAAAAAAAGGATTTAAAGACCTAAATATAAGACCATAAAATTCATACAAGAAAACATACTCATCATAGTATTGAAGTATTGAATTATACTGAATTTGACATCAGCCATAGAAACATTTTTCTAGGTATGCCTCCTCTGCCAAGGGAAATAAAAGCAAAAATAAACTATTGGGACTACTTCAAACTAAAAAGCGTTTGCATAGCCAAGAAAACGATCAAGGTATCGAATGGGGGAAGATATTTGTAAATGATATATCCAATAAGGGGTTAATACACAATATATATAAAGAATGTATATAAGTCAATGTCAAAAAATCAAATAATCCAATTAAAATTGGGAAAGGAGGGAAAACTGGGCAGAGGACCAGAATAGATATATTTCCAAGGAAGACATGGATAGCCAACAGATACATGAAAAGATGCTCAATATCTCTAATCATCAGAGGAATGCAAATTAAAACCACAATGAAGTATCACCTTATACCTACTAGAATGGCTAGAATCAAAAAGAGATGAAACAACAAGTGTTGGTGAGGATGTGGAGAAAAAAAAACCCTCATGTACTGTTGTTGAGAATGTAAGCTTGTGTAGCCACTAGAGAAAAAGGTATAGTGGTCCCTCAAAAAATTAAAAATAGGGGTGCCTGAATGGCTCAGTCGGTTAAGCATCTGCCTTCAGCTCAGGTCCTGATCCTAAGGTCTTGGGATTGAGCCCCACATTGGGCTGCCCACTCAGGGGGAAGCCTGCTTCTTCCTCTCTCTCTTCCCCTCCCCTTGTGCTCTCTCACACACACTCTCTCTCAAATAAATAAATAATCTTTAAAAAAATCTGGAATTATAATACTTCCAGTTTGTTTAAAAAAAAAATTAAAAATAGAATTACCTTATGATCCAGTAATTCCACTACTGGGTATTTAGCCAAAAGAAAACAAAAACACTAATTTGAAAAGATATATATACCCTTATGTTTATTGCAGCATTAGTATCTACAATAACTGAGATATGCAAGCAATCCAAATGTCCATCTATAGATGAATGGATAAAGAAGATGTGGAATATATATATATATATATATATATATAATGGAATATTACTCAGCCATAAGAAAGAATAAAATCTTGTCATTTCAATAACATGGGTGGACCTAGAGGGTATATTCCTAAGTGAAATTTTCTAAATCAGTTAGAGAAAGACAAATACCATATGATTTTACTCATATGTGGAATTTAAGAAACAAAACAAATGAAGAAAGAAAAAAAGACAAACAAAACAAGATACTCTTAAATCCAGAAAACCAACTGAGGGTTGCCTGAAGGGAGCTGGGAGAGGGGCGATAAAGGCTGTAATAGATAAAGGGGATTAAGAGTACATTCATCTTTATGAACATGAAGAAAGTAGAGGACTGATGAGTGATTATACTGTATTACCTGAAAATAATATAGAATTGTATGTTAATTGCACTGGAATAAAAAATAAAATTTAAAATATTTTTACTCTACCCAGCAAAGTTACCAGTCAGAATTGAAGGAGAGATAGTTTTCCATACAAGCAAAAGCTAAAGGATTTCATCATCACTAAAATAGTCTTAAGAAATGTTAAAGGGACTTCTTTAAGCTGAAAAGAAAAGGCATTAATTGGTAACAAGAAAATGGATGACATAATAAATCTCACTGGGAAGGTAAATACATGGCAAAATAGTGGATTAATCACTTATAAAGTTTAGAGACAAAACTAGTAAAAAAAAAAAAAGCATGATTGCTATTAATTGGTTAGGGGATAAGGGACACACAAGATAAAAAGATGTAAAATGTGGGCCAGCAGGCTGGCTCAGTCAGTATAGCATGTGACCCATGATCTTTGGGTTGTGAGTTAAAGCTCCACATTGGGTGTAGAGGTTACTTAAAAAAAAAAAAAGATGTAAAATGTGATATCAAAAATATAAACCATCAGTGGTAAGAGTAAAGATGTTGAGTTTCAGATGGAATCAAACTTAAAATTGTTATCAACTTAAAATATACTCTAAGTTTTCAAACATAAGCCTCATAGTAATAACAAAGCAAAAACCTGTAACAACTACACAAAAGACAAAGAGAAAGGAATATAAGTAGGGCGCCTGGGTGGCTCAGTGGGTTAAGCCTCTACCTTCGGCTCAGGTCATGATCCCAGGGTCCTGGGATGGAGCCCTACATCTGGCTCTCTGCTCAGCAGGGAGCCTGCTTCCCCCTCTCTCTCTGCCTGCTGCTCTGCCTACTTGTGATCTCTGTCAAATAAATAAATAAAATCTTAAAAAAAAAAGATTAAAACAAAGTTGTAATAAGAGACAAAGATGGGACTTACATAATGATAAAGCGGTCAATCCCTTAAGAGGATGTAATACTTGTAGATATTTATATACCCAATAAGAAGCAGCTAAGTATATAGAAAGCCAAGATTAGTAGGCCTTTAGGAGAAATAGACTGTAATATAATAACAGTAGGAGATTTTAACACCCTGCTTATAGCAATGGATAAATCATACAGATAAAAAAATCATACAGGATCACTAACCTAAATGACAACTTAGATTAGATGGACTTAACAGATATACATAGAACATTACAACCAAAAGCAACAGAATACATATTCTTCTAAAGCACAGATGAAACATTTTGCAGAATAGATCATAGGTTAGAAGAGAAAACAAATCATAATAAATTTAGGAGAAGTGAAGTCATATCAAATTTTTTTTCCAAGTACAATGGTATAAACTAGAAATTAATTACACAAAGACTCAAAAATTCACAAACAAGTGGAGACTAAACAACGTGCTACCAAACAACAAATGAGGCAAAAAAAAATATCAAAAGAGAAAGAAAAAAATACCCTGAGACAAATGGAAATGGAAATCTAACATACCAAAATTTGTGTGATGCACCCAAAGCAATTCTAAGGTGAAGTTAACAGTGATAAATGCCTACCTCAAGAAACAAGAGAGGTTTCAAATAACCTAATTTTACACCTCAAAGGACAAAATAAAAAGACGTAGGAGTAAGGAAATTAAAAAGATTACAGCAGAGATAAATGAAATAGAGACTAAAAAGACAATAGGATCAGTGAAACTAAGATGTTGTCCTTTGCACAGATAAACAAAAGTAACAAGACTTTTGCAAAAGTCATCAAGAAAAAACAGATTCCTTAAATAGGTAAGAAATGAAAGAGATATTACAATTGGATACCACAGAAATTCAAAGGATCATAAGACACTACTATGAACAAGTATATGCCAAGCACTTGGACAACCTAAAAGAAATGGATAAATTCCTATAAACATACATTCTACCAAGACTGAATCATGCTGACATAGAAAATCTAAACAAACTGATAACTGGAAAGGAGACTGAAATCAGTAGCTAAAAACCTCCCAATAAACAAAAGCCCAAGAACATACAGCTTCAGGGATAAATTCCACCAAGCATTCAAAGAAGAATCAACACCAACATTTGTCAAGCTCTTTTTAAAAACTGAAGAGGAGGGAATTCATCCAAACTCATTTATGAGGTAGTACTCTGGTATCAAAACCCGAAAAAGATGCCACAGGAAAACAATGTTACGGGCTGAACATCTGTGATAAACATTAAAAACCTCAACAAAATATAAGCAAGCCAAACTCCAACAATATATAAAAAGGATCATACACCATAATCAGGAAGCATTTATTCTAGGGATGCAAGGGTGATTCAACATCCACAAACCAGTAAAAGTGATAGACTATGTTAGCAAAATGAAGTATAAAAATCATTGATCATCTCAATAGATGCAGAAAAAGCATTTGAAAAAAGCTAACATCCATTTATGATAAAAATTCTCAATAAAGTGGGTATAGAGGGAATATGCCTCAACATAAGAAAGGCCATATATGACAAGGTCACAGCTAACATCATACTAAATGGTGAAGGACTGAAAGCTTTTTCTCTAAGACCAGGAATAAGATGAGGATGTCCACTTTCACCACTTCTATTCAACATAATACTTGAAATTCTAACTACAGCAATCAAGGAAGGAAAAATAATTGTATCAAAATTAGAAAAAAAAAACCTAAAATTGTCTCTATTTGCAGAGGACATGATTTAATACATAGAACACCCTAAAGGCTCCAAGAAAAAACTGTTAGCACTAACAGACCAATTTAGTAAAGCTGTAAGATCCAAAACAAATACTCAAAAATCTGTTACTTCTGGGGTGCATCCGTGGCTCTGTCTGCTAAGTGTCTGACTCTTGATTCTGGCTTTAGGTCATAATCTCAGGGTTGTGAGATCAAGCCCCATGTCTGACTCCACACTCATGTGAAGTCTACGTAAGATTCTCTCTCTCCATCTCCCTCTGCCCCTCCCTCCCCTGCTCATGCTCTAAATAAATAAATAAATAAAAATTAAAACTAACAAAAATCTGTTATGCTTCTATACACTAATAATAAACTATCCAAAAGAGAAATAAAACAACCTTGTTTACAATTGCTTAAAAAAAAAGACAATAACAAAAACAAAAAACCTAAGAGCAAAATTTAACCAAGGAGGTGAAAGACCTATAATCTAAAAACTGTAAGGCTGGGGTGCCTGGGTGGCTCAGTGGGTTAAAGCCTCTGCCTTCAGCTCAGGTCATGATCTCAGGGTCCTAGGATCGAGCCCCACATTGGGTTCTCTGCCCAGCAGGGAGCCTGCTTCTCTCTCTCTCTCTCTCTGCCTGCCTCTCTGCCTACTTGTGATCTCTGTGTGTCAAATAAATACATAAAATCTTTAAAAATAAATAAATAAAAAGTAAAAACTGTAAGGCATTAATAAAAGAAATTGAAGCCACAAACAAATGGAAAAGATATTCTGTGCCCATGGGTTGGAAGACTGATTATTGTTAAAATGTCCTCACTCCCCAAATTAATCTAGAGATTCAGTGCAATTCCAATCAAAGTTGCAATGGAATTTTTCAAAGAAACAGAACAAACAATCCTAAAATTTGTATGGAACCACAAAAAACCTTGAGTAGCCAAAGAAATCTTGAGATAGAGGAACAAAGCTGGAGGCATCATCACACTCCCTGATTTCAAACTCTATTACAAAGTTATACTAATTAAAATAGTGTGGTAGTGGGATAAAAGCAGACACAGATCAGAGACGTAGAGAGCCCAGAAATAAACCCACATTTACATGGCCAATTAATTTACAACAAATGAGGCAAGAATATATCATGGGAAAAAGAGAGTCTGTTCACTAAATGGTGTTCAGAAATCCTAACATGCAAAAGAATAAAACTAAACCAGTATATTATACTATAAAAAAGATAAATTCAAAATGGATTAAAGATGTTAATGTAAGACCTGAAACCATAAAACTCTTAGAAGAAAACATGTGGTAATCTCTCTGGCATAGATCTTGTTGAGTAATTTAGAATCTGACACCAAACCAAAAGCAACAAATGCAAAAATAAGTAAGTGGGACTACATCATACTAAAAAGCTTCTGCACAACAAAAGAAACCATTCACAAAATGGAAAGGCAACCTACTGAATGGGAGAAAATACTTGTAAGTCTTTTATGTAACAAAGGATTAATATCCAAAATATATGAAAAACACATACAACTCAAGAACAAAAAACAAACAATCCAATTTAAAAAAAGGGCAGGAGATCTCAATAGACACTTTTCCAAAGAAGACACAGAGATAGTCAAAAGACAAAATAAAAGATGCTCAACTTCATTAATCATTAGGGAAATGAAATAAAAAAACACAATGAGGGGGCACTTGGATGGCTCAGTCAGTTAAGCATCTGCCTTTGGCTCAGGTCATGATCCTGGGGTCCTGGGATCGAGCCCCACATTGCACTCCCTGCTCAGTGGAGAACAAGCTTCTCCCTCTCCCTCTGCCTGCTGCTCTGCCTACGTGTTATCTCTCTGTCAAGCAAATAAATAAAATCTTAAAACAAAACACAATGAGCTATCACATCACACTGTAAGAATAGCTACTATCAAAAAGGCAAGAGGTAAGTGATGGCAAGGATATGGAGAAAAGAAAATCCTTGTATGCTGTGTTGAAATGTAAACTGGTAAACCACTATAAAAAACAGTATGAAGCTTCATCAAAAACTTAAAAATAGAACTTCTATATGATCCAGTAATTCACTATTAGAAATCTATACAAAGAAAACAAGAACTAATTCTAAAAGCTATGTATACTCTTGGGGCGCCTGGGTGGCTCAGTGGGTTAAAGCCTCTGCCTTCAGCTCAGGTCATGATCCCAGGGTCATGGGATCGAGCCCTGCATTGGGCTCTCTGCTCGGCAGGGAGCTTGCTTCCTCCTCTCTCTCTCTGCCTGCCTCTCTGCCTACTTGTGATCTCTGCCTATCAAATAAATAAATAAAATCTTAAAAAAAAAGATATGTATACTCTTACATTTATTACATTATCTACAATATATAAAGATATATATATAAAGATATAAACAAGATATAAAACCAAACCAAGTATCCATTTATAGATGAAAGAATAAAGAAACTGTGGTATGTATATACAATGGAAAATTACTTACACATAATAAAGAAGAAATCTTGCTACTTATAGCAATATGGATGGGCCTACAGGGCATTATGCTAAGTGAAATAAGTCAGAGAAAGACAAGTACCGTGTGATCTTTATTATATGTGGAATCCCCAAATACAGAATGGACAAACAGAAACAAACAAACAAGCTCACAGATACAGAGAACAGATAGGTGGTTGCCAGAGACAAAGTGTGAGGGGTGGGAGAAATGGGGAAAGAGGATAAAAAGGATAAAAGAAAAAGCTCAATTTCAACGATGACAAATAAAATCCCTTTTACATTTTGATTACTAAATGAACATTATGAGTTCAAGAGGGTCAACATGTGGGTATTTCCTAATTTAAGGTTTTTTTTTTTTAAAGATTTTATTTATTTATTTGACAGAGAGAGAGATCACAAGTAGGCAGAGAGGCAGGCAGAGAGAGAGGAGGATGCAGGCTCCCCGCTGAGCAGAGAGCCTGATGCGGGCCTCGATCCCAGGACCCTGGGATCATGCTGAAGGCAGAGGCTTTAACCCACTGAGCCACCCAAGTGCCCCCTAATTTAAGTTTTAAGTGTGCAAAATTAGGTTACCTTAATATGATGCAAGGCCTATAAAATTTATTTCTTATTTCCCAAAAGTTGGATGGATACATTTAAAATTAAATGAAATTCTATCTACAATGTTCCTTTTTTTTCCTATCATAAAACTAACTTCTATTTAAAAAAATAAAAATAAAAAAATTATACCTCAATATCTTTCATGAATATAAATGTAAAAATCCTCAACAAATATTAGTAAATTGAACCAAACAAGATTTACATACTACTACCAAGTGAGATTTATCTCAGGTGTGCAAGACAGGTTCAATATTAAAAATCAATTAATATAATCCATCACACTAATAAGCTAAAAAGGGAAAAACCACATGATCATTTCAACATATAAAGAGAAAGTATTTGACAAAATCCAATACCCATCATGATAAAAATTCTCAATAATCTAGGAATAGAAGTTATCTTCCTCAAATGAATAAAGAACATCTACAAAAAAGCCTATACTTAATAATACTTAATGGTGTGAATCTAGTATAAGTTTTCTCACTAAGACCAGTAACAAGGCAAAGTTGTTCCCTCTCACCACTAGTTTTCAATATCACAGTACAAGTATTAGCAAATGCAAACAAGGCAAGGAAAGGAAATAAGAGGTATACGAATTGGGAAAGAAGATATGAAACTGTCTTTTTTCCCAGTTGACATGATCAGCCATGTAGGAAAACCAAAAGAATTGACCAAAAAAAAAAAAAAAAAAAAAATCTCCTGTTCCTGATTATAATAGCAAGGCTTCAGGATACGAGCTTAAAACATAAAAGTCAATTGCTTTACTGTATATCAGCAGAGAAGAACTGAAAATAAAATTTAAAATACAGGAGGTTCCCATCCAAGATGGCAACAGAGGAAGACTTTGAATTCACCTCCTTCACAGAACACAGCAACTTACAACTATTAACACAACAATTCCACATGAAAAAGAATTAAGGGCTGACTGAATAACCAAAGACAGAGAATGGCCAGAAGACAAGAGAGACAGACAGACAGTAATAAAGGGAACCCCCACTCCCAACACTGCAAACAGTAGTGGGGAACAATAATATTGAGGGACCAAGAACAGACACCTCTGTCCTCGGGCTTGGAAAAAAACCCTAAGTTTACAAAAGCAACTGGCATATAAAAGACACACAAGAAATCTGCCAAACACCGGAGGAGTTGTGGGAATTCTCTCCAAGTCAGAGGGACTGGAGAACAACATAGTTTATGTTCCCACCCCACCTTGAGAGTGTAGACTGGAGCAGGGTCCAGACTATGTAACACATGGGTCTAGTCATCTCGATAAGCTTGCAACTTCAGGGAGCCCAGGATCTAAGAGACCACACCAGCTCTGGACATGCTGGGACACAGGAAAAAGAGCCATGGTTAAAAAGCACTGAGCAATTGCAGGAACACTTTCTCCCCTTCCACCTTAAAAGTCCAGACCCAGTAGGGTTGGCTTATGGTAAGCCTTTGACCCTAGCAAGCCCAGGGAACACAAGCCTGCATCAGGTGCCTTGAGATGCTGAGGCACAGAAAACAAGCTGCAGTTTTGTGGGGATTATATTATTATTACTTTTATTTTATTTTACTTTGAAAATTTGTCTTGTTTTGTCATTTTTTTCTTTTTGGCTTTGTTCCTTTCTTTCTTGTTCTCTTTTTAAAATTCTCTTCTTTTAGGGTGCTTGGGTGTCTCAGTCATTAAGCATTTGTCTTTGGCTCAGGTTATGATCCCAGAGTCTTGGGACTGAGCCCCGCATCAGGTTCCCTGCTTAGTGGGAAGCCTGTTTCTCCCTCTCCCACTACCCCTTGTGTTCCCTCTCTCACTAACTCTCTCTGTCAAATTAAGAAATAAAAAGTTAAAAAAAAAAAAATAAATTTTTATTTACTTTTTTTTCTGTTTTCTTTTCTTCTTTTCTTATTTTCTTCTATTATTCTTTTTATTGGTATTCTTTCTATAAAAAGCCACAGTGTAAAAGACTAGCATATACAGCCACAACCCCAGCCAGCCAGAAACAGTCATCAAGCATACACAGTCTACAAAGAGGATTCCATGCACAAATCCTTAAACTTTAGGAGAAGTAGTTCTAATCCACAAAACAAACACAGAAAGTTACATAAATGGAAATACAGAGGAATATGCTCCAAAAGAAAGAACAAGAAAAAAACTCAGAAAAAGACCTAAATGAAACAGAGATAAAGAATTTAAAGTAATGATCATAAGATACTCACTGGGCTGGAGAAAAGATTAGACAAACTCAATGACATTTCAATAAAGAGAAAAAAAACATTAAATAAATCAATCAAAGTTGAGTAATACAATAACTGAAATAAAAACACTAGAAGAAATCAAAGATTAGAGGATGTGGAAGAAATTAACAGTGATCTGGAAGACAAGGAAATAGAAAGCACACAACCTGAACAACAAAAAGAGAAAAGAACTGAAAGAAAATGAGGCTAGATTAAGAGATCCCTTAGACAACATCAAGTGAACAAACATCTGCATTATAGGGATCCCAGAAGAAAAGAGAGAGAGGTGTAGGAAATTTATTTGAAGATATAACTGAAAGCTTTCCTAACCTAGGAAGGGAAATAAACATTCAAGCCAAAGAAGCACAGAGAGTTCCAGACGAGTTGATCCCAAGAAGGTCCACATGGCAACAGATAATAATTAAAATGCCAAAGGTTAAAGACAAAGAGAGAATCTTAAAAGAAGCAAGAGAGAAATAAAAAGCTACCTACAAAGGAGATAAAGAGTTTCCCAGACAAACGAAAGATAAAAAGGAGTTTACCATCACTATGCCAAGCTTCCAAGAAATGTTAAAGGAACTTTTCAAAGACATTTTTTAAAAGATTTTATTTATTTATTTGACAGACAGAGCTTACAAGTAGGCAGAGAGGCAGGCAGAGAGAGAGGCGGAAGCAGGCTCCCCTCCGAGCAGAGACACCAACGCGGGGCTCAACCCAAGGACCCTGGGACCCTGGGAGCCCGGGACCCCGGACCACGACCTGAGCCGAAGGCAGAGGCTTTAACCCACTGAGCCACCCAGGTGCCCCAAAGGAACTTCTTTAAATGGAAAACAAATGGCCGTTAACTGGACATAAGAAATATATGAATAAAAAGATGTAAAATATGACAACATATACATAAAATGTGAAGAAAGGAGTAGAAAAAGAAGACAAGGAGAAAACTAAAAAAGATTTTATTTATTTATTTGACAGACAGAGATCATAAGTAGGCAGAGAGGCAGGTAGAGAGAGAGGGGAAGCAGGCTCCCTGCTGAGCAGAGAGCTTGATGTGGGTCTCAATCCCAGGATGACCTGAGCCGAAGGCAGAGGCTTAACCCACTGAGCCACCTAGGCACCCCGAAAAAATCTTTTTCTTTTTCTGTTTTATTGTTGCTAAAGAATGTGTTTGAACTTAAATGTCCATCAAATTAATATTGGCTGCTATTTACTTATAATGCTATATATGAACCTCATGGTAACCACAAATCCAGTAACTATGATAGATACACAAAAAGAGAAAGAAAGCCAAACAAAATACTATACTCATCAATCACAAAAAAAGAGAGCAAAAGAAAAGAAACAAAGAACTACAAAAAGAACCAGAAAATAAATCTTTTGAAAGTTTTTATTTAAATTCCTTTTAGTTAGGGCACTTGGGTGGCTTGGTCGCTTAAGTATCTTCCTTTGGCTCAGGTCATGATCTTGAAGTCCTGGGATCAAAGCCTGTGCCAGGCTCCTTGCTCAGCAGGGAGTCTGCTTCTCCTTCTGCCTCTCCCTCATGTTCTTTCTCTCTCTCAAATAAATAAATAAATCTTAAAAAAAAATTCCAGTTTGTTTACATACAGTGTAATATTAGTTTCAGGTGTATAATACAGTGTTTCAACACTTCCATATATCCCCCAGTGCACACTGCAAGTGCAATCCTTTATCTCCATCACCTGCTTAACCTATCACCCCACCCACCTCCCTTCTGGAAATGATCACTATGTTCTCTATAGTTAAGAGTCTGTTTCTTGGTTTGTCTCTCTCTTTTTTCCTTTGGTCATTTTTTTTTTTTCTTAAATTCCATATGAGTGAAACCATGGTATGTCTTTCTCTGGCAATGTTACTGGCTAGGAGGTCTTATAGTTTTTGGTTTTTATTTTTAGGTTTATGATCCATTTTTAGTTAATTTTTGTGACGGTCGTAAGGTCTATGTTTAGGTTCACTTTTTATTTTTTTATTTTTTTTTGCATTTGGCTATCTAGCTGTTCTAGCACTATTTGTTGAAAAGACTTATCTTTCTTCCGTTGTATTGCCTTTGCTCCTTTGTCAACAATCAGTTGACTATATTAAGGTGGGTCTATTTGTGGACTTTACATTCTTTTCCATTGATCTACTTGTCTGTTCTTTCACCAGTACCTCACTGTATTGATTACTGTAGCTTTATAATAACTCCTGATATCAGATGGTATCTAACTTCCAACTCTGTTTTTTTCTTTCAATACTGTGTTGGCTATTCTGGGGTTTTTGCCTCTCCATATAAATTTTAGAATTTTTGGTTTTAAATTTTATTTACTTTTTATTTGCATATAGTTCACACAATATTAGTACATTAGTATCAAGTATGTAACATAGTGATTCAACAACGCTATACAATATGCTATGTTCACTACAAGTGTAGCTGCCTCTTGTCACCATACAATGCTATTATATTATTGACATATTCCTTATGCTATACCTTCTATTCGATGATTTCCATAATTGGAAGCCTGCCTCTTCCATTCCCTTTCATCTATTTTGCACATCCCCCAGTCTTCTCCCCTCTAGCAACCATTAGTTTGTTCTCTGTATTTATATATCTGATTCTGCTTTTGGTTTCTTTATTCAGTTTGTTTTTTAGATTCCATATTTAACTGAAAGCATATGCTATTTGTCTTTCTCAGATTTCACTTAGCATAATACTTGTTATGTCTCTCCATGTTATTGCAAATGGCAAGATCTTATCCTTTTTTATGACTACGTAATATTCCTGTGTGTGTGTGTGTTCTTTATCAATTCATCTATTGACAGACACTGGGTTGCTTTCATATCTTGGCTATTGTAAATAATGTTGCAGTAAACAGAGGGGTACATATATCTTTTCAAATTAGTGTTTTATTTTCTTTAGGGAAATACCCAGTAGTGGAATTACTGGATCATACACTATTTCTTTATTTTTTTTTTTAAGATTTATTTATTTATTTGGGAGACAGAGACTGTGTTAGTGGGGGGAAGGGCAGAGGGAGGGGAAGACAGAGAATCCTAAGCAGGCTCCATACTGATGCAGAGCTTGATCTGATAACAATGAGATGATGATCTGAGCTGAAATCAAAAGTTAAATGTTTAACCAACTGAGTCACGCAGGCACCTCTGGATCATACACTTTCTATTTTTAATTTTTTGGGGAAACTCCATGCTGTTTTCCACAGTTGCTGTACCAATTAACATTCCCACCAAAAGTGTGCCTGTGCTTTTTCTCTTGCCAGCATTTGTTACTCTTTTTTTTTTCACATTTAAAAACATTTTTTATTAACATATAATAATATATGTATTATGGTGTTTTGTCTGGTTTTATAATCAAGGTAATGCTAGACTCATAGAATGTATTTGGAAGCTTTTCTTCCTCTTGAATTTTTTGGAATTGTTTGAGGAGAACAGGCATTGAATCATCTCCTTCTCCTTCTTCATTTTATTTATCAGAAAGAGAGAGAGCATACAAGTAGAAGGAATGGCAGAGGAAGAGGGAGAAGCAGGCTACCCACTGAGCACAGAGTCCAGTGCAGGATTCCATACCAGGAACCTGGGATCATGACCTAAGCCAAAGGCAGATGCTTAACCAACTGAACCACTCAGGCATCCTGACATTGAATCTTCTTTAAACGTTTGGTAGAATTCATTTGTGAATCCATCTGGTCTTTGACTTTTATTTTTTGGTAGTTTTTTGATTACTACTTTAATTTCATTACTTGTAATTGGTCTATTCAGATTTTCTATTTCTTCCTGGTTCTGTTTTGGAAGATTGTATGTTTCTAGAAATATATCCATTATTCAGTGTGCCTGGGTGGCTCAGTGGGTTAAGCCTCTGCCTTCAGCTCAGGTCATGATCTCAGGGTCCTGGGATTGAGCCCCGCATCGGGCTTTCTGCTCAGTGGGGAGCCTGCTTCCTCCTCTCTCTCTGCCTGCCTCTCTGCCTACTTGTGATCTCTGTCAAATAAATAATTTTTAAAAAAGAAATATATACATTTCTCCTAAGCTGTCAGTTTGCTGGCATATTATTTCTCATAATATTCGCTTGTAATCCTTTGTATTTCTGTGGTGTCAGTTGTTATTTCTTTTTTTTTTTTTAATTTTATGTATTTATTTGACAGACAGAGATCACAAGTAGGCAGAGAGGCAGGCAGGGGGGAGGGGGCGCATGCTCCCTGCTGAGGAGAGAGCCCGATGTGGGGCTCGATCCCAGAACCCTGGGATCATGACCTGAGCTGAAGGCAGAGGCTTAACCCACTGAGCCACCCAGGCACCCTGATTTCAGTCTTCTTAAGTTTATTGAGACTTGTTTTGTGGCCTAGCATGTGATCTATCCTGGAGATCTATCCTTGAAAACAATGTGTTCTTTTTGGATAGAATGTTCTTTATATGTCTGTTATGTCCATCTGGTCCAGTGTATTATTCAAAGACACTGTTTCCTTATTGATTTTCTGCTTAGATGACCTATCTACTGATGTAAGAGGATTTTTAAAATCCCCAACTATTATTGTATTACCATCAATTTCTCCCTTTATGTCATTAATATTTGCTTTATGTATATATGTACTTCAGTGTTGGGTGCATAGATATTTACTATTGCTATATCCTCCCACTGGAGTGATCATTTTAACATTATATAATGTCCTTCTTTGTGTCTTGCTAAATTGTATTTTTAAAGTCTATTTTGTCTTGATATAAGTATTGTTACCCTGGCTTTTTTCACTTCCATTTGCATAGTGAATGTAATTCCATCACTTCATTTTTGGTCTCTGTATGCATCCTTAGGTCTGAGGTGAGTCTCTTGTAGGCAGAATATAGATGGGTGTCCTTTTTATCCATTCTGCCTCTCTGTGTCTTGACTGAAGGACTTTTACATTTATATTTAATGTAGTTATTGATAGGTATGTACTTATTGCCATTTTGAAAATTAATTTTAAGGAAAGAGAAAAGACCCAAATAAATAAAATCACAAATGAGAAAATGGAAATAACAACCAATAGCACAGAAATACAATTTTAGGAGAATATTATATTTAAAAAACTATATGCCAACAAATTGGACAACCTAGAAGAAATGGATAAATTCCTAGAAACATGAATTATCAAAACTGAAACAGGAAGAAATAGAAAACTTGAATGGACTGATAATCAGCAAAGAAATTAAATCAGTAATTTAAAAATCCCAACAAAAAAAAGTCCTGGACCAGATGGCTTCACAGGTGAATTCTTCCAAACATTTAAAGAAGAGTTAATACCTAATCTTCTCAAACTATTCCAAAAAATAGAAAAGGAAGGAAAATTTCCAAATTCATTCTAGGAGGCTCACATCACCCTAGTATCAAAACCAGATAAAAACACCACAAAAAAAGAGAACTACAGACCAATATCCCTGATGAACTTAGATGCAAAATCCTCAAGAAAATACTAGCAAACCAAATCCAACATTACATTAAAAAAATCATTCAGCACAATTAAGTGGGATTTATTCCTGGGTGCAAGGATGGCTTGGTGTTCACAAATCAATCAACATGATACATCTCATCAATAAGGGAAAGGAGAAGAGCCATTTAATCATTTAAATAGATGCAGAAAAAGTATTTAACAAAGTACAATAGCCATTCATAATAAAAACCCTAAAAAAAGTAGATTTAGAGGGAACATACCTCAACATAATTAAGATCATATATGAAAAATGCACAGGTAATATCATCCTGAATGGGGAAAAACTGAGAGCCTTTCCCCTATGGTCAAGAACAAGACAAGGATTTCCACTGTTACCACTTTTATTCAACATAGTACTGAAAGTCCTAGCCACAGCAATCAGACAACAAAAAGAAATAAAAGGCATCCAAATTGGTAAGGAAGAAGTAAAACTTCCATTATTTGCAGATCACATGATACTATATATAGAAAACCAGAAGGACTACACCAAAAAATTGATAGAACTGATAAATTCAGTGAAGTATCAGGAAACAAAATCAATGTACAGGAATCTGTGGCATTTCCATACACCAATAATGAAGCAGCAGAAAGAGAACTGATTACATTCACAATTGCATCAAAAATAGTAAGATATTTAAGAATGAACCTAATCAAGGAAGTAAAAGAACTGTACTCTGAAAACTATAAATCATTGATGAAAGAAATTGAAGATGACAAAAAGAAATGGAAAGCCATTCTATGCTCATGGGTTGGAACAACAAATCCTATTAATATGTCTAAAGCACCCCAAACAATCTATACATTTAATACAAACCCTATCAAAGACCACCAACATTTTTCACAGAGCTAGAATAAACAATCTTAAAATTTATAAGTATCCACAGAAGACCCCAAATAGCCAAAAGAATCTTAAAAAACAAAAACAAAACAAACAAAAAAAGCAAAGCTAGAGGCATCACAATTCCAGGCTTCAATTTATATTACAAAGCTGTAGTGATCAAAACAGTATCATACTGCTGCAAATATAGACCTATAAATCAATGGAACAGGAAAAAAAACTCAGAAATAAACCCACAATTTGTGGTCAATTAAACTTTGAGAGAGCAGGAAAGAATATCCAAAGGGAAAAAGAACCTCTTCATCAAACGTTGGGAAAACTGGTCAACTATGTGCAAAAGAATAAAACTGGACCACTTTCTTACACCATACACAAAATTGATTTCAGATGGATGAAAGACCTAAATGTGAGACTCGAAGCCATAGAAATCCTAGAAGAGAACATAGGCAGTAACTTCTTCGACATTGGCTGCAACTTCTTTCTAGATATGCTTTTGGAGGCAAAGGAAACAAAAGCAAAAAGAAACTACTGAGACTACATCAAAATAAAAAGCTTCTGCACAGCAAAGGAAATAATCAACAAAACTAAAAGGCAACCTACGGAATGAGAGAAGATATTTGCAAATGACATATCTGATAAAGCATTAGTAGCCAAAATATATAAAGAACTGATAAATCTCAACAACCCCAAGAAAGAATACTCGAATTAAAAAAATGTCAGAGACCTGAACAAATATTTGTCTAAAGAAGACATATAAACGGCCAACAGACACATAAAAAGGTGCTTAACATCACTTACAATCAGGGAAATGCAAATCAAAACTACAATGAGGGGGCGCCTGGGTGGCTCAGTGGGTTAAAGCTTCTGCCTTCGGCTCAGGTCATGATCCCGGGGTACTGGGATCGAGCCCCGCATCGGGTTCTCTGCTCGGCGGGGAGCCTGCTTCCCCCTCTCTCTGCCTGCCTCTCTGCCTACTTGTGATCTTGTTCTTTGTGTCAAATAAATAAATAAAATCTTAAAAAAAAAAACTACAATGAGATACCACCCACACCTGTCAGAATGGCTAAAATCAACAATACAAGAAACAACATGTTGGCAGGGATGTGGAGAAAAAGGAACCCCTTTGTACTGGTGGCGGGAATGCAAGCTGGTGCAGCTACTCTGGAGAACTATAAAAGTTAAAATAGAACTTCAAAAATTAAAATAGCTAGAAAAGTTAAAATAGAACCTCAGAAAGTTATAAATAGAACTACCTTACGATCTAGCAATTGTACCATTGGGTATTTAACCCCCCAGCCGAATACGAAGACGCTAATTTAAAGGGATACATGCACCAGGATGTTTATAGCAGCATTATATACAATAGCCAAACAATGGAAGCAGCTCAACTGTCCATTGATTGATGAATGGATAAATGAGGAGTGGTATATATACAATGGAATATTATTCAGCCATAAAAAAGAATGAAATCTTGCCATTTGCAACAACATGATGGAGCTAGAGAGTATAATGTTGAACAGAGTAAGTTAGAGAAAGACATATCATATGATTTCACTCATATGTGGAGTTTAAGAAACAAAACAAATGCTCAAAGGAAAAAAAGAGAGAGACAAACCAAGAAATAGACTCTTAACTATAGAGAATAAACTGATGGCTACCAGAAGGGAGGGGGATAGGGGTTATAGGTGAAATTGGTGTTGTCATGTTGAGCACTGGGTGATATATGGAATTGTTGAATCACTATATTGTACACCTGAAATTAATATAACACTGTATGTTAACTACACTGGAATTAAAATAGAAACAACAAAAGAAGAAAAATTGTGGTTTTTTTTTTTAAAGATTTTATTTATTTATTTGACAGAGATCACAAGTAGGCAGAGAGGCAGGCAGAGAGAGAGAGGAGGAAGCAGGCTCCCTGCTAAGCAGAAAGCCCGATGCAGGGCTCGATCCCAGGACCCTGAGATCATGACCTGAGCTGAAGGCAGAGGCTTAACCCACTGAGCCACCCAGGTGCCCCGAAAAATTGTGTTTTTTAACAAGTCAGTATAATACCTGATATAAATGGAATAAAGGATACCTTCCAAAAAGTCCCACAATTAATAGTGAATTATATGAATCTCTGAAAACTCAACAGTAAAAGCAAGTTTAATTGGAAGACTGGACCCTGAACCACTGCTCAAGTATTATCACATATAATCTTTAAGGAAGAATTTCGAGAAATGAAGGGGAAATTTTGACTTTTGTCTAAATAGTTTTTTATAGCTTGCAGGTAGGCAAACTTATGTAAACTTAATATATCCATTAATGTAGAAGAAAAGAGTTTTTTCCATTTAGAAACAGAAGATCTAGGGGTGCCTGGGTAGCTCACTGTATTAAGCATCCAACTCTTGATTTGGGGTCTGGTCATGGTCTCAAGGTCCTGAAATGAGCCCCACATGGGGCTCCCCACTCAGTGGGGAATCCACTTGAGACAGACTCTCTTATCCCTCTGCACCCCCCCCACTTAAATAAATAAATAAAATCTTAAAAAAAAAAAAAAAAGAAACAGTATCTAAGTTTGTGGTGTAGTTCGTTTTAAATCCTTATTAAATATCTCAGTCTTCTCAGTGGATCACTTAAACCTTATAGATGTCTCCTTTAATCAATGCATTGCATAAAAAGTATGAGATATCTTAAATGTAAGTTGCTATACAAATAATATAATAATAGCAATTTACCAAAGTAAAGAATGGAGTTCAATTTCTCAAAGCACCACACACCTTCATTACAGTTATGAAAATATATGGAATAAACACAGAGGTGTAAAGGGTGCTTAAACTGGGTAATAATTTTTTTCCAGTGCTGTTCTGTCAAATTTAAACATTTTAACTTTTAAAATCATTTTATATATTTTAAGGTTTTATTTATTTATTTGCCAGAAACCCAGCGAGAGAGGGAACACAAGCAGCGGGAGCAGGAGAGAGAGAAGCGGACTCCCCGCCCAGCAGGGAACCCCATGCGGGGCTGGATCCCAGGACCCCGGGATCACGACCTGAGCTGAAGGCAGGCACCTAATGACTGAGCCACCCAGGCGCCCCTTAAAATCGCCTTAAACCCTTCATAAAATGAAGACAGCTTTCCAGACTGTCAAGTGAGTAGCCTACCAGTTGTCTCATATTTCAGGACAGCTCTTCTATCCACCATAAACCCAACCTTCTGAAAGAATGACTGCCAACATTTCCGAGCAATGCCGCAGGGCGGCCGGAGCATTTCCGGTTCTAGCCCCTTTGGCCGTGAAGGAGAGCCTGCCGCGCATGCGCGCCCAGCGCAGCCTCTCCAGATCTACCAGTCTCTTTACGTCACAGCTAGCCGGGCTGGGACCACAACAGGCGCGAGTTTTTCAAAATGGGAGCGCGGAGGCGCCGCCCAGGTCTCGGAAGGTGCGGGAGAGGCCTTTCGGTGGCTGTGCAGCGGTCGCCCGGAGGGGCGGCCTAGAGAGCCAAGCCTGATGGGCGCCAAGACCGGCTGGCTGCTTGGAGCGCTGCCTCGAAGGGACTGTGTGAAGGAAGCTAATCTGCGGAGCACAGGCCTGAGCCTGGAAATATGGCGACTTGCATCGGGGAGAAGATCGAGGTGAAAAGTCTTGGCAATCTTCTCCGGGGCAGATTGGGGGGGAGGGTAGCTGGAGTGGCAGGACTCGAGACTGCTGCAAAAAGGAGACCAGGCGAATCTAACGGCTGCGGGGCGGGCGCCGAGGTGCCTTGGGAGAGTCCCAACCGCCGGCCTGGCTGTCTAGGGCGGAGCGTCCCGCCCCTCAGGCTGGGGGGTTAGGGGACAAGGTGAGTCGCTCACGGCCCCGCCCGTCCGTCTCCAGACACCAAGGCTATCCCGCCGGGTCTGCCGCGCTAAAACAGGGCAAAGCTGCCACCCCCTTCTCCGAGGGGATGGCGGTTACCTCCGGCGGGAGATGCGGCGGGATTCTTGCCGTGCCCTCTGCTCCCAGGGGTTGGCTGGAGGTGGGAGCAAGGTGCTGAAGTTGCGCTGAGGTTGAGGAAGCAGTTCACTAGGGTGCTGTATCTGAAGCCCAGCCTGGACTTTCAGGGATCCCCGCAAGGCTTCAACATGCTTTCCACCCCAGACACCTGCTGTATCGAGGTGTAATACCTGCTTGAATTTTGAATTCGTATTCCCCTCTTGGTCCATTTTATCATCTTTTTCCAGTCTCTTCCTATCTTTCTTCTTTTTCACTCATGTGAGTCATCACACATATCTTTAATTTTAACTTTTAAGGATTTTAAAGTTGGGAATCTGCTTGGTAAAGGATCATTTGCTGGTGTCTACAGAGCTGAGTCCATTCACACTGGTTTGGAAGTAGCAATCAAAATGGTAAGAATATACTAACCAACTTTTCACCTCTACTTTGCAAGTAATTAGAGAGGTGACTTAAGATGTAAGAAACTTCTTACCTATGAGGGCTTTTTTTTTTTTTTTTAAATTAAGGGTGGAGGGAAACCCATCCCTTATGCAGAAAACGATGATGCCAAGTCCAACGATTGACATTACAGATGTTTTAGGAGATCCTTGACTATGCTTAAATAAGTGTTTTATTTTCATTAATGTTAAGTAGACCTAGTACTTGTTATTATGCAAACTTGTAATTGACAGAAATCGAAAAGCAAATAATTTGTTTATAATAATGAATAGGATTTGTGCCTAGTTCTATATTAACTGTAACAATCTAAAATACTATGTTTTGATTGTTATAAAAAATACTATGTTTTTGGGAGGGAGACAAACCATAAGTGACTCTTAATCTCACAAAACAAACTGAGGGTTAATGGGGGGAGGGGGGTTGGGGGGGGGGGGATTATGGACATTGGGGAGGGTATGTGCTATGATGAGTGCTGTGAAGTGTGTAAACCTGGCGATTCACACACCTGTACCCCTGGGGATAAAAATATATTATATGTTTATAAAAAATAAAATTAAAAAAAAAATACTATGTTTTGATTGTTTATGATAGGAGTATCATAAACAAATTAAGAATCACTTATCTAAACCAGTAGGGAAAGGGAAGTTTTATTTTAAAGCTTGTCTAGTAGAAAATAACAGGGTGAAAAAAACAAAAAAAAAAATAAAGCTTGGGTAGATTTTTGTTGTTGTTGTTATAGATATGATAGTTGTGCTATTAAATTCTTTAAGTTGGGAGAGGATATTAGAATGTATTGGCTAAACTTTTTTACTGAATGTCTACTCTGCCAAGCACTCTCTTAGGTGCATGGGGAAAACAGACAACAGAGTAAATTGATCTCAGAAAGATGTAGATAAAAGGACTTAAGAATATTTTAAAGTATACTTTCTCTTCAAAGTTAACTTTTGAAAACCTCACATTTGGAAGTTCATCAGCAACATTTAAATGTTTCATGTTATTTTTTAGATAGATAAGAAAGCCATGTACAAAGCTGGAATGGTGCAGAGAGTCCAAAATGAGGTGAAAATACATTGCCAGTTGAAACATCCTTCTATCTTAGAGGTAATACAAATTTTATAAAAGTGACCAAGGACATTGAATTTTTGTATATTATCATTTACTATGCCCTTTTACATTTCAGCTGTATAACTATTTTGAAGATAACAATTATGTGTATCTAGTATTAGAAATGTGCCATAATGGAGAAATGAACAGGTATCTAAAGAACAGAATGAAACCATTCTCAGAAAACGAAGGTAGGTGGCTGCTTTTTTTCTTTTGTGTATATAAATTTTACTCTTTAAAAACTAGTTTTTGAAGAATGTGGTATTTTGTAATGTTTAATAAAACTGTTCAAATTATTACTTTGGGCTAGAAAGGGAGACCCCCAACTCTCAAAATTAGAAAAGCTGTTAATTTCTATAAATAATTTAAACATTACAGAAGTAAAAGAAGAAATTTGTTATCATCTTTCCCCAAATACATTTTTTTTTTATTTTTTAAAAATTTTTTATTTATTTGACAGACAGAGATCACAAGTAGGCAGAGAGGCAGGCAGAGAGAGAGGGGTAAGCAGGCTCCCTGCTGAGCAGAAAGCCCAATTCGGGCCTCGATCCCAGGACCTGAGCCAAAGGCAGAGGCTTAACCCACTGAGCCACCCAGGCGCCCCTTTTTCTTTCTTTTTTTTTTTTTTTAATCCAAAATCACATTTTAAATTAAATCATTGATAGTGTGTATCCTTTCAGGTCTAGAGAAGAGCTTTTTAGAATGTTATTGATGTCTATAAAGTAGTTCCTAAGTCAAACATAAATAACTATTGAAATAATTTATTATAGAAAATGTCAAAAATAGAAGTAGATGGAATAGTATAATGAGACCTCAGCTTCCAAAGCTATCAATTCATGGTCAAATTGTTTCATTTGTACCCTTCTTATTCCCCTAATTTTCCAGAGTATTTTGAAGCTGATTATAGGCATCTTTATATCTGTAAATATTTTGTTGTATGTCTTTAAAAAAATAAGAACTTTTAAAAGTAATAATAGCCACAAAGTCATTATCATACCCAGTAATTCCCTAGTATCAAATGCATAGTCAGTTTCAACTTCCAGAGTTTCTCATAAATAACTATTTTACAGTTCGGATCAGTATCAAATAAGGTCCATGAGTCATCACACAAATAATTGTTTTCTAGTTATCCTGGTAACTGAGATTGTAGGTAAGCTAACAAGTGTGGTTACTATTGGACTTTTGGTACATTTAAGTCTATATAATCCATTTGAAAAGCAGTTTGGTCATATGTATTGAGTTATGCAAATATTCATATTCTTTGACTCAAAATAAGGTAGTAATACAAGTTGAATAATACAAGCTATACAAACATTAATGATGACTTGCATTTTTTTTTATACTGTATAATAGTAAGCCTTAAATAAGAAAATCTACAAAAGCTATAAAGGAAAAGAATTATCAGTTTGACTTAATAAAATTAAGAACATGAATGACAAAAGATTAAGTCAAATTTAAAACAAAGGAAGTAAATATTTGTAAAATATATGACTGACAAATTATATTAAATTAATGTTTAATATTAAAAATATAAGGGATGCTTTAAAAAAAGGTAATGCAGTAGAAAAATGGGTAGGGAATATAGGCAGACTTCACAGAAGGAAAGTACAAATGGCCAAAAAATAAATAAAAAGATGCTTAAACTCGATAATAATCATAAGAGTGCCAAATAAAATAGTGGAATACCCTTTTTCTTTTTAAACTCATTGGATTGACACTACCCAATGTTAACAAGGATGTGCATGAAAATACAGCCTTTTGGAGGGCAGTTTGGCAAGTATTAAAATCTAAATTTTATCCTTCAACCCAGCATTTCTGCTTCTTGAATTTAACATAGAGAACCATGCCATACATATGCATAAGAAAACAAGTGGGTACAAAATGTTTATTCCTATGTTTTCTGTAATCTTGAAATATCAGAAATGACCAACTTTTCATTGATAGCAATTAAATAAAATGAAAATTTATGGGGGACCTGGGTGATGCACTTGGTTAAGCCTCCAGCTCATAGTTTCAGCTCAGGTTGTGATCTCAGGGTCCTAACATTGAGCCCCCACACCAGAGATCTTTCTGCCCCTCCTGCTCATGCTCTCTCTGCCTCTGTCTCTCAAATAAATAAATCTTTTTTAAAAAGATTAGCACATCTTTATTTTAAAGATTTATTTATTTTAGAGAGTGAGGGGTAAGGGAGGGGCAGAAGGAGAAAGAATATTAAGCAGACTCCCTGCTAAGCACAGAGCCCAACCTGGGGCTCCATCTCCTGACCTGAGATCATGACTTGAGCCAAAACCAAGAGTTAGGGCGCCTGGGTGGCTCAGTGGGTTAAGCTGCTGCCTTCGGCTCAGGTCATGATCTCAGGGTCCTGGTATCGAGTCCCACATCGGGCTCTCTGCTCAGCAGGGAGCCTGCTTCCCTCTCTCTCTCTCTCTCTGCCTGCCTCTCTGTCTACTTGTGATCTCTCTGTGTCAAATAAATAAATAAAATCTTAAAAAAAAAAAAAAGAGTTAGAAGCTTAATGACTGTGCCACCCAGGTGCCCCTAAAATAAATAAATAAATCTTTAAGAAGAAAAAATATGTGTACTGACATGAGAATATTTCAAGAAATACTGTGAAGTGGGGGGAAAAGTAACAGAACTATATTTTTTATACCATTTTTATATTTTAAAGCATTTATTACAGTGTATTTTGGTAGACAAACGTACATAAGCACAAAGGTATAAAACAGTATAAACACATTAATAGTGGTTATTTTTTGTGAGGGTTTGTGAGGTCATCGGAGGAACTAGCTTTCTTTTTTTCTTTTTTACAATTATAATACATTTACGAATTATTTGTGCAATTATAAATATTTTCTCTTAATTGCTACGGACTTCTAGAGACCCTAGGTAGTCCAGTCTCCCCCAGTTGCTAATATAATTAAGCTTTCCTTAACTATATAGAAGACTCATCAGTTGGAAAGGACAAAGATTAGAAGGAGTTCCCAGTTGTTTTAAAGGGACTTAAAAGAATATTATGGAATTATCATAAAAATATTATTTTGGTTGGTAGAACTAAGCTGCAAGCTGGTGTTCTAATGTAATACTGTGGCACATATGAACTTGGGTTTCTAAAAACTGAATTCTAAGATTCTAAATACTGAATCAGATTTTCTAAATTGTCAATTTTATTTTTTGCATTCCAACAGCTCGACACTTTATGCACCAGATCATCACAGGAATGTTGTATCTCCATTCTCATGGCATATTACATCGGGATCTCACACTTTCTAACCTCTTACTTACCCGTAATATGAACATCAAGATTGCCGACTTTGGGCTGGCAACTCAGTTGAAAATGCCACATGAGAAGCACTATACTTTGTGTGGAACTCCTAATTATATTTCACCAGAAATTGCAACTCGAAGTGCACATGGACTTGAATCTGATGTTTGGTCCTTGGGCTGTATGTTTTATACGTTGCTTATTGGGAGACCTCCTTTTGACACTGACACAGTCAAGAACACATTAAATAAAGTAGTATTGGCAGATTATGAAATGCCAACTTTTTTGACAAGAGAGGCTAAGGACCTTATTCACCAGTTACTTCGTAGAAATCCAGCAGATCGTTTAAGTCTGTCTTCAATATTAGACCACCCTTTTATGTCCCGAAATTCTTCAACAAAAAGTAAAGATTTAGGAACTGTAGAAGACTCAATTGATAGTGGACATGCCACAATTTCTACTGCAATTACAGCTTCTTCCAGTACCAGTATAAGTGGTAGTTTCTTTGATAGGAGAAGACTTTTGATTGGTCAGCCACTCCCAAATAAAGTGACTATATTTCCAAATAATAAAAATTCAAGTGATTTTTCCTCTTCAGGAGATGGAAGCAGTCTTTATACTCAGTGGGGAAATCAAGAACAAGAAACCAGTAATAGTGGGAGGCGAAGAGTAACCCAGGATATGGAAGAAAGGCCACATTCTCGATACCTTCGTAGAGCCCATTCCTCTGATAGATCTGGCACTTCTAAAAGTCAGTCTCGAGCAAAAACATATACAATGGAACGATGTCACTCAGCAGAAATGCTTTCAAAATCCAAAAGATCAGAAGTAGATGAAAATGAAGAAAGATACTCACCTACAAACAGCAATGTCAATATTTTGCCTTTCTTTAAGGAAAAGACATCCAGTAGTTGTGGATCTTTTGAAAGACTTGATAATGATCAAGCATGGTAAGAATTCTATCAAAAGCATTTTATTTTTCTATAAATGTTATATTAGCACACATAGGGAACTGCATCTAACTAAGAAGGGTTAATTTTTTCTAATATTGTCCGATGTTCCTGGGGTACTTCTTAGCTATGATTTCTATTTCTTATTAGAAAGAGAATCAGAATGATCATTTTTTAATTGTAGTTAAGAAACAATTTCATAATGAGTGTATGTGCTCATGAATGTGTTTAATACTTGAGAATTTTGTTTCATTTTTTATTTTATAGGAAGCAGGTCTCCAGTGCAAAGTATCATATTAAATGTATCTGATCCCTAAAGTACTCTGATAATAACTGTTCTCTTTTTCTATCCTTCTCTCTCCCTTCTCTCACACACACACACACACATACACACAAGCTGAGCCAATGATGAGTAATCATGTTATTAACATTAAGACTCATTTTTTAATGCTTGTAGTGTTTTTTCCTTTTTCTTATCTTTGATTTTTATGCTTAAATTACCAGAGGGCAGTAGCCATATAGAAACATTGTTACAGTACCATGGGCATTTTAGTCTGGAAATTTAGCTTCAGTTTAAATATTCAGATCAAAAGATTTTTAAAATCTTTTTTTCATCAGAAGTTATTACCTGATAATTTTTTTATTAGTTTATCAGAATTTTTTTTCTCTGTTTAGCTCCAATCGTCTTTGTCCAGGAAAAACTCCTTTTCCATTTCCAGACCAGACAACTCAGACTGAAATGGTGCAACAGTGGTTTGGGAATCTGCAAATAAAGGGTGAGTTTTCTGTTTGGGTTTTCTTGAGAAAATAATACATTTAAAAAAAATAATAGTACATTTTCAATAAACTATATTACGATAACAGTAATAATAACTTTACTAATTTTGAGTATTTGCTGTATCAGCTACTGTCCGTCATGCTTAACAAATATTAAGTTATTAAATTCTCACACACAACAAATATGAAGATAGGGGTGCCTGGGTGGCTCAGTTGGTTAAGCATCTGCCTTCCGCTCAAATCACGCATGATCTCCGGGTCCTAGGATGGAGCCCTGTGTTGGGCTTTCTGCTCAGTGGGGAGTCTGCTTCTCTCTCTGTTTATCTCTCCCTCTGCCCCTCCCCACTGCTTGTTCTCTCTCTCTCAAATAAATAAAATCTTTTTAAAAATACAAAGATAATATTAGCCCCATCTTACACATGAGGAATTGTGTTGCACAGAGCTTAATTTGCTACGCTACACTGCCTAAAAGCAGAGGAGCTAGGATTCCAATACAAGCGGTTTGGCTCATGAACTGTACTCTTTATTCCTTATCTCTGTTCTTGCATCCTATCTGTAAGAAGCACATACTATCAGCGCCTATAAAATAATCAAAAGATGATTGACCTTATTTTTAAGTAGACACTAATGTGGACATCATGGTTTACCAGTGGGACTTTACATACACTGAAGTACACAGCTACTAAAACCTAAATGGGTTTTTTGGTTTTTTTGTTTGTTTGTTTTTTTAAGTGAACTCTAGGCCAATGTGGGCTTGAATTCACAAACTTGAGATCAAGAGTTAACATACTCTGGGTGCCTGGGTGGCTGTCGGTTAAGCATCTACCTTTGGCTCAGGTCTTGATCCAGAGTCCCAGGATCAGGCCCTACGTCAGGCCCCTGCTTCTCTTTCTCCTTCTGCCTCTCCACCTTCCCCTGCTTATGCTCTTTCTCTTTCTCTCAAATAAATAAAATCTGTAAAAAAAAAAAAAAAAAAAAACAAGCAAACAAACAAAAGTTACATGCTCTATTGACTGAGCCAGCCAGGCACCCCAAAACCTAAACATTTTTGAACAACTGTCATCCTGGGGTGCCTGGGTGGCTCGGTGGGTTAAAGCCTCTGCCTTTGGCTCAGGTCGTGATCCCAGGGTTCTGGGATCGAGCCCTACATCGGGCTCTCTGCTCAGCAGGGAGCCTGCTTCCTCCTCTCTCTCTCTGTCTACTTGTGATCTCTGTCAAATAAATACATAAAATCTTTAAAAAAAAAACAAAAAAACAAAAAAACAGCTGTCATCCAAGTCATTATTTTAGATTTAGAGTTTGACAGTTCAACATTTCTTATTAATAAACACGACAGACTCACAGAAGGTAGGGTTGGAAATACCATGGAAAAAAAGAGAATAATAAAGAAAACATATGGGGAGGAGGAGATCATTTCTTACTAAGTATTATATTACTTCAGACAGAGTACATAATATGACTATAATTTAAGCAGAGTTGTTATGTTACCTCAACCATCTGTTTTTTTCTTTTTAAAAATACATTATTTTCAAGAACCCAAAAGGGAATTAATCTTTTTATGTGTACTTTATGATGGTAATTCAAATTTGTGGTTTTTAAACTATAAAATTGCCATGTACTTAATCTTGCATTTAACCTTCTGTCGTGTTTATAGATAGATACTTTTATTTGGTAATCGGGGTATATCTGAGATGGAGAAATAAGTTTGTTTATAATCTAGTAGTGCTGCTGCAATTTTAAAATATATTATTTGGTACAAAATATTTCTTTCATGGGAGTAGGAGGAAAGAAAGCACTAACAAGTCATTTAGGGAAAAAATGCAATATATATTTTTGAGTTTAGCATTTGAAAAATTGCCTTACAGAGATCTATATAGCCTAATCACTTAAGGGGCTTTAAAAAATTAATGTTCCCGTGTGAACTCTAAAACCATATAAAATATAAATAGGTAAAATTCAACAAGAGCTTTTTAAAAATGTGGTGCAAAATGGAGTGCCTGGGTGGTTCAGTGGCTTAAAGCCTCTGCCTTCGGCTCAGGTCATGATCCCAGGGTCCTGGGATGGAGCCCTGCATAAGGCTCTCTGCTCGGCAGGGAGCCTGCTTCCTCCTCTCTCTCTGCCTGCTTCTCTGCCTACTTGTGATCTCCCGTCTGTCAAATAAATAAATAAAATCTAAAAAAAAATGTGGTGCAAATACACTCATAATATTAAATATTAATAATAACATTACAACTATTTCATATATTGTTTTTTGTTTTATTTGCATATTTTATAAGTAAAGATGGTCAGACAGTCCACAGCTTAAAGAGGTAAATTTACATATTACATAGAATATTAATATTACATTATTAATTATTAATAATATTACATATTACCTGTACTTGTTGGAACACTGGCAGTTACTTGTTTTAGAATTAGTAAGTGACCCTAAATTTTGCCTTGACTGAAAAACAAATTTCATATTAATATCTTTTCTTAGTTTTAGGAGTATAAAGGTATATTTTTGCAATCTGGATTAAAATGTTCTTTTAAGGTCATTCTTAGGGAGCCTGAGTGACTCAGTCAGTTAAGCATCTGCCTTCTGCTCAGGTCATGATCCCAAATTCCTGGGATTGAGCCTCACATCATGCTCCCTGCTCAGTGTGGAGTCTTGCTTCTCCCTTTTCCTCTGCCTCTTCCTGCCTGCCTAAGCTAATTCTCTGTCTCTCTGTCTCTCTCTCTCACATAAATAAATAAAATCTTTTAAAGTCATTCTTGTATTATGTCATATCTTAAAACTGCTTATTTGTTAGAAATATTATAAACATTTTTTTACTAGATTTCTTTTGAACTTCAAAACAAAATCATACTAGCATGACATTGTGTTGTGTAGACTTGTTTTTTGTTTTTTGTTTTTTGTTTTTCATTTTCACTAACTTGCTTCAATCTGTGTATATTGCAGATCATTTAAGAGAAACTACTGAACACAACAGCATTAGCCCAAGAAGAGATTTCCAAGGCCATCCAGACTTGCAGGACACATCAAGAAATGTTTGGACTGATATGAGAGCCAAAAAGAGTTCTGATGCTTCTGATAATGTTCATCCTGCAAAACAGTTGAATACCATGAAATTTATGACTGCATTTCAAAGTAAACCTGAGATAATTCAACAAGAATCTATTTTTGGCTCAGATCCTCTTTCTGAGCAAAGCAAAACTAGGGGTATGGAGCCACCATTGGGTTATCAGAAACGTACGCTACGAGGCATTACATCTCCTTTGACTGCTTACAGGTTAAAACCGATTAGACAGAAAACCAAAAAGGCTGTGGTATGTCTATCATTTTTCTAAATTACTATGTGATATTTTCCTTGGGTATGTGGTTTCTTATATCAAATATGTTTCTTTTAGTTCCTGTACTTTTGATATTTCCATGATAAACTCATTTAAAAGTAAAAACTAGGAATTTATGGAAAAATAGCTAATGTTTTCTATTAGCTACTTTAAGAATGGTGAATTGATACTGATAAGCTTTGAATTTTAAATTACTGGTAATGAGAAACATTTAAAAGTAACAGTGGGGGGTGCCTGGCTGGCTCAGTGGGTTAAATCCTCTGCCTTTGGCTCAGGCCATCATCCCAGGGTCCATGATCAAGGCCCACATTGGGCTTCCTGCTCAATGGGGAGCCTGCTTCCCCTCTCCTCTCTCTGCCTGCCTCTCTGCCTACTTGTGATCTTTTGTCTGTCAAATAAATAAATAAAAATCTTTAAATTAAAAAAAAATAAAAGTAACAGTGGCTAAATACTGTGTTAAATATTATTTTATTCACAATTCCAGTTACTGAATTAATATTTAATACTGCTTTTTGCTTTTGTCTTAATTTTTTCAGTATTTAGTCTCATCAAAAAGTTAAACTAAAAAAAAATTTTTTTTAACATTTGGAACTAAAGAAAAAGAATATATACAAAATCAAGTTTAGAGTTTACATTGATGTATGAATTGGAAATAGCAATTTTTATTTTTTAATTCCATCTTCCTCCTCTTTGTACCTTGTTTTCTATTCACCCAGTCTTGCCTTTGTTTGGCTTGCTATTGTCTTTTCAAAGTCCTTATTCTCCACCCATACCTTCTGCTTTCATTTTCCTCACTGGTTATCATTTCACACTTAATTATGCCTTCTTACCTTTGCTCCTTATGTTTCACAATTGTGCTCAAATACAGCTCTGGTGTAGACTGTTGGAGAGAAGCAGCCATTTGATTTTGACTTGAATTTTTGTTTCTGCTATGGTTAAGTACTTTTAAGTATTATATATGTCAGAGCTATTATAGTATACAAGAGAATTGTTACTAATGTTACCTTCTTGTTTTTTAGGTTAGCATACTTGATTCAGAGGAGGTATGTGTGGAGCTTCTAAAGGAACATACATCACAAGAATATGTGAAAGAAGTTCTTCAAATATCTAGTGATGGAAATATGGTAATGTGGCTTTACTTCATTTTGCAATTTTAAATCATCATTAAACATTTAGCATTCCAGTTCATTCTACAAGGATATCATTAAAATACTTAAACATTGGTTTTCTTAATATGATAATATCTCTGAAATTAAAAAACTGAAATACCATGTTACATATATTTAATTAATGTGGTTTTTAAAATAATTATAACTTGTAGCAAAATCTAAACTTTATTACTTCTAGAAAATATTTAACATTTTCAATAAAATAATATTTAATTTTACATGTGAGCTCTTTTTCATAATTTTACTAATGAAATATAGCACTCGAACTTAATGGCATATAATTAGAATTCTTAAAAACTTTTTGACAGATCACTATTTATTATCCCAATGATGGAAGAGGTTTTCCTCTTGCTGACAGACCACCACCCCCTACTGACAACATCAGTAGGTACTGCTTTGACAATTTACCAGGTATGTAAATTTATCAGGAATAAATTTAGATAATGGACTTATACATATGTAAACTCTATATGTGTGGATATCATAGATTATAAATGTCTTGCTTCAACCAGGCTATAACTCATGTTCTCATATTTTATATGTGGTGAGATATGGTGTACCTTACTAATCCAATGTTTATTCATACTCTGTTATCACATATTTAAGCAAAAACTATGGAATATTAGTCATATATCACACAAATATAATATGTACACTTGTTTAGTTACTAATTTGTCAAGAATCTTGTTTAAAATTCAACACAAAGTATCAATTTTTGGCTTTTAAAACCATTATTATGCTCCATAAATGACCATCTGTTATTATGGCTAACCAATTTTGACTTCTTATTCAGCTTCTGGATTTTATGGATAGGGGAATTAAATATTGAATAGTAAGCCTTCACTGAAGTGACTTTTAGAATCAAACAAGAAAACCTGTCTAATCTAATCCTATTAGAAATCAAAACAGAACAAGACTAAATACTGTAAGTGACTATAGTTACAGGGAATTGTAAAAACTGACTTTTGAATTTTAGGACCACAAAACTCTATGCTTTACTAACATAAAAAGAACTACATCTTTTCCTGATAGTCTGATTCTGATATCTCAGGTAGAAATTTTTTCATTTCAATTGTTAAAACATTTCTAGAATCATTACTTATAATAAGGAGTCAGTGATTCAGAGGAAGAGATTTTTTTAAATTATCATGGTACTACTCATCGGATTTTGTTATATATTTCTTGGGGATTGTATTATATTGTCTTTAGTTTTCATTAAAATAATAGACTTGCAGGACTAAAATATCTTTATTTTGGTAATGAGGTTTCTAACCTATCAACTTGAATTTTTGTAGAAAGAGTAGTGATCAATATTAAACTTACGGAATTTATATGTCAAGTCAACACTTTATTTCCTACTATTACGTAATTTTTTTCTTTTTTTCCCTAGAGAAGTACTGGCGAAAATATCAATATGCTTCCAGATTTGTACACCTTGTAAGATCTAAATCACCCAAAATCACTTATTTTACGAGATATGCTAAATGCATTTTAATGGAGAATTCCCCTGATGCTGATTTTGAGGTTTGGTTTTATGATGGTAAGTACCATTTAGAAATGATAATTTTTCCCCTTTAGTTTATAATTTAGTAGTTGTTTTTTTTAATTCAGCACCACAGTTTATAAGCTATATATTTATACAAATTAGTTACACAGCACAGTGTACTATATGTTAAATATGTTAACCAAATTTATTTGTATATACTTTCATGTAAACAGCTTATTCTCCAATATGTATATTAGTTCTCTTTCCCTATTTAGCTCAGATTTAATAACATTCAGGTTGATAGTACAGAATCACCTTAAATAAATATCCTACTTCTTAGCAGAAACTCAAATGGACATTTACCAAATGATGAGAATTATAAATATAAATAAATAAATAAAATCTTAGAAAAAAAAATGTGGCAAAAAGATAGGGTTGAACAAGAGAATATGTTTTCCTAAATCTAAAGATGATTTACTTTTTAATCTGTAAAACCTCCTTTTAAGGGACACCTAGCACATACACTCATACAGTATACCTGTAATAATAGCTATCCTTCAATTGTGTTTTTGTATGAGATCAGTGATTTTTAATTTTTTTTAAAATTTTTTAAGGATTTTATTTATTTTTTTGACAGACAGAGATCACAAGTAGGCAGAGAGGCAGACAGAGAGAGAGGGGGAAGCAGGCTCCCCGCTGAGCAGAGAGTCTGATGCGGGGCTTGATCCCAGGACCTTGGGATCATGACCCAAGCCGAAGGTAGAGGCTTAACCCACTGAGCCACCCAGGCGCCCCTATGTGATTTTTAAAAATATCATAAAAGTATCAGATTTACGCCAGATATATGAAGGAAAAAAAATGGATGGCCTATATTTATTGAATATATTCACAGCCTCATTTTTTAATGATCAATGAGTGAATATAAATAATACCTTGATCTTTATGCATTAGCATGATAATGAGTACAAACACAGGAATATTTAAAGAAATAATAAAAGAGTCTTTTCTTTTTATTCTTTAAGGAGCAAAGATACACAAAACCGAAGATTTAATTCAGGTGATTGAAAAGACTGGGAAATCTTATACCTTAAAAAGTGAAAGTGAAATTAGTAGCTTGAAAGGGGAAATAAAAATGTATATGGACCATGCAAATGAGGTATGTACCTAGTTGTGGTAGGTTTTTCATACAAGTTAATAGTGATTCCAAATGATAGGTGAAATAATGACAGCTGTATTCTTTTGAAATAGGGTCATCGTATTTGCTTAGCACTGGAATCCATAATTTCAGAGGAGGAAAAGAAAAGTGGAAGTGCTCCCTTTTTCCCAATAATTATAGGAAGGTAAATGTTTGAAAAATTTTTAAATATGGCTAAGATGTGTTGGAAATGTTAAAAAAAAAAGTTTAGTGTTTACACTATGGACACTTTTAAGTTTTCTATAATTTGAAAGCTTTAAGGGAATATATTTGGACATTTCTTTCCCCTTCAGAAAACCTGGAAATACTAGTTCACCTAAGGTCTTATCACCTCCTACTTCTGTGGATCCAAACTACCTGATGAGTGATAGAGCATCTTTGAATAAAATGATAAATAATGCTGCTTCTTCAAAACTGGCACCAATGCTTAATCCTCCTGTAAGTAAATATATGTTAACTCCTATACTTTAAACTCTTCAGTGATTGCCTCTTGCCTTTCATATAAAATTTAAATTCCTTACTGTGGCCTTTCTATCATTTGTCAACTTCTCCCCTGCCTACTTTACCCTGCACTATCTATGCTTTCTTTTAGTTTTTCAAGTAAGTCAAGCATACAGGCCTTTTCACATGCTATTCACTTGACCTGGAACTTTTCCCTAACCTCTTAATGGCTAATTCTTTCTCATCCTTCAGGTCTCAGTGTAAATGTTACCCTTGTAAGCTAAATATATTATTATATGAATCATTTTATTTTTACTAATAAAATAACATCGAATGCCTTAATATCCATGTTAGAACATTGTTTACAAAAACTTATTAATTTTTTATTCCATGAACTGTCATGCCTATAAATACTATATTGCAATATAGAAAAATGAAACATTAAGGAAATAGATCTGTGTGTATATATACTCACACACATGTACATATATATTGCAATTGCAGTTATGAAAAATTATGCCTTTGGGAAACAAAAGACAAAAGAAATCTACCTAAATGAAAACAGCAACCATATGATTTTTCTTCTATATTTCTCTAGTTTTCCATAATGCGGTTATATATTTGCATTTTTTGGTTAACGCTTTAATTAATTAATTAAATTTTTAAAGACTTTATTTATTTGACAGAAAGAGAGATCACAAGTAGGCAGAGGCAGGCAGGGAGAGAGGGGGAAGCAGGCTTCCTGCTGAGCAAGGAGCCTGATGTGGGACTAGATCCCAGGACTCTGGGATCATGACCTGAGCCGAAGGCAGGCACTTAACTGACTGAGCCGCCCAGGTGTCCCTATATTTTCATTTCTTAACTCTGTTATTAAAGAATTATTTTGGGGGTGCCTGGGTTGCTCAGTTGGTTAAGTGACTGCCTTCAGCTCAGGTCATGATCATGGAGTCTCAGGATCTAGTAACGTGTGGGGCTCCTTGCTCAGCGGGGAGTCTGCTTCTCCCTCTGATCCTCCCCTCCCTGCCTCGTGCTCTCTCTCCTTCTCTCTTTAAAATAAATTAAACAAATTTTTTTTCAGCTAATGAACATCTAGTTTTTTTTTCAGTTTTGATGAAGTTGCCTTGTAAAAATGCCAAGGAATAATATCTTCTTGTCCTTTACTGTTTGTAGATGGTTACAAATGAAGGACATGGCTTTATGGCTGCAGCTTCTGAAACAAACATCTCTTCTAGTAGTCTAAAAGATTGTCTTCCTAAATCAGCACAACTTTTGAAATCTGTTTTTGTGAAAAATATTGGTTGGGCTACACAGGTGAGAAGTTTTTTATAGTGAAGTGAATTTTCTCACTCTGAATTTCTTTAGTTTTCATAGTCATTAGACAATTATCAAAAAAGTAAATAATTTTAAATATTTCTCTTTGCAAGAAAGTTTTTACACCTTTTTTACATTGGTTATATTAAAATTTTAGACATTTTTTATTTGTATACACTTGGAGAACTCTAGGTATTGTTAATAAATTGGTAAGGTGTAAGTGATTTGTTTTTAAAGTTTTAAAAACAAGTGTCTTAAACCCAAATGTTCACTGATAGATAAAGAAGATATATGTGTAGAGGCACCTGACCAACTCAGTCTGTAAAGCATGCAACTTGATCTCAGGGCTATGAGTTCAAGCCCCACGTTGGGCATGTAGCCTACTTAAAATTAATAAATAAATATACAGAGATACATACATGAAAAAATATATGTGTATATACTCAGCCATAAGAAAAAAAAATAAAATCTTGCCATTTGTGACAACATGGATGGGCCTAGAAGGTATTATGCCAAGTGAAATAAGTCAGACAGAAAAATAAATAAATGATTTCACTCACATGTGGAAGCTAAAAAACAAAATAGAAAACAGAAAGAAGCTCATAAATACAGAGAACAAACTGGTCATTGCCAGAGGGGAGGAGGACTGGCTAACTAGGTGGCAGGGATTAAGAGGTACACACTTCCAGCTATAAAATAAATAAGTCACAGAAATGGAAAGTACAGCATAAGGAATGTAGTCAATAATACTGTAATAAAGTTGTGACAGATGGTGAGCTTTAAGTACTCTATAGAATTGTTGAATCACTATGTTGTATGCCTGAAACTAACGTAACATTGTATGTCAACAGTGCTTCAATTTAAAAAATAAATTAAGAAAAACAGAATAGAGGGACACCTGGGTGGCTTAAGTCAGTTAAGTATCTGCCTTCAGTTCAGGTCATGATCTCAGGGTCCTGGGATTGAGTTCTGCTGTGGGCTCCACACTCAGCAGTAGTCTGCTTTGCCCCTTACCCCTCCTCTACTTATGCCGCTCCCCCTGCATGTACACACCCTCTCTCAAATAAATAAATAAAATCTTTAAAAAAAAGAAACCACAACAGAAAAGAGGTGTCATGATAATGGCTACTTGTTGGTAATTGAGAATGATGTTCATGACTTAAGTTTTACAAACTGTTTGTAGTCTATTACTATTAATCTATTAATAATAGATTACTGTTTGTAATCTATTATCCTTTGGCAGAAAAGAATTTTTGCATTTAAAAATTAAGTCCACATTGAGTTTCAAACTTAAAGAATTATATGTAGGTGTGAGCCTATAGGTATATATTATCTGAAAGCTGAAGCTTTCATACTTGAGCATAGTACATTTTTTTTAAGTACATGTAATTTTTATTTGCCAGGGAAGAAAAATGCATCTTAGACATTTATGGGGGTAGGAAATAAATGAAGGGAACTCAGCATTTGTTCAGTACCTGTTATATTGTTTCTCATGTGTATTGTCTTGTTATTCCCCAAAATAAAACCCAGTAAAGTTGGTGTTACCTCCTTTTATAGATAGTAAAATTATGGCTTATAATCGTTGATTGACTTGCCCAGTCCTACTCGGTAGTTGGCAGAGTCTGGTGTAAACTCAGGTCTGTTTGATTCCAGTGCCCATGTCTTCTCTCTTCTCTTTGGAGTGCCACATTGTATATTAGTGACTATATCAAATATCAGTGGCTAAAGGAGTAAGTTGCAAAGGCTAAAGTGTACAGGCAGAAGAGAAATTCTGTGGCTCAAGAGCAAAGAATAGAGGGAAATCCTAATTCAAGAAAATATTACTTTTGTATTTCCTAAATCTCTTCTTTATTAGAAATGCTGTTGGCAGGAGGGACACAAAACTACTGAGACATTGTAGTAGAAATGAATGGGAAAATGGATTCATTTAGAATAATTTTAATATTTTAATGTCATAGCTATTAAAGGAATAATCGGAAAAGATGTGAATATTCTCAATGCTACTAACATCACAGCCCCACATTTGTAGTTTCTTGAGAGCGTTGCCTTTTTTTTTTTTTTTTTAAGATTAATTTATTTAAGCGTGCACATTGGAGTGCAAGCAGTGGGGGAGCAGCAGGAGGCAAGCAGACTTCCTGCTTAGTGGGGAACCCGACAAGGGCTTGATCCTAGGACCCTGAGATCATGACCCAAGCCGAAATCAAGAGTCAGATGTTTAAGTGACTGAGCCACCCAAGAGCTCCGAGCATTGGTTTTTTTTTTCTTTTAACCATTTGTAAAACCTGTTGAACATGAGTACCTTTTAAGAACTTTAAATCTTCTACTGTATAGTAATTTTGCATACTTATTATTTTTCTAGTTAACTAGTGGAGCTGTGTGGGTTCAGTTCAATGATGGGTCCCAGTTGGTTGTCCAGGCAGGAGTGT
This sequence comes from Enhydra lutris kenyoni, assembly GCF_002288905.1. Lineage (NCBI taxonomy): Eukaryota > Metazoa > Chordata > Mammalia > Carnivora > Mustelidae > Enhydra > Enhydra lutris. The sequence goes on along the minus strand of NW_019154087.1, from coordinate 4,447,799 downwards.
CTTCTATCAGTTATACATCACCAAATGGTCAAACAACTAGGTAAGCTCTTAAAATGATGGTTGAGGTTTAGCCCTTTGCTATATAATTTTCTTTTCTCTATCTGTTGAAATAAATGATTTAATATGGTTTTGTATGTTCTTTAGATTAAGGCCTTCAGTTTAATGAAGAATCCAGTTCTCAAGTCAGCTCAAGTATTTGACCTAATTTTCTTTTTTTTATTTAAATACACTTATAAAGTGGCCTATTTTAAAAGAAAACAAATGATATGCTTAACTTGATTTAGGTATCTACTTAAATAATTTGTGTGATTTTTCTGAGGTGCCTCTTTCATTGAAGAATTACTGAAAAATAGTATACGCCTTTTGGTACTTTCATACAAACAAATTAATTAGGTTATGTTTTTGTCTTTTTTTTCTTTTGCTTCACTTAGGTATGGAGAAAATGAAAAATTACCAGATTACATCAAACAGAAATTACAGTGTCTTTCTTCCATCCTTTTGATGTTTTCTAATCCAGCTCCTAGTTTTGAATAATTAAAGCTCCTTATAGGTACATAAGTCTAATAAATAACTTTGTTGGCTTTCAAGTAAAGTGACTTTTTTTTATTTGATATAACTTCCTCAGAAAGCCTTTCTACAAAAGACAGTTTTAATCTATACCGTAATGGATGTATTCTAATGAGAGAACAAAGCAGAATGAAACTTCTAAAATGTACTGGTCGTAGATAAAATAGTACACTAGACTTTGCTCTTAGAACATATACCCCCAAACTTTGTATTCATAGATTTGTATTGAACAGTCCTTTAAAAGCAAAAATATAAATGGTGTGTGGTGTATTTATGCTTTTTTTATTGTTATCCCTACTTCTTAGTCATGTTGAGAATCATGGAAGAAACATGCTGGAGTTTTTGAGGTTTTGACCATGTAAATAATGTGTATTTATGTTGTAAGTAACAGATGTAAACATGTATATTTGTTTTATATTTATTTTTGTAGCACCAGTTTCTAATGAAATATTTCTGAAAATGCATTTTATAAAAAAAAATAAATACAGAGATAAGTTGCTTTCTCTTTTGATTTATTTAATTAAATACTCATTTTAAAGTAAGTTACTAGTAAGCTCATTTTTAAATTATGTTGCCTGTTCAGGAGCCAATTAAATTTTTAAAATTAATTTCGCAAATGGTAAATACATTGTTTTTCTACCTTTATTTGAAAATATGTGTATTTTTTAATGATAAACATTTTAGCACTGTAGAACTTAATGTAATAGTTAAGATGAGGAAAAAGAATATTTGATAGTGGGACACCCATTACCTTTTACTAAAGATAAAACAGGAATGAAATAAAATATATGAATATGATAAAGACTTTTAACCTAATGTTTCCTGCTGTTTTTTAGAATTAGAAATATTTGAGCTATTTCCATTTAGTAGACAGGAATACCTAATGCCACAATTATTCAACATTGTTTTGGATGTTTTTGCCTAAGGCAATAAGAAAAATAATTTGCAACATAAGAGTTAATAAGCAAAAGGCAACCTGATAGAAGTATGGACAAAAGATATGAGCAGATAATTCACAAAGACAAGAAAGGAAATACATGCTCACTACATTTATAGTTGGAGAAATGCAAAATTAAAATAAAATCATTTCCTTTTATCAAAGAGATTAGTAAAAAAATAATAAAATAGTGCTTGCTAAAAGGAACAGGGGATTCTCAGATGTTGATTAATTAGTGTAAAAGTAATTTGGCAATATCTGTTAGAATTAATAATTATCGGAAACCAATGAGAATGAAGACACTTCGGTCCAAAACCTATGGGATACAGCAAAGGCGGTCCTAAGGGAGAAACACATAGCCATCCAAGCCTCCCTCAAAAAAATGGAAAAATCCAGAATACACTAGCTGTCTCTACACCTTAACGAACTGGAGAATCAACAACAAATTAAACCAACTCCACACACAAAAAGGGAAATAATCAAGATTAGAGCAGAGATCAATGAGGTAGAGTTAATAATTATCTGTTAGAATTATTTTAGTACATTGGTAATCACTTTTTGGGAGGAAAATTATGTAAGCCCTTAGGGAAAAAATATGAGAAATAAGAGTTTCCTTCTAAAAATGAAATCAGTTAAGGGATTTCTAGCTTACTTTTGAAAACTAAATAGATTTTGCTTTGACAGACTTTTTTGTCATCTCTTTCAGTCTTAATGTGTCTCTGTTTCAGGTATTTCTCTTATACATATCATATAGCTGAAATTTTTTTTTAAGATTTTATTCGTTTATTTGACAAGGAGATCACAAGTAGGCAGAGAGGCAGGCAGAGAGAAAGAGGGGGAAGCAGGCTCCCCGCTGAGCCCAGAGCCTGATGCGGGGCTGGATCCCAGGAACCCAGGATCATGACCCAGGCCAAAGGCAGAGGCTTAACCCACTGAGCCACTCAGGCGCCCTTGAATTTTGTTTTTTAATCCAATCTGATAACCTCTGTAGTCTACTGTGTTCACATTTATTAAATCATTTCTGGTAAGTTTACTATTTGTCATTACAGTTCTATTGTATTTATGTCTACCAGTTTCTTTCGTGCTTTCTATCTACATGTTTCATTGCTTTTTTCCCCCTTTCCTGCCTTCTTCGACCTTGAATTTCCTATAATCTCTTTTACTCTTTGTACTGATTTTCTCTGAGAGGGTACAGCAATGGCTTACTAATATTCACTTTACATTATCATGACTATCAAAATATTCATAGCTGAGCTATGTATCACACTAGAATTACATTTCTTGAACAACTTTTGAGTTTTTCCAGAGTCCCTTTGTTTGCTCAAACATATCTGATAATCTATCTGTAGTTTTTATTGTTAGTTCCTTTTTCTCTCCTTTTGAAGACAGCTCTCTTGAACCCTCTGATTTCCTTTTTCTATCTGGACTGGTTGTTAGGTATATAGCATGTCCAGTGTATAAATAAAATATAATTTGTTTATCTATTATAATGCTAATGAACATTTGGGTTGTTTCCAGATTTTGGCTGTGAAAACCATACAGCTATGACAGTGTTTCGGTGAATATGCATACAAGTTTCTCTAGAGTTTTACCTAGAACTGAATTTGCTGGATCTTAATATTGGCGTATCTCAAATGTTAGGAGATAATGCCTAATTTTTTTATACTTCCACCTGCAACATATAACAGTTTTTATTGCTCCACATCCTCATCAGTATTTGGTGTTGTGATCTATTAAAATTTTTGCCAGATTGACAAGTGTAGAATAATGTATCACTGTGGTTTTAAATTGCATTCCCTAATTACTGAAGAGGTTGAAATCTTACATATTTATTAGATACTCATCTCTCCTCTTATGAAGTACCTATAATGTCTTCTGCCTATTTTTTCTCTTGGATTGTCTGGCTTTTTCTTGGTGATTATGAAGAATTCTGAATATGTATCCTTTGTCTATTGACATATGTGGCAAACGTCTTCTCCCAGTCCAGGTTTCCACTCTCTTAGTAATGTCTGATAAAGAGAAATTCTTAACTTTAATGTAGTCCAATTTCACAGATTTCCTTTACAGATACTGCTTTTTAAATTCTGCATAGTATTTTTATTTTTATTTATTTTTATTTTTTTTTAAAGATTTTATTTATTTATTTGACAGAGATCACAAGTAGACAGAGAGGCAGGCAGAGGGGGTGGGGGAAGCAGGCTCCCCGCTGAGCAGAGAGCCTGATGCGGGACTCCATCCCAGGACCCTGAGACCATGACCTGAGCTGAAGGCAGCGGCTTAACCCACTGAGCCACCCAGGCACCCCTCTGCATAGTATTTTTTTAAAAATTCTTATTTAAATTCAATTTAGTTAACATATACTGAATTATTAGTTTTAGAGGTAGAATTTAGTGATTCATCAGTTGCATATAACACCCAGTGCTCATGGCATCAAGTGCCCTCCTTTAATACCCATCACCCAGTTATCCCACCCCCCACCCACTTTCCATCCAGTAGCCCTTGGTTTCTTTCCTAGAGTACAGCATCTCTTATGGTTTGTCTTCCCCTGTTTTCATCTTATTTTATTTTCCTACCCTTCCCCCATATTCATTTGATTTGTTTCTTAAATTCCACATTTGACTGAAATCATATGATATTTATCTTTCTCTGGCTGACTTACTTCTCTTAGCATATACCTGCTGGTTCCATCCACGTCATTGCATATAGCAAGATTTCATTCTTTTGGATGGCTGAGTAATATTCTGTGTGTTTGTCTGTCTGTATATATATACATCTTCTTTATCCATTGATCTGTTGATACACATCTCAGCTCTTCCCACAGTTTGGCTCTTGTGGATGTTGATGCTATAAACATTGGGTATGGTGCCCCTTTGGATCACTATGTTTGTATCCTTTGGATAAATAGTACTTAGTAGTGCAATTGCTGGGTTATAGAGTAGTACTATTTTGAACTTTTTTAAGGAAACTCCATACAGTTTTCCAGAGTGGCTGCACCAGTTTGCATTCCCACCAACAGTGTAAGATGGATTCCCATTCTCCACATCCTCACCAACATTTGTTGTTGCCTGAGTTATTTTAGCCATTCTGACCAGTGTGAGGTGGTATCTCATTGTAGTTTTGATTTGCATTTCCTTGACGCCAGGTGATGTTGAGCATTTTTCCATGTGTCTTGGTCATTTGTCTGTCTTCTTTGCCAATTTCTTGACTGTATTATTTGTTCTTGGGTGTTCAGCTTGATAAGTTCTTTATGGAGTTTGGATACTAGCCTTTTATCTGGTAAGACATTTATAAATACCTTCTGCCATTTTATAGGTTGTCTTTTAGTTTTGTTGACTGTTTCCTTTGCTGTACAAAAGATTTCTTCTTGACAAAGTCCCAATAGTTCATTTTGGCCTTTGTTTACCTTGCCTTTAGAGATAGATCTAGCAAGAAGTTCCTGGAGCTGAGGTCACAGAGGTTGTTGCCTGTGTTCTCCTCTAGGATTTTGATGGATTCCTGTCTTACATTTAGGTCTTTCATCCATTTTGAGTCTATTTTTGTGTGTGATGTAAAGAAATGGTCCAGTCTCATTCTTTTGCATGTGGCTGTCCAATTTTCCCAATACCATTTGTTGAAAATGCTGTCTTTCCTTTGGACATTCTTTCCTGCTTTGTCGAAGATTAGTTGACCACAGTGTTGAGGGTCCATTTCTGGGTTTTCTATTCTATTCAATTGATCTGTGTGTCTGTTTTTGTGCCAGTACCATAATGTCTTGATGATTATAGCTTTGTAATACAGCTTAAAGTCCGGAATTGTGATGCCACCAGCTTTGGTTTTCTTTTTCAACATTCTCTGGCTACTTGGGGTCTTTTCTGGTTCCATACACTTTTTAGGATTATTTGTTCCAGCTCTGTGAAAAAAGTTGATAATATTTTGATAGGGATTTCATTGAATGTATAGATTGCTCTAGGTAGCATAGACATTTTAACAATAATAGTCCTTCCAATCCATGGCATGAAATGTTTTTCCATTTCTTTGTGTCTTCTTAAGTTTCTTTCATGAATGTTCTGTAGTTTTCTAAGTACAAATCCTTTACGTCTTTAGTTAGGTTTATTCCTAGGTATCTTATGGTTTTTAGTGCAATTGTAAATGGGATCAACTCCTTAATTTCTCTTTCTTCTGTCTCATTGTTCGTGTTTAGAAATGCAACTGATATCTCTGCATTGATTTTATATCTTGCCACTTTGCCGAATTCCTGTATGAGTTCTAGCAGTTTTGGGGTGGAGTCTTTTGGGTTTTCCACATAGAGTATCATGTCATCTGTGAAGAGTGAAGAGTTTGACTTCTTTGCTGATTCAAATGCCTTTTATTTCTGAGGCTGGGACATCTAGTACTATGTTGAATAACAGTGGTGATAGTGGACATCCCTGTCGTGTTCCTTACTTTAGAGGAAAAACCCTGTTTTTCCCCCATTGAGGGTGATACTCGCTATGGGATTTTTGTATATGACATTTATTGTATTGAGGTGTGTTCCCTCTATCCCTACACAGCAGAGAGTTTTATCAAGAAAGGATGCTGTACTTTGTCAAATACTTTTTCTGCATCTATTGAGAGGATCATATGGTTCTTGGCCTTTCTTTTATTAATGTACTATATCATAATGATTGATTTGCAGATGCTGAACCACACTTGCAGCCCAGTAATAAATCCTGCTTGGTCATGGTGAATATTCCTTTTAATGCACTGTTGGATCCTATTAACTAGTATCTGGGTGAGAATTTTTACATCCATATTCATCAGATTTTGGTCTGTAATTCTCCTTTTTGCGGAGTCTTTGTCTGTTTTTGGAATCAATGTAATGCCTCATAGAAGCAATTTAGAAGTTTTCTTTGCATTTCTTTGGAATAGTTTGAAAATAGGTATTAACGCTTCCTTAAATGTTTGGTAGAATTCCCCTGGTAGCCATCTGGCCCTGGACTTCTGTTTGTTGGGAGATTTTTTTTTTTTTAAGATTTTATTTATTTGACAGACAGAGATCACAAGTAGGCAGAGCCTCAGGCAGAGAGAGGAGGAGGAAGCAGGCTCCCTGCTGAGCAGAGAGCCCAATGTGGCGCTCGATCCCAGGACCCTGAGATCATGACCTGAGCCAAAGGCAGAGGCTTAACCCACTGAGCCACCCAGGTGCCCCTGTTGGGAGATTTTTGATTACTCATTCAATTTCTTTTCTGGTTATGGGTCTGTTCAAATTTTTTATTTCTCCCTGTTCGAGTTTTGAGAGTTTATTGTTTTTAAGAATTTATCCATTTAATCCAGATTGCCCTGTTTGTTGGCATATAATTGTTCATAATATTCTCTTATAATTGTTTATATTTCTTTGGTGTTGGTTGTTTAATTTATAATTTTATTTACTTGGGTCCTTTCTCTTTTCTGTTTGGTAAGTCTGGGTAGGGGTATATTGATCTTATTAATTCTTCCAAAGAACCAGTTGCTGGTTTTGTTGGTCTGTTCTACAGTTTTTTTGTTTTTTGGGTTTTTTTTTTATTTCTATATCATTGATTTCTGCTCTAGTCTTTTATTATTTCTCTTTTCCTGCTGGATTTAGGCTTTCTTTGATATTCTTTTTTTTTTAATATTTTATTTATTTATTTGACACAGAGAGATCACAAGTAGGCAGAAAGGCAGGCAGAGAGAGAGAGAGAGAGAGAGGAGGAAGCAGGCTCCCTGCTGAGCAGAGAGCCCAATCTGGGACTCGATCCCACGACCCTGAGATCATGACCTGAGCTGAAGGCAGAGGCTTAACCCACTGAGCCACCCAGGTGCCCCCTTTGATATTCTTTTTCTATCTCCTTTCAGTGTAAGGTTAGGTTGGATATTTCAGAGTTTTGTTTCCTGAGGAAGGCCTGTGTTGCTATATATACTTTCCTCTTAGGACTGCCTTTGCTGCATCCCAAAGGCTCTGAACGGTAGTGTTTTCATTTTCATTTGCTTTCATGTATTTTTTAAATTAGTCTTTAATTTCCTGATTGACCCATTCATTCTTTAATAGGATGTTCTTTAACCTCCATGTATTTATTTGTGTTCCTTCCAAATTTTTTCTCATGGTTGACTAAGTTTTAAAGCATTGTGGTCTGAAAATAGGCATCGTATAATCTCAGTCTTTTTTATTTGTTGAGACTTGATTTGTGACCCACCCAGTATGTGATCTATTCTGGAGAATGTTTCACCTGCACTTGAGAAGAATGTGTATTGTGCTGCTTTAGAATGAAATACTCTGAATGTATCTGTGAAGTCCATCTGGTCCAGTGTGTCATTCAAAGTCCTTGTTTCCTTGTTGATCTTCTGCTTAGAAGATCTGTCCCTTGGGCACCTAGGTAGCTCAGTTGGTTGGGCAACTGCCTTTGGCTCAGGTCGTGATACTGGAGTCTCAGGATTGAGTCCTGCATCGGGCTTCCAGCTCCATGAGGAGTCCGCCTCTCCTTCTGACCTTCTCCTCTCTCATGCTCTCTCACTCTCAAGTAAATAAATAAAATCTTAAAAAAAAAAAAAAAAAAAAGATCTGTCCCTTGCTATGAGTGAGATGTTAAAGTCCCTTATTGCTATTGTATTATTATCAATGATTTTCTTTAATTTTGTTATTAATTGGTTTATATATTTGGCTGCTCCCAAGTTAGGGCTGTAAATATTTACAACTGTTGGATCTTCTTGTTGGATAAGATCCTTTTATTATTTTTTTTAATTTATTTATTTGACAGACATAGATCACAAGTAGGCAGAGAGGCAGACAGAGAGAGAGGAAGGGAAGCAGGCTCCCTGCCAAGCAGGGAGCCCGATGCGGGGCTAGATCCCAGGGGCCTGGGATCCTGACTTGAGCTGAAAGCAGAGGCTTTAACCCACTGAGCCACCCAGGCGCCCCAAGACCCTTTTATTATGATGTAGTATCCTTCTTCATCTGTTATTACAGCCTTTGGTTTAAAATTTAATTTTTCTGATATAAGGATGGATACTTCAGCTTTCTTTTGATGTCCATTGTCATGATAAATTGTTCTTCACACCCTCACTTTAAATGTGGAGGTGTCTTTGGGTCTAAAGTGAATCTCTTAATAGGCAGCCTATAGATGGGTCTTTCCATATATATACACATATATATACATAAACACATTTTCTGATACCCTATGTCTTTTGATTGGAGCATTTAGTCTATTTATATTCAGAGTAATAATCGAAAGATATGAATTCATGCCATTGTATCATCTGTAAAGTTGCTGTTCCTGTAGATTGTCTTTGTTATTCTTGTTCTGTTTCCATCTGAAAGGGTCCCCTTTAATATTTCTTGCAGGGCTAGGTTAGAATTCACAAATTCCTTTAATTTTTGTTTGTCCTGAGAATTTTTTCTCTCTCCTTCTATTCTGAATGACAATCTTGCTGGATAAAGTATTTTTGGATGCATATTTTCTGCATTTAGCACACTGAATATGTCATACCAGTCATTTCTGGCCTTCCAAGGTCTCTGTGGACAGGCCTGCTACCAGCCTTATGTGTCTGTGTCTACCCTTGTAGGTTAAGGACCTCTTGTCCTGGGCTGCTTTCAGAATTTTCTCTATCTTTGAAATTTGTAGGCTACATTATTATATGTCAAGGTGTTGGCCTATTTTTATTGATTTTCAGGGGGTTCTCTGTGCCTCCTGGGCTTAAGTTTCTGTTTCCTTCCCCAGATTAGGGAAGTTCTCAGCTATACTGTGTTCAAATAAACCTTCTGCCCCTCTCCCTCACTTCTCATCTTCTGGGGCCCCTATCATCTGGATATTATTTCATTTTATGGAATTGCTCAGGTCCCTAAGTCTCCTTTCATGATCTAGTAGTTTTCTTTCTCTTTTCAGCTTCCTTATTTTCCATCATGTTGACTTCTATATCACTATCTCGCCCTTCTGCCTCACTTATCCTTGTTTTTAAAGCCTCCATTTGGGACTGCATCTGATTAATACCATTTTTAATTTCAGCCAGACTAGATTTTAGTTCTTTTATCTCTGCAGTTAGGATCCTCTAGTGTCTTCTATGCTTTTTTCAAGCCAGCTAGCATCTTTGTATTCATTATTTTAAATTCTAGTTGACATCTTGCTTATATCTATTGATTAAATCCCTGGCACTGAGTACTGTCTCCTTTCTTTTGGGCTGAATTTCTCTGTCTTGTCATTTTGTCCAGAAGAGCAAGGATGAAAGAAAAACAACAATAAAACAATAACAACAACAACTTCAGGAAATGTTTCTGGTATATGCTATACACTCTGCTGTGTGTTTTTGCTGCTTTTTCCCACTGGTCTTTACAGAGTTCCTCCTTGCTTGTAGTGAAGAGTGTTTGGACCTTTAAGTAGTTATGTCTTGATTTGTCAAGATAAGCCTGTAAGAGAAAAAAGAAGAAGAAAAAAGAGAAACAACAAAAACCTAATTCAAGACAAGAGAAGAGGAAAAGGAATAAAAATGTGAAAGACAAATAAGAAACCATAAACCTAACTTTAAAAAAAAGAAAAAGAAAAGGAGTAGGGAAGGAAGAAAAGAGGGTGGGGGGGAGTCTGATCTGAAAAATAAGAGAAGGAACAAAAAATGAATAAAAAATTATAAACCTGATACAAAAAAAAAGAGAAAGAGAAAAGAAAAAATATATAGGTAAAATAGAAGATAAAGAATAGAAAATAAGAAGTAGAAAAATTAAAAATTAAAAAAAAAGAAAAAAAAGGAAGCAAGGCTAGTCCTATTTGCACTGTTAGCTGATGTTTTGGAGCATTTTTTAATCAGACTTGGTAGATGCAGGGCCTGTGTTGGTCTCCTGAGGGAGCTGGGCTGGCTTATAAGCTGACTTGCCTTTGTAAAGATGCCCCTGACAGGTGCAGGGGGTGGGGTTTAGTGTAGGGGACTCAAGTGTCCACTGGAGGCCCTGTGTTTCTCCCTGAAGTCTGAGAGTACTGGGCTTGGGGGAGGGAGGAGTGGTGGAGGAGTAAGAATATGGCATCACCCCTCCCTCTTGTCTCCAGGGAGGGGAACTCATGGCCACTGCTGTTCAAAAGGTCCTCTTACAAAAGTGAACAGTCTCCGGTGTCCCAGGCTTTTGTCACATCCCTGCCTTTAACCTGTATTCTGTATGTGCCCAGGCTGTTGGCATACCCAGAGCCACAGATCTCTTGTATTTTATCTTTGGTTGGTGGCTGGGATTCAAAAATCCCAAGGTTTAAAAAAATCCCAGGTTTAAAAACCTGGTATGATGTGGGCCCACTCCCATCCCCCAGGGGGGAGAGGTTCGGAGCGTGCCCAGCACCATCCTGGCCCCAAAAAGCTGCACAGTTCACGCGCAGACTAGAGTTTATTGTAACACTTAGCGAAAAGCTGAAACCAGATTATCAGCTGTCTTCACATAACTCAGTCTTCCACTCCCTTCTGTCCCAGAAAAGTCATTACAGAGGCTTAAATCTCTTGTGGCAGACAGTGAAAAAATTGGCAGCCAGGTTCTCTGCAGTCTGCTCTTGTCTGCTTTCTCCTTAGTTCTGCCTCAGAAAAGCTGCCATTCTGTGCACACTCAGAGGTGAAGCCTCTTGTGGCTCATAGTAAAAAGTTGAGGTTTTCTGACCTCTGCGCATACCTCTGTCCCTGCTGACTCAATGGCTCCCGCCTGGCCTCCTGTCCTTGGAGAGGCAAAATATGCCTTCCAAATGCGCTCCGTAAGGAGAGTGATCTCTCCCTGTGCGACCCAGGGTATCTCCTCACTATGGCTTATTATCCCATCCCAACCCACTGTGCACTCTCCTATTTTTCTCCCTCTCCCTGATTTTGCTCCAGGAAAAGGGGTCCCTCCCTTTGTGGCTGCTGGGCTTTCCTCTCCTCCAAATCACATCTCTGAACCTCGCATCCACCGGGTTCTTTCCCTCCAACTGTGCAGATTGTTTTCTCAGATTGTATTCCTAGTTGTTCAAAGTAGTTGGATATTAATCTAGCTGTGTTCCAAGGATGAGGCAAACTCAGGGTCCCCTGACTACTCCTCCACCTTAGTTCTGCCCCTAGTATTTCTTTATCTTCATGAAAGGTTGTAGGTAAAGGTTGTACACAAAAATGATTATCACAAGTTTAGTTAACAGTAATCACCTCACATAGTTACAATTTTGTTTTCTTGGGATGAGAATTTAGGGTGTGTGTGGGAGTATTTATTTAAAAACATTTTTTTTTAGTATAGTTGACACATTACATTTGTTTTAGGTGTACAATGGTAGTGATTCTACACATTTTGCTATGCTCACCACAACTGAAGCTAATTGTGATGAGAACTTTTAAGATCTCTTTTAGCAACATACAGTATTGTTGACTATAGGCACCATAGTACATCCCCAGGACTTATAACTGGAAGTTTTTACCCTTTGGCCACTTCCACCCATACTCCCTATCTTCAACCACTGCCCCCCGTCATCCCCTGCCTCTGGTAACCACCAATCTGTTTTGTTTCTGTGAGTTCAGTTTTTTTCAATTCCATATATAAATGAGATCATACAGTATTTGTCTTTCTCTCTCTGACTTACTTCACTTAGCATATTAATCTTTTAATATTATTCCACCTCTACCATGTTTTCTGCTATTTATTTGTTAAAGAAAAAAAAAAAGAAATGTGTTTCTTTAATATAAAGAGACTATTTTATATAGAGAGTCTATATAGAGACTGTGTAGAGACTATTCATCACTTTGTTAATATAAGATTTTACTGTTGTTGCCATGGGACTGAAAAGTGTGTATATCTATCTATCTATTAATACATTTTATTAGAAAGTTTAAACATATGATAAACTTTACAGAAATGTTCTGTAACATTTCTTAAGTTCTAGGATCAACTGATTGCATCCCAATGGTACCATTTACAATGTATCTTCTGAATTTTCCAAAAGCTCCAGAAGCATGATTAGACTTAGGTTTGATTGGCGTGGGGTTAGATGGAGAAGGAAAAGGACAAGAATAGTTCTTAGCTGGTACTGTTTTTACTACTAGGAACATATGATAACCTGTTGCCTCTTTTTGTGATACTAAGATTGATTAGTAGATTCAGAAGCTGTCAGCGTCATGTACGCATTATAAAGTTCTCGATGAGTTTTCCATTCAATGATGACTGCTACCTAGATTCATGATTTCATTAGGAATTACAAGATGGTGACATTTCTGTCATTCCTTTTGAATTTTCTGTCATTCATTAACCAGAAATAAAGAAGATACAGAAAAGGCTGGCACAAAGCTTCATTTTTTCCTTTATTTACTAGTTCTCAGAATAAAAAGAGTTTGTGCTCTAGAAACTACCAAAGGTAACTAGTAAGGTGTTTGTTTTGGTATATTTGTGAACTCAGACTTTTTTAAAATTAATTTTTATTGTGACAAAACAGCATTTCTTGGGGCATCTGGGTGGCTCAGTGGGTTAAAGCCTCTGCCTTTGGCTCAGGTCATGATCCCAGGGTCCTGGGATCGAGCCCACATCAGGCTCTCTGCTTGGCAGGGAGCCTGCTTCTTCCTCTCTCTCTGCCTGCCTCTCTGCCTACTTGTGATCTCTGCCTGTCAAAGAAATAAAATAAAAATCTTAAAAAAAAAAACAGTATTTCTTATAGTTTTTGCTTTATAAAAGTTATTGATGTCTTATTGATGACATAAATATTAACATTTTCTTTGTGATTGTAACACTGAGCATAATGAAGTATCCTTTGGTGCCTTTTTATTCCTTTTTGCTTGAATTCTGCCTTGTGAAGTCAAGATGTTGACCCCTGCTTTCTTTGAATTAGCTTGGCCTGGAACATCCATACTTAGCATTTTATTTTTAACCTTTCTGTGTCTGTTTAAGGAATGTCTCTTGTACACAGTTAGTGTTGAATTTCTTAGCAAAAGAGATGAAAATATTTTTTTCTCGTTAAAGATGAGCCTATTTGGGGTGCCTGAGTGGCTCAGTGGGTTAAGCCTCTGCCTTCGGCTTAGGTCACGATCTCAGAGTCTTGGGATCGAGCCCCACATCGGGCTGTCTGCTCAGCAGGGAGCCTGCTTCCTCCTCTCCTCTCTCTGCCTACTTGCAATCTCTCTCTGTCAAATAAATAAATAAAATATTAAAAAAAAAAAGATGAGCCTATTTGCATTTATTTATTTATTTATTCACTCATTTAACAGAGAGAGAGGGAGAGCACAAGCAGGGAGAGCAACAGGCAGGGAGAGAGGGAGAAGCAGGCTCCCTACAGAGCGGGGAGCCCAATGTGGGGCTCAGTCCCAGCATCCTGGGATCATGACCTGAGCCAAAGGCAGACGTTTAACAGACTGAGCCACCCAAGCACCCCACCTATTTGCATTTATTGATATGACTGATTTGTTGGCTGTTCCAATGTCAAAAAAATATGTTCAAGTAATTAGTAATAGCATGGAAAGTATGTATAATATTAAGGTTCTAAGAAACAAAATTTAAATTACTTGACACTTTTGCTTAAAATCAAGAGACATTATATGTCTCTTTTTAGACTTTTTATTGTTTCATTGAATTATTTGTTTCTTTATGCTGAAAACACTTTTGCCCTAGTTACTATATCTTCATATTAAATCTTGAAATGTATTATTAGTATAGGTCTTCCAGCTTTCTTCAGGATTATTTTGATGTGCTAGGCCCTTTGCATTTCCATCATAATTTAGGAGTCATCTTCTCAGTTCCTACTGAGTTTTATTGTGATAAACATTAAATATATAAATCAATTTGAAATAAATTAATATCGTAATAGTATTGCATCTCCAGTCTCTGAATATAGTATATCTTCTGAGTCAGTTTTTCGGGTGCTTGGTATCTGAAAGTACAAATACTTTTCATATGTATGTTTGAGTTTTATTTTAGCAAATTTTTCTTGTATTATAGTCTGTAGAATTTATTCTGTTTCATTGCTTTGGTTATCTTCAAAGACTTCTACAATATATGTTAAGTTATCTGTGCTTAGTTTTTATATCTATCACTGTCTCTGGAATCATTTTTATTTCTGTTGTTTTAATTTTTCCTTTGTCTTTTATTTCCCTTATGAAGTTATCTGTGGCATCTTATTTACTCTTATGTTCTTTCTAATTTGGTCTTTATGTTAAGATTATTTTTTAAATTTCTTATTCTTTTCTGAGCTTTGGCAGCACTACTTTCATACCTTCATATTCTCTTATTTCTCAATTTCACTGAGGAATTGTCTCATTTCTAATTATGATTTATGTCATTTTTTCAAGTTTCCATTATTTCATAATTTCTTTCTGCTCATTTTAGGATATTTAGTTTTTCTGTGTTTTATGGGTCGATCTATCTGGCATGCCTTTGTTGTCTGTAAGAATATAATTTAATTCAACTGTACTATTTTCTTGTTCCTCTTCCATATTTATTCCACAAATGGCACTTGTATATCTAGCTGTTCATGTCAGAATCCTGGAAGTCATTCTTAGATTTTTTAAGATTTTATTTATTTAGGGATGCCTGGGTGGCTCAGTGGGTTAAAGCCTCTGCCTTCAGCTCAGGTCATGATCCCAAGGTCCTGGGATCAAGCCCCGCATCGGGCTCTCTGCTCAGCAGGGAGCCTGCTTCCTCCTCTCTCTCTGCCTGCCTCTCTGCCTACTTGTGATCTCTGTCAAATAAATTAATTAAAAATAAATAAATAAATAAATAGATTTTATTTATTTATTATTTGAGAGAGATTGAAAGAATGAGTGGATGGAGCAGATGGGGACTTGATCCAGGGACCCTGGGATTGTGACCTCAGCAAAAGGCAGATGCTTAACCGACTGAGCCACCCAGGCACCCCTGGAAGTCATTCTTAACGCCTTCTTTTACTTTATCTAATCAACTAATCCTGTAAACTCTACTTCTGAAATATATTTTGATGCTGTGCTTTCAACTCCCAGTTCCACTGCCAATTCCCTAGTCCCAGGTCACCAGCATTACCCATCTGAACTATGCAGTAAACTGCTTGTCTCCAAACATCTACTCTTGCCTCCTGTGTATCAGTCAGTGTTTTTAGTTGCAAACATTAGAATCTAATCTAGTTAGGTAAGCAGAGAATACATTTATTAAAGGGTATTGGTACATAGAATATCTAGGAGGGACAGAGATTCAAGCTTTGCAGTTAAATCACTGAATGTAGGAGCTGCCCCCAAAAAAGACACTGCCACCCCTGCTCAGCACAGATCCCACAGCCATGCTGATGAAGCTATGGAACTGGGTTCTAGAAGCTCTGCCAGTGATCCTCCGACATTTAACCACTGACCTTGCTCTTTCACCAAAGTCAATTTTTCTCATGTTGCCCACTTACTCTTTTTTCCCTCAATTCCTTATGAAATCTCACGTGTCTGTGTGTGTATGTGTGTGTGTGTGTGTGTGTGTGCTGCATGTGTGTGCAAGTTGGGGAGGGGCAGAGGGAAATGGAGAGAGAATCCTCAAGCAGACTTCCTACTGAGCCTGTCACAGGGCTTGATCCCATGGCCCTGAGATCATGACCTGAGCCAAAATCAAGAGTTAGATGCTCAACCAACTGAACCACCCAGGCACTCCTAACTTGGATTCATCTATAGAAAATAACTTTCCCTCATCAATATTTGATTACCCTGAAGTTTAGATATGCAAAATGCAGAACAGATTCTTGAATCTATTTTCTGGTTTTCAGAATTAAGAACTAAAGCCCTAGCGACCTCCAAAGGGGACCAATGGGTTTCTTATTTTTTTTAAATTTTTTTATGTATTTTTTAAGATTTTATTTGTTTACTTGACAGACAGAGATCACAAGTAGGCAGAGAGGCAGGCAGAGAGTGAGAGGAGGAAGCAGGCTCCCTTTAGAGCACTGATTTGATTGGTAGGTCTGAAGAAGCTGAGTACAAGCAACTTCATCTACTTTCCACAATGGCGCATATAATATTTTCTATGATTGCAATGATGTGAGAACAGTTGGGAGGTGTAGGCATAGTGGATAAACATATATATTTGTCAGCTCAACAGACCTTTGGTGGAAACTCCTCTTCTCCATTCAGCTTTAAATTTGCTTAGTCTATGTAATTAAGTTGAGCCTGACAGTTCTTCCCCTCCTGTCTCTTCAATGTACAGACGACGGCATTCCCAGAATGGATGAGCGATCCAGGCCTGGGTTAGTAGAGGATTCCATTCCCTGTCCATCTGGTCAGTTCACAGATGGGTATGCAAGTTAAAGTTGGCAACTTTGAGCCTTTTCTGATACTTCTGCCAGAGCCATTTTTCTCTGGTATTATGAGTTACAAAGATATTGCAAACTTGGGGCTGCCCGTGCTCATCTTGCCACAGAATGGAGAGTACCTGAAAATAAAGTCAAGCATGTAGAACTAAAAGAAAAAGAGAGTCCTGATGACATTCTTTGGACTCCTAAGTCTAACCATGCCTAAAGTTAGAATACCTCTTACTTACCCCTGGAGACCTACTGCCTGAGGTCTACAAAGCCTTGCATTTTCCCTCTGTAGCCTCAACTAACACAACTTTCCCTCAGTCACTATACTTCAGCCACCTCAGACCTATCTGTAGTCCCATGAATGCCCCAATATCCTACCACTTCCAGGGGTTTTGCACCTGCCTTGCCTTTGGCCTGAAATGCACTTGTCTCACTCTTCACCAGTCCAAACCATTCTCTCCACCAAGCCTTAGTTAATCATTACATCTTTAGAAAAACAGTCCCTGACTTTCCTGTTCAGATCAGATCCCCCATGAGTCACGTCACCTTCATAGCTCCCTATACTTCTCTCACATCACCTTGGCTTCAGGCATAATCATTTGTATAATCACTTCACTAATTAATTTAAGTCCCACGAGGGCAGGGGCTCCGTGTATTTTGTTCACTGCTTTATTCCCAATGATGACACGGTGATTGGTACATAATAGGTACCCCTTGAACAGGTGTTGAAAGTATGAATAAATAATTTTAAGGCTTAAGATACATATACATAGTAATTTTTTATTATAAAGTGTACATTCACAATGTAAAATACATTAACTTACAAATAACTCTGTAGACAAAAATGGTACTGAAAATATCCTCTCACAATAAGTTAAAAATCTATTCTTGAGCAGATGCAGATAAATAGTTTACACTCCCCAAAACAAAAATTACATATATATCTATTTCACTTTAGGCAAGATAACTGGGGGAGTGTGAATGCAGGCCAGCTTAGCAAGGTAACATGGAGATGCCTTGTGAAATTATAAATCCCTTCAAATATAAAAATCCTCTAAGATTAGGTTTTCAAAAACTCACCATTCTAAATACAAACTGTTTTCAGCAATTTTTCATATCTTATGGTCTCCTGTCATCTTTTTCAACTTAGACTCCACTTGTCTCACTCAAGACCTTAACTAGTGATTTTTTCCTCAAATCTATCTCCCTGCCCTGTCCTCAACCCCATGTCACCTCCTCATCTTCTTCTATGCCAAGATGTGTGGTGGTATAATCACCCAGAAAAGAAAGCACTCTTACTAAAAAGAAAGGTGTTAGTCATTTTTGCAAGGTTATAGTTTATCTGAATTTTATTTAATATTATAAATCTTGGGAAGTTGGGAAACTTCTCTATGTCATACTCTTGCACAGAAACAGTCTACTCTGCTAAGATAATAGCTCCAGTTAGTTGGGTTCAAATTACATTTTTCAAATATTTCTGCTAATACGATTCACTGGTATACCTAACTTAATTTAATGCTAAAATACACAATTAACTGCTCTTGCAACTTTCTGGGCTCTTTTCCCCACTATAACAAATTTAGTGGTTTAGAGTGTGGAGTCTAAAGACAGACTGTTACTTAGACAAGTGTCTTAACTTCTCTATATCTCTGTTCCTTTTTCTGTAAAATGGGACTCACAATAGTATCTTTGCTTTATAAGATGGCTGTGAAAATTAAACTGTATATTACATATTACCTGCAATATGGAAAGAATTCTCTAAACATATTCTATTATTTTCATCATCACCATTATTGTTATTTCTATCACACATACTATCTAAACCAAGGGTGGAGTTCACTCTTTAGGATTAGAAGTTACCCAAAAAATGTAAGACTGAGGAAAGAGCTGCAGAACATCAGGAAAGAGAGATCCCAGGACTTGACCAAACAGCCAGACACCTAACTATGGTTCTGATAAGTCTAACTGAAGTGGTCTTGCTAAGGGAGGTGGAGATGAGTCAAAACAATCTCTAAAATTTAATCAGGATAATTTCTTTCAGATTAAGCTTTCTAGTAGAGCTAAAGAAGTTGCATATAAGAGTACAGCAAATTTCAATAGCAAAAAAACTGAATAGTCTGATTTAAAAATGGGCAGAGGAGGGGCACCTGGCTAGCTTAGTCCATATGGCATGCAATTCTTGATCTCAGGGTTGGGAGTTCAAGCCCCAAGTTGAGGATAGAGCTTAAAAAAAAAAAAAAGAAAAGATTTTTTAAAAATGGGCAGAGTTTCTAAACAGACATTTTTCCAAAAGACATATATGGCCAGCAGAGACATGAAAGGATGTTCCACATCAGTAATTCTCAAGAAAATGCAAATGAAAACCATAATGAAGTATCACCTAGCACTGTGAAAATGGCTAGTATGAAAAATACAATAAATAACAAGTATAGATGAGGATGTGGAGAAAAAGGAACCCTTGTGCACTGTTGGTAGAAATGTAAATTGGTGCAGCCACTGTGGAACACAGAATGGAAGTTCCTCAAAAAATAAAGAACTACCATACGGCATGGCAATCCCTCTTATGGGTATATATCCAAAGGAGATGAAGGTAGGATTTCAAAGAGGTATCTGCACTCCCATGTTCACTGCAGCATTATTCACAAAAGACAAAACAGGGAAACAACCTAGATGTCTATCAACGGGGGAATGGATAAGGAAGATGTGTGTATGTAATGGAATATTATTTAGCCATGAGAAAGGAGAGCCTTCCATTTGTGGCAACATGGATGGAACTTGAGGCCATTATGAAATCAGTCAGACAGAGACTTATATGTGAAATCTAAAAGAGCTGAGCTATTAGAGGCAGAGAATGGGTGATAGTTGACAGGGGCTTGCGGGTGGAGGAAATGGGGAGATGTTGGTCAGAGAACTTCCTATCATAAGATAAATAAGTTCTGGGGATTTACTCTATAGCATGGTGATCACAATTAATAATGTTGTATTTTATACTTAAAAGTTGCTGAGAGTAGATCTTAAATGTTCTCACCACAAAAAAGAAAGGATAATTATGTGATACGACAGGTAGGATAGACAGAAGTGTTAGCTAATGCTATGGAGGTAACCATTTTGCTATATATAAATTCATCAAATCAATGCATTACACCTTCAACTTACACAATGTTATATGTAAATTATATCCCAATAAAGCTGGAAAAACAAACAAACAAAAGATACAGGGAGAAGGTGTATCTCTACAGGCCAAGGAGAGAGATCTCAGAAGAAACCAACCCTGCTGACAACCTTGATCTTAGACTTCTATCCTCCAGAACTGTGAGAAATAAATTTCTTTGTTCAAGCCCCCAAAAAAAAGAAAAGAAAAAAAAAGGGAAAAAAACCACAAGAGTACAGTAAACAGTATAAAGTGCAGATTATAGTGTTTACTTAATTACTTTCAGATTTGAAAATAAAACTTAGAGTAGGAAACATTTGGTAAAATATTTAGAAATATTTTTGCATTTTTTGGTAATATTGATCATCCATATACATAATTCTATACTAGTTCCTCTTATCAGCATTCAACATATGTAGAGGTAGAAATGTATACATAGAGAGTGTGATTTAGCCAACTTCAAGTAAACTCAGTAAACTGATAGAGTAAAGCAATTTTACCTCAAATATTTATTAGCCTAGCTAGACTGGGGCTGTCATGGCCCATGCCAATTTAAAATTCTGCAGTTCTGAATAGCTGCACATAGTTTGAAAACTGTTGTGTCTTCCCTGTCACTACCGAGAGATGGGAAAAGTAAATAATTGAAGTGATAGTTTTTCTCCAGAATTTAAGGGAGTTGAAAAATGCCAGTAATTTTAATACACAGTTTGCTGTTCAGTATATGTATACTGTAACACACTTGGCTCATGTTCCTAAAGTGAGTTATTATTAGTAGTACTTGAAAGAAAATTGTAATTAGTCCTATTGAAGATAGTGTAATTCATCTTGATCTCTTACTCCTCTTTATTGCTCAAGTATTAGCATTATTTGTGCTTACCTATTAACTTAGGGGTTACTTAGTGAGATCCTGAACTGAAATAGGACGAAAGGTATAATATTAAAAATAATGACATAGAACATCAGGTAGAACAGCAGGCCATGGTAAATAGAAAATTTAAGAGTCATGATTCTTATTTCATAGGAAATTTGATAATAGAAATTGTATTTTTAAATAAATAAAAAGTAGGTATCTTCAAACAGAGATACTTCTATTTAGGTAATTTTTTTTTTTTTTTTGTTATAGGTAATTCATACAGAACTCTCCCTATGATTTCACTGCATATTTTCTCATTATTTTAATGACACCTCTGCAGTCTAAGCTAAAAGTACAACTTCCCATTTATAAGCCATTGTCCATTCACTCATGAGTTCATGCACCCCAAAAGAGATGTTATGATAGAATATCTTTTGAAAGAAGGAAATTATGAACCAGAGTGTTTTAATATTATCTTACTATTCCCAATTACACATTGAATTCCCTGAATTATTCAATGTATGTTCTTGTTATTCAAAATATACAATATTTGCAGCCTGACTTTTGGAACCTGACTCATATCAATGATCTAGCAGAGTCCTGGAAGAGGAAGTCCCATACAAAGTACTTTCCATTGCAGAGTTAGTTACGTTACTCTTGAATCCTTCCATGCCTTACAGAAAAAGCAATGAGTCTTTTGTATACTGCAACCAGGAGCAGGATGGTAAGTACCACTATTCCACACACAAGACTGAATGCCCATCGTGGGCCCCAGGAAGTGTACAGTTGGCTGATGAACACAGGTCCAAGAATCCGTGCTGCACTTCCAGAAGCTGTTAACCAGCCCATGTACACACCCTGTGGCAGGGAGAGGGAAGGAGAAGCCGATTGATATTCAGGTTTAGCTATTTTAAAAATAGGATGATACTACTACTACTATTAGTACGACTACTACTAATAATGATGATACTATTAGCAAACTATAATAAACTCACAAGAATCACTTTCTCCATCTTTGATTTTTGAACTATATAAAATGCCTCTGTATAAATACAGCAAATAATGAACAATAAACTTACTTGATTAGTCAGTTTAAGAAAAATATAGTAGTATAAAGGGACAAAGAGTGTCTGCTGAAGCCCTGGAAACAATATGATTTATTTATTATCCTTTATAGCCAACATTTATTTTATACTCCCTATCTTCCAAGCGCTGTGCTAGGTGTTTTACATGTATTGTTTCCAACATTCACAAGTTTCTACAATTGGTATTGGATAATTAAATTAATTAAATTAAATGGGGATCCATTTAACAAACATGGAAGGTGAAGCCCAGAAAATTCAAGCAACTTGTCCAAAATATTTGAAGGCATGGTTGGCTGACTCCACTATACCACTTTTCACTATACCAAAATGTCACTCTTCCAACTACTATACCCCAAATAATCTACCTAAGAATGTACAGTGCAGCAATTCTTTTAATATCCTCAAATTGAAAACCACCTAACTGTCAATCAATGATGGATTAAGTAAATAAATTACGGTATATTTAATGAATGGAATGCTAATCAGTTGTTTAAAAGAATAAGGTCTTATATCAAGTAAGATCTTATAATGAGAACATCTATAAGCACTAACATGGAAAGAAAGCTATGGCTACTGTAAAAAATTCAAGATGGAAAAAAATTTATGTATATGTAATATATTCTGTGTTATCTTTTTTTAAAAAGTCAAGAGTGCACATATGCTTGAATAGGTATTGAAAAATGCAAATGAAGTGAACAGGGGTCTTTAGTGTATTGAGGATAAGGGGAGCCTTCATTTTCTGCCATACACACTTCAAACCATTTGGCTTTTGTTACAACTATCATACATTGCTTTTGTAATTTGCTTTTATTCTTGATTTTGAAAATTTGAAAATACAATTTTATATTTTAAAAACCTCAGAAATGCTTTACCTGCTATTATAGCTTAAAAACACAGTATTAAAAATTTTCTTTTCTCTTTGTCTTGCATCAGTAGAAACACTAATTCATACTTTCACTTTTTTTTTTTTTTAAAGATTTTATTTATTTATTTGACAGAGAGAGATCACAAGTAGACAGAGAGGCAGGCAGAGAGAGAGAGAGAGAGAGAGAGGGAAGCAGGCTCCCTGCCAAGCAGAGAGCCCGATGCAGGACTCGATCCCAGGACCCTGAGATCATGACCTGAGCCGAAGGCAGCGGCTTAACCCACTGAGCCACCCAGGCGCCCCTTCACTTTTTTTTTTAAATGATTTTACTTATTTGACAGACAGAGATCACAAGTAGGCAGAGAGGCAGACAGAGAAGGTGGGGGAAGCAGGCTCCCCACTGAGCAGAGAGCCCGATGTGGGGCTCAATCCCAGGACCCTGGGATCATGACCTGAGCCGAAGGCAGAGGTTTTAACCCACTGAGCCACCCAGGCGCCCCTTCATATTTTCACTTTGTGACCATTTAAACAACTTCTACTAAAAAGATGAATCAGAAATAAAACTTGGGGGGGGCGCCTGGGAGGCTCAGTTGGTTAAGTGTCCAATTCTTGGTTTTGGCTCAGAACATCATCTCAGGGTTGTGAGATAGAGCCCAACACCAGGCTCCACACTCAGCACGGAGTGAGCCTGAGATTCTCTCCCTTTTCCTCTACCCCTCCCCTTACTCTGGTGCTTTCTCTCTTTCTCTCTCTCTCTAAAATAAAAAAATAAAATAATTTTAAAAAGGGCTGAATACGATAAAAATCCACCAAGTCAGCTTGTGTGAAAATAGAGAATGGTAGCAAAAAATGTGAGTGCTTACAACTCTATTTCATATAATTGCAATAGCAATATCAGGGTAAATGACTCACCTGAGGTTTTGGTCCCAGAATTTTTGAATATAATGTATAGGACATAACATTACAGGATGGATAGCCTATTCCAATTAGCACAGCTGATGTGAGGAACTGGGCCAGATGGATCATGGGGGTGTAGAAGCACCAGGCTTGTTCAGTTGGGCAACCAGTTGGTCCTTCATTGTGATCTTCTCTTGGAGATTTCCAAAGAGTAATAATAATTTCCCCAAATGTGGTATTAGGAATTGAATTATTATGTAAATCTGTTAAAACAAAATTAGCACAGTGCATTACTTGCTACTTTTAGATGAATAACAGGGGCAAACATTATAGAATTGTGTATGGTTATACCTTCCCACTGTATTTTGGGAAACTGATTTCCCCAGGGTAACAAGATAAAGAAGCCGACCCATACAATGATGAGTCCTCCCAGTAGAATAGCACGTTCACCAATCCTGTGAAAGATCAGAAAGTTTGTAATTTAAAAACAAAACAGTATTACATAGTTCCATTACTTTTATATTTTAAAACTGTGATATAATATCTTGATCCTTTTAGTCATATACCAAATAATATGAATGTTAAATATAATTTTCCACTAAAAAGAACCAACTGATTTCAGATCTAGAACAGAAAACATATAAGATGCGCCTGGAGGGGTGCCTAGGTGGCTCAGTCAGTTATGTGTCTGCCTTCGGATCAGGTTCAAGATCTTAGGTCCTGGAATCAAGCCCCAGGATGAGCTCCCAGCTCTACAGGGAGTCTGCTGCTCCCTCTGCCCCTTCTCTGTTCCTGCTCTCTCTCTCTCTAATACATAAATAAATAAATCTTTTAAAAAAAGAAAAAGATGAGTCTGGATATTTTTTCATACCAGAAGCATTAGATGCTAGAGGTGACTACTAGGCCCTCCCACTACCTAGATAAAGGTACTCTGAGTGAATTTGAAGATGCTGGCCAAAAACATAACAGTGTGAACACCAAAAATAATAGTAATGACAATGGATTAAAACACATAAAAACGTTATAATCTATGAATTCATATTATATTAAAATAAAATACTCTTGGTTACTTTTAAAGGATGTTAGGAAGCTGAATCATTATTTAAAAAAATCATTTAATAAAAGGAAGTGGTCATCTTGTCTTTCCTATACAAACTGTACCTCAAGATAACCAAATAATTGGTGTTAAGAAGGTTCTCTTTAAAGAAAATATTCCAAAAAATTAAATAAAGACATGATAGAATTAAAAACCAGCATTGTATAATGATCTATTAATAAATTAATGGATCTAGGAATGCTTGACAGTCACTAACAGTATAAAAAGAGATAAACAAAATGTAACATTTCTCATGATGTAAGCATATAATACCACCTATAAAGTATATTCTTGCCAAAAAATTGAACTTAAATTTCATCAAGCTTCTAGATCTAAGGACCAATTTTTGAGAAATATAGTAAACACAGGAAAATGTAAAAAAACAAAAACAAGAACAAAAACACCACAGGGATTCACTCAATCAGCGAGATCCAAAATGCGAGAAACTATAAAACATGCATCCTGGTTTCTTCAATTTGGAAGGGAAAAAAAGAGAGAAAAATAAATGTATAGATTAAAAGGCTTAAGAAACTTAAGAGCCTGAGTCAAGTTAAGTCGTGAAACAAAATAAGACAGTATGAAATAAAACAAATTTTAAAAACTATTGCAACCATAGAGAACATTTGAATACTGCTTGGATATTCAGAAATCACTTAATTTTAAAATTTGTTTTTGTTATTTATTTATTTAGAATTTATTTATTTTAGAGAGAGAGAGAGAGAGAGAGAGAAATAGAGCGCATGTGTGCATGCACTGGGGGGAGGGGCAGAGGAAGAGAAACTCAAGCAGCCTCCCTGTGGAGTAGGCAGATGAATCACACTTACCAAGGACTGATAATTGTTTAAGTTGGGTAATGGATATTAGAAATTCAGTACATGATGCTCTCTATTCCCTTGTATATGTTAGAAATTTTCTATAATAAAAGTGAAATAAACAAACAAGACCAAAGGTCTCCTAAAACAGGGCACCTAGGGGGCTCAGTTGGTTAAGCGTCTGCCTTTGGTTCATGCCATGATCTCAGGGTCCTAGGATCAAGTCCTGCATCAGGCTCCCTGCTCAGTGGGGAGTCTGCTTCTCTCTCTCCCCCTGCCACCCTGCTTATGTTCTCTCTCAAATAAATAAATAAAATCTTTTAAAAAAGACTTCCTAAAACGATATATACAAACCCAAACACTTCACATCACCCTCAGAATACCTACAAGGATTCACATCTTTCTAACCTGATGTTCTCCCATTTGAAGATTCCTATGTTTATAGACCCGAATAGAGGAGCCAAAATACAGATACAAACATAGACATAGATTTATATTCAAAATAAATAATAGTAAATGCATTACAGAGTAGAGCAGTCCTGCTGATAGGCATTCTTACAGATTGTCCAATTCTCTCATTTGCCATTTCTTTCATTCTGCCCTAGCCAAATTCGTTTTCCTGCTTCTTTCTAACACTGCTGCTCTCTCCCAACCCTGCCCTTGCTACTCTTTATTTTCTTCCTCTCTCCATTCTTCTTCATAGTACTTATCACTACCTGATTTCACATTATTATTTATTGGTTTTCCCACTCAATAGCATACAAGCTCTTTGAAGGTATGAGTAGGACAATTTACTCAGCCCAACTGGCTCCCTACTGAGCAGGGAGTCTGCTTCTCCCCCTCCCTCTGCTCATGCTCCTGCTTTCTCTCTCTCAAATAAATAAATAAAATCTTTTAAAAAATTTTAGAAAAGGAATGTTCTGTGGTCAAAGTTACAAGTAACTTTGAGAAATGCTACATAATGTCTTTGTCATTATGGTGATATTATATATATGCACTGAAGATTTGGAAATTTTAGAGTAAAAGAAGTTTGGTAATTTTAACCAGAATTTTCCAGACTTAACCATTGAATCTTTTCTGTTGTACAACCTATACAGCAGAATAGAATTTTATAAAATACACTTTAAGAAATACTTTAAATAAACCATAATATACAAAAGATATGTTAGAAGAAATTAATTCACTTTGTAAAATATCTTGCTTTACGAAAGAATATGCCATATGGTATACAAATATCATGCTCCCTTAATAAACTTTAAATCTGTTTGCAACAATTCAAGGACTAAAAGTAATACACAATGAGAGAAAAACTTTAAGGTATTTTACAAACACAGTTGTTTACATTGTTAGCTCTGTTTCATGTTTCACTTTTTTAGAAAAAAGACTTTTTTAAAAGTCTATTTTAAAATTCACTGAAACAGGGGTGCCTAGGTGGCTCAGTGGGTTAAAGCCCCTGCCTTCGGCTCAGGTCATGATCTCAGGGTCCTGGGATCGAGCCCCACATCAGGCTCTCTGCTTGGCAGTGAGCCTGCTTCCCTTCCTCTCTCTCTGCCTACTTGTAATCTCTGTCTGTCAAATAAATAATAAATAAAATCTTTAAAAAAAGAATATTATTAAAATTCACTGAAACAAAATCAAAGACACATAACTTACTTCTTGGAAAGTAATTTAATCCCCATGAAAATAATAACCGCCTCAACTCCAAGAGCAGCAAGTATTACTCCATCATATAATACAGCTTGTTCTCTAGTCCAGGCATACATATCCATTGTTAATGGAGTAACAATTCTAAGAAAAAAAAATTTTTTTTAATTTAAATCATAGGCATTAGAAATGTGAAATAGAAGCTTTAATAACAATACTGATATATTCAAGAATTTGCACCCCTTTTAGAAATGACACCAGCTCTACATTAAAAAAAAATTAACATATTTTAAGCACATTTTGTTGCTATGTGCACTAGCTACTAAGTTAGGCTGTTTGTATTTTTTATTTACTAATATTTATTCTAATTATATAAGTAATATATCCACATTGCAAAAATTCTGAAGGGCAGGAAAAGAAACAAACTGAATTCTTACCATTCTAACTAACTAGCATGGTTAAATCGGTTTAAATTGGTTTCTTTTTAATTTCATTGAAATAAGTAATAACATAATAGTAACAATGTTACTATAATTAAGTTATTAGAAACTTGCTGGATTTTTCTTCCTCAGTCTCTTTCATCCCTATTTCTGAATGTATTTCTTTCCCTACTTCTTGTTTTTTTTTTTTTGGAAGATTTAATTAATTTATTTGAGAGAGTGAGTGAGAGAGAGACAGAGAGGGAGAAGGAGCAGAGGGAGTGACAGAGGGAGAGGGAGAAGCAGACTCCTCTCTGAGCAGGGAGCCCAACAGGGGGCTCAATCCCTGGACTCTAGGATCATGATCTGAGCTGAAGGCAGATGCTTAACTGACTGTGCCACCCAGGTACCCTTCTTTCCCTACTTCTGAATGTTGTTCTTCTTCTATATGACTGTCTCCTTCCTTGCCAAGCTTCTTTTCCTACTCTCTATCTCCTCTATTAACTGGCTACAAAATCAAATTGAAATATATTGGGGCACCTAGGTGGCTCAGTGGGTTAAGCCTCTGTCTTTGGCTCAGGTCATGGTCTCAGGGTCCTTGGATTGAGCCCTGCATCAGACTCTGCTCAGCAGGGAGCGTGCTTCCCCTCTGTGTGCCTGCCTCTCTGCCTGCTTGTGATCTCTCTCTCTGTCAAATAAATAAATAAAATCTTCAAAAAAAAAATATTTAAGATACTCATTCTTAAAAAAAAAAAAAAAGAACATCACCATTTTTAATTTGATTATCAGAAGAGCTAATGTGGAAAATGGTTTGGTAGTTTCTCAGTAAGTTAAACATAGAATTACCGTATGATTCAGCAAATCCACCTCTGGGTATATAACCAAAAGAACTGAAAGCAGGGACTCAAACATATACCTGTACGCCAGTGTTCATCACAGCATCATAGTATTATTCACAAGTGCCAAAAGGTGGAAATAACCCAAAAATCCACTGATAGATGAATGGATAAATGAAACTGGTATATACACACAATGGAATATTATTTAGCCATAAAAGGTATGAAATTCGAATATATGCTATAATATGGATGAACCTTAAAAACATCTTGCTAAGTGAAATAAGCAAGACACAAAAGGACAAAAGGAAATGTGTTGTAGGATTCCATTTATTTGAGGTACCTAGATTGGGCAAACCCACAGAGAATGTAGAATAAAGGCTACCAGAGGCTGGGTGAGGGGCACTGGGGACTTACTGTTTAATGGGTGTAAAAGTTCTATTTAGAATGAGGAAAAGATTCTGGAAATGGATAGGGGTTATGGTTGTACAACATTTGTGAATAGACTTAATGCCACTAAATTGTACAATTAAAAACAGTTAAAATGGTACACTTTATGTTATGTATATTTTACCACAATTTTTAAAAATGCCCCCAAAATCAGATGAACTGAAATTTTCACATACTTCAATAATTTTAAAAATAAAAAATCAAGCAAATCTACATGTACTGGCATAAAAATGTTACAATGATTACAAAGGAATAAACCAAATTTTCAAGTGATGTCCATATTCTATGTTGATTTAATATACACACACACCCCACTACTTATAGTTATATAGAAAAAAATTTTGAAAAATTAATACTGAAATATTAGCAGTGGTTACTTCCAGGGAAAGAAGTGGATGTGGAGATACAGTTATAGAGTTTAGAATATTTATACCAAGAATGTACTATTTTTACAATAAAATGGAAAGGCATTTTAAAAATAAAAAGCCATATGATAGCTAACAGTCAACAAAACCTACACAAGTCAAGGATTTTGTAATATACTACTTTTTTTTTTTTCAGGATCAGAGCTTGAATAGAATTAACATTGCCAGACTGAACCCAATACATGTAAATATAAATAGATAGTTATATAGCCTAAAGTTAATTAAATCATGGCACTGAAGTTTTAGAACTATATTAAATATATATATATAAAACTCAGAAAAAGGAAAGAAAGACTAGTGAACAGATTCCTTTATAAGGAAGTGAGATAAAGTAGTAAGATTACAGATAAGTATTAAACTGTATTCAGGTTAAAAGCATAAAATTTATATGTACTTTTTTCATCATGACAAAAAATATGCTTACATAAAGTTTTTGAGAACATCGATATACCTGATTAATGTTGTATTAAGAATTGCATTATTCATTATTATTCGTAATAATTCATATTCATTATTATTCATTATAATTTGTATTCATTATTATAAGTTGCATTATTTATGTAATGTGATTTGATGAAGACAAAATAAAACTTACGTTTCAAAAAGGGCAAAGATAAATAGAACCACAAAAAACAGAACATTGGTGGCCACAACCGCAACTTGATCAATATTTCCTGGGGGAACCTGAACTTCATCTGTACTTGCTATAATAAACAGGAGAAAAATTTTATTACTTAAACAACTAATTTTTCTTATGACACTAAAATAATGTCAAAATTATATGTAGCAAATTCTATGACTGAGCATTTAAAATCACTTTAGGCTCAAAGAAGTTTAAAAGTAACAATTTAAGACGGAAATAATTTTTATTTTTTAAAGATTTTACTTATTTGAGAGAGCTAGAGCACAAGCAGAGCTAGAGCACAAGCTAGAGCACAAGCTGCAGAGGGAGAAGGAGAAGCAGACTCCTCTCAGAGCAGAGAGCCCAATGTCGAGGCTCGATCCCAGGCTCCTCGGATAACGACGTGAGCCAAAGGAAGATGCTTAACCAACTGAGCCACCCAGATACCCCAACAGAAATAATTTTTATAATGGCATTTGAAAATAAAGTGAATTTTCTTCCCAGGAGCTATACTTTCTGTTATCTATAGGAAATAGTCATATTTTCTACAAGCTTTCTCTCAATCCAAAACAGGAATATTATAAAATTATATAAAATGTTCTCATACTAAAAATATTTCCATTGCAGGCACCTTGGGTGGCTAGTTGGTTAAGCGGCCAACTCATGGTTTCAGTTCAAGTCATGATCTCAGGGTCAGGAGATTGAGCCCTGCGTCAGGCTCTGCATTTCAGTGGGTAGTCTGCTGTAGATTCACTCTCCCTCTCCCTCTGCCTCTCTCCCTGCTCATGTACTCTCTCTTTCTCGCCCTCAATAAATAAAATCTTTTAAAAAAGTAAATTTCCACTGCAAAGTTTTTTCCTATTTCACTTAAATTTTAAACTTATGAGGATTTCAATGAAGACCTCATAATAGTTTATTAAATCAGTTAATTCTGTGATTCACTTCAATGGATATATATTTTGAATTTCAATGCTATGTGAAATTAGAATTAGTAAATATCTTCATGTTATTACCACAATTTTTCGAAGTCCTTATGTTATTATTTATATTTTTATCAAGGAATACATTTTACGGGGCACTTGGGTGGCTCAGTCGTTAAGCATTTGCCTCCAGCTCAGGTCATGACCCCAGGTCCCGAGATCAAGTCCCACATCTGTCTCCCTCATCATCAGGAAGCCTGCTTCTCCCTCTCCCGCTCCCCTGCTTGTGTCTTGTGTATACTCTCTCTCATCAGATAAATAAAATCTTTAAAAAAAAAAATAAATTAGGAGGGCAAAGTGAGTGTACTTATTTATCTTGAACTATGTAGTTAAGCTGCACACTATTGACTGTGAATAGGACTATTTCTGATATAATCAAGAAGTGTGAAGCCATATTTATCTACTTATATACATCTGTCACGCTATTTTATAAATTATCCACTTATTCAGAGTAAACCAAGTTGGTAATTCAAGAACATCTTTATTTTATGCTATCTTTAAGCGTATGTGTAGCAGCAGCAGGGGACAAGGGGTTACTTCCATCAGACAGTTTTTCTCATCATAAAAAAGTTAGAAGCCAGTCTTTACTCCTTTCAATCAAAAGGCAACCCTGCCCCAAATAAGACCGGAGTTTGCTTCATATGTGCTTAGTTTCCCGCAGCCTCTACCCACTACTGGCTTCAATGGGGAAAGCTCTGAAACGTTGCATTCTAGATTATGAGAACTGACTGGGTATCCAATTATGAGGGTTTTTTAGTTTTTGTTGTTTTTTTTTTTGTTGTTGTTGTTGTTTTGTTTTCTTTGACACAGAGAGAAAGACACAGGAAGAGAAGGAGCACAAGGAGCGGGAGAGAGAGAAGGAGAAACAGGCTTCTCGCTGAGCAGGTAACCCCATGAGGGGCTTGATCCCAGCACCCTGGGATCATGACCTGAGCTGAAGGCAGACGCTTAACGAATGAGCCACCCAGGCTTCCCAAATTGTAAGAATTTTTAAGAAAACAATAGATTCATATATTGATTCAAAGACTATGTAATTAGAAATTATAATCTATCCAATGATAGTATTTTTAATAATAGCAAAAAAACGGGCAGATTTAAATACTTACTGAAATTGAAAAATGACTTTTGTTTTGGAAACCATTTTGAAGAACTTAGATTCTTAAGAAAGAAAATAAGTCTGCTCTTTCTAAATTCTCATTTGTGCAGTGCTGTGCAACAGACCTCTGACATGATGGATATGTTCTTTGCCTGTGTTGTATAATTCAGTTAGATGCTAGCCACATATACCCATAATTTAACACTTGAAATGTTGCTAGTGTGCCTGAGGAATTTCTTAAATGTAATTTAATTTAAATTTAAATAGCTATATGTGGCTGGTGTCTACCATACTGGACAGGGTGTTGCATAGACCAGTAGCATCAGCTTCCATGATAGCTTACTATAAATGTAGATTCTCAGAATATCACTAGGTTCATCAGATTTAGTAAATAAAAATACAGGATACCCAGTTAAGTTTGAATTTGTGATAATAATAATAATAATATTTTCTGTGCAATATTTGAAATTTAAGTATAAGAATGTTCCATGAAATATCTGAGGCATATTTATACTAAAAGATTATTTGTAAAAATAAATAAATAATTTAAAAAATATAAATATAAATATAATAATAAAATATATTATTTAATTCTATATTATATTTTATTTATATATATTATATATAATAAAATATATTATTACATATTATTAAAAATAAAAAATAAAATAAATAAAATAAAAAAATAAATAAAATAAAAGATCATTTGTTGCTTATCTGAAATCTAAATTTAACTGGCTGAGACATATTTACACTAAAAAATTATTCAAATTCAACTGGGCATCCTGTGTTTTATCTGGCAGCCCTAATCAACCCTTTTCCCCTAGGCCTGGTGATTCAGAACTGGCATTTTAACAAGCTTTTCAGGTGCTTTATAAGCATGTTAAGGTCAGTGAAGCACTGAACGATATTGTTATTCTTTTCCAACTTCTGAAAAGATTTCACTTCTGATATATCTCCCTTGTCGTCGCACCTTATACTCACCCTCTTCAAATCGTTCATTCCTTTTATCTGATAGGTCCTTTAAGTTAGCACCCTATTTTTCACATTTTAAGCAAAGTGGCTTATACCCCCTGCTGGCACTTGCTCACCATTCTTTCTTTCCTTTGCTTTTCTTTCATTTTGAAAACCTTCAAATATATATTCAGCCCTTCTATTCAACAATATTTTGCCACACTTAATTCATCTACCCCTTCCTTTTGTTTTCTCCCTCTTTGTTGCTGTAGTTTTTCACTGGCTTACTCTGAAATTTGTATCTCTAGCTTTGATCTCAATGGCCAAAATTACAAATGCCTCAGCATTTTTGAGTTTTTCTACTATAGCAGTATATTTAGCTTGATCCAAACTAAAATCATTTTCTCTGTTCAACTGATGTCCCTTCCTAAATTCTTGTTCTCGCCTATTCTTTCACTTATCTAGACTCAAAACCTGACAGACATTTTCAACAACTCCCTCTATTCCTTAATATGCCATATCTATTCTGTCAAGAATCTTGACTTTTTTTTTCCCCTTCAAAAACTCCTATCTATCCCTTCTCCATTCTTAGTTGCTGCCCTAGTTCAGGCCTTTACACATCTGTATTAGTCTCACATGGAATCTATTATCAGACTTCTTTTTTCAAAAACTTACTAATGCTCCTCACCACTCTGTTCTCCACCCTACTACTTTTAACTTAACCTTCCACTAGTTTTGTCATGAAAATTAAATAAAATGGCTATAAAAGTACTTGGTAAAATAACACTGTGTTTTTTTCACAACTTTCCAAACTCCTTAAAGGCAAGAACTGAGTTGCAATCTTTTGCACAGAGGGGTACACTCCCCAAGAAGTAAAATAGTGATTTAGTAAAATATACCTACTGGCCAGACTGGATACCTACTTCTGAGTTCAGAGAAAGATCTAAGGGATGAAAATATACACTTGTAGAGTATACCAAAAGAATAAAAATACACGAGAGAAACCTATTCCCATGATTAAGGGAGTAAAGAAATGCTTAATACAGAAAAACACATTTGGAAGGAAAGTCATTGAAATCATCCCAAAGAACTGGAGGGTTTTAGGATATTGGCTCTTTACAACAAAGACGAAGTGATTTTTTAGCAATGGTTTTAGCCTTGCCAATCATGAACACCAAATAACTGATCTAGGCATAACTTTTTAATTTTTTTAAATTTTTAAAAATTAAAAAAAATTAAAGATTTTATGTATTTATTTGAGAGAGAAAGAGATTGAAAGAATGAGTGGGAGGAGCAGCAGATGGAGAAGCAGACTACCCTTGGAGGGGGAGCCCTACTTAGGACCCTCCTGGGATCATGACCCAAGCCGAAGGTAGATGCTTAACCAACTAAGTCACCCAAGGAGCTCCTAGGCATGCCTTTTTAAAAAATAATCAATTTAGGGGTGCCTGGGTGGCTCAGCCAGTTGAGTCTCTGCCTTCAGCTGGGGTCATGATCCTAAGGTCCTGGGGCTGAGCACTGCATTGGGCTCCCTGCTCAGTGGGGAGGCCGCTTCTCCCTCTCCCTCTGCTCTTCCCCCTGCTTGTGCTCTCTCTCTCTCAAATAAATAAATAAAACCTTTTAAAAAATAATAATCAATTTAGGTAACTTTCAACTTTGAAGATCCTCCCCGGTCACCCACTGTACTGTCCTCAGAAGCAAAATCCAAGTAAATATCAGACAGACAGAATCATCAGAAACACTTTGATAATGTTCTAGCAATTTAGTCAAACAGGTTAAATAGTACCTTCTTCAAAATTAACATTTTTACACTGTCGTCCTGAGTCATCCACACGATGTTCTCTTAAATAGAAAAAAATAAGTATTGTATCCATGAAAAACTTAGTATAAGAGATAAATGACTTAAATTTATTAGTAGCCTCCTATTTTTGCACATTCTGATATGGGTTTCTTTTACTGACTTCTGAGTAATGAGATTACTACCAGTGAGATATAACCAACAAAATTCAAAAGGTACAAGTTACAATTATTATATTATCCTATAAAATGAAAAATAATATTCAATTCATTCAAAAGCACACATGATCTACTTTAATAAATATTTGAAGTTTTCCATGATTTTGAACATTTGTTGTTAATGTTTTTGGGCCTTTGGATAAAGTACTCCAAGGAAATATAAAGTAATAAAACTTCTGTAGTTTTATAAAATTTCTTCTAATAAATAAAAAAGATAGGAGAAGTAAGTAACTTTTGGGTTTAAGGTTGATACCAATCATTAATCAACTTAAAATGTTACTTTCATGCTATTCCCCAATTTAGAAACCTATAGTTAGGAAATCAAGATCAAACCTTGAATCTTCAAAGACTTTATTCTCATTTATCAGATTGTCCATTATTTGTTATGAGTACTATATTCATTAGCTGATCAAAAAAACACAAACACAATTATAGATATCAAAAGCCAAACAAAGCCTTTATAGGAATAATTATCTTCCAATAATGATAATGCTTATTTAATTTCACAATTTACAAACGTAGTTTTATCATTTCTATCTAATTACCTTAATAGAATAAGGATCAGAATAATATTTAAAACTCCCAGGAACGCGCCAAGTAAAACTGGTGCTGTGTACATGTTTATCTGTAGTTTAATGGTATCCCATGTCATGCCCTTTTCTCCAATGAGAGCAAAACAAGTCTGAAAAACTTAATAAAATAAAATGTATACAGATGAATTATTAAGTAGGAGGCACAAGCTAAAAAAAATGTGAAAGACATTTACAAGATTAGAAGCAACATTATGGAATCATCCACCTACATCATGTATCTCAATAGAGGCAAGAAAGTTCAGGGGAAGGGGGTACAATACTATTTATTCTGTATAAAGCATAGATATTCATACAGTACATAAAAGATATACAATTGATCTGTGTTATTAGAAAAAA
This sequence comes from Enhydra lutris kenyoni, assembly GCF_002288905.1. Lineage (NCBI taxonomy): Eukaryota > Metazoa > Chordata > Mammalia > Carnivora > Mustelidae > Enhydra > Enhydra lutris. Next base: position 4,411,989 of record NW_019154087.1, on the reverse strand, counting down.
ATGTCTAAGAATGCTCCTAATAATGAGAAAAATGTTAAACACCGATGTACATATGCTCACAAAGTTTTATATCGAAAGTAACTTGTCAGTATCTTCCTTTTTAAAAAAACATCTCCATGGGAAATCTAAACTATCCAGTTTCTTCTATAAATAAATCATGATTTAATTTAAGAAACAGAAAGGCACATTTTAAGTCAATATTTCAAATTATCAATGTGTATGTAAAGTATTTAAATTATATATGTTTTTAAAATTTGGATCTATGGCAAAAATCAGATTGGAAGAGTACTGGTTTGCTTTCCTGATGTAGATTTTATATCTGACTCTTCCAAAATTTACATGCAACCTTAAGGTAAAGATGAAGTAAGATACTATATATAAAATACTTAGAACAGTGTCTAGCACATAGTAAGCATTCATTAAATGCTAGTGCTGTTAATGTGGTTATTATAGGAAAGGTCAATTAATCTTTTTCTGGTCTATTATTTACTCATCTAAATATAATACAAATATTTAAATGAGATAATCTGTAAAATACCTTTTTTCCTATCTCTTTCTTTTTGATTATTTCTTTTTTTCTTAGGTTGAAAATGTGGCAAATCAATGAACAAGATGATACAAATTTTAGTGCTGATCTTTTTTTTTCTAATGTCCTGTCTGCCTTTATACTAGCTAGTACTGTCTCTGAACTTCCATTTTCTTGGCTCTAAAATGTTATGAGATTTATTACATGCTTTTACCTCATTTATTTTATTTTGTTTTATCATCATTTAATCTTTAAAATACTTCTTAAGTGGTCTAAATATTTACTGAGAACCTAAGTCTATACCAGGTACTGTGCTAGATACCGAGGGTAGAGTGGTAAATAAAAAAGACCCAGACTGTATCTTCATATATTTTATAATATGGCAGTCAGTCCAATTATTCTACATTTGTGCTTATTATATTTTACTCCAGAATACTAAACTGAACCATTAGATTTTGGTGATGGATAAATTAGATTATCTTTTTTAGAGCTTTTTCTTGGCTATCTAAAAGGAAGTAATGGAAACGGGTGAGGGTGGGATATTAATGATGAAGTAAACTGAGCTGGATTCAAAGCAATGATATTCATAACTGTAATATTCAAAGTATGAGACAATTATATGTTTTTTAATGTTTTCTAAGCATAAAGATTACTAATTTATCTAATCAGCAAAAAATTACCTGCCTTGGGGAAGTATTAAATTTCATTAATAATGTTTTACACTCAAAGTTCAAATGAAGCTTTGGAAGAAAAATGGTCTTTAAACAGTCTTTTAAAAATTCTTTCATTTTCTTCAACCTTAGAAAAGTCTGAAAGGCATGGGCAAAGGGCAGAAGGGTAAAGAACCTTCTATAACTTTCCTTGAATACTCAGTCAAAAGAATTTTGTTTCTAATAACCGGGGCGGGGGCAAACTATTATGGAGATGTCAAGCTAAATGATTATTTCGAAGAACATATACTTTGGAGTAAGAGTTAGCTTTAAACCTCATATTTTCCATATGCTATCTGGCTGACCTTGAATAATTTAGATTCTCTATGCCTTGGTGTCCTAATCTGTAAAATGGGACTGATACAATTTGCTTTAGAGGACATTTGTTAACACATATAAAAAGCCTAGCCTCCCGATGGATCAAAAAATATTAGTGTCCTTTCAGGTATGAGGTTTTATACTTGGACCCATTTAACATTTGAACCTTGAAATTTCTCCCAGTTCAAGTAATGACAGGTGAAAAATACCTACCTGGACCTAGAATAAAACCCAATGCTTGACATGCACTAGTGTTTGCCATGGAACTTGTTCTTTCCTGAAGGGAAGTAGCACCGGCAATATATGATCTAATAACTGCCACATTTCCTAAAAAAAGACACAATAATTCAAAGTAAAAGAAAATATCCTTCAGTTTATAGAATTCAACTTAATTTGGCTTTATATAGAACAAAAACCACTGCTTCCTCTTTATGATCATACAAAGCATGTACATTGAGCAAATGTGTCAGTTAATGGAAAATATTGCTTTCAGTAACATGAAAACACAGTTAAAGATCTGAATGAATGAAAAAGGAATTACAGAAATGTTAAACTTTTTTTCTTCATTAAATATGGAGAAAGCACTGAGTGAATGGCATACTACTGATTGTTACAACTATTTTTAAAACAAAGATGTCAGACACTGCATGCTTTGCACCCATAATATAAGAAACAGAAAATGAAATCCACTATGAATTGGGCTGAAAAAAATTTATTGAAAAAAAATTCTCTTGAGTTCTTATTATGTGCAAGAGATTCTGTAAGGAGCCACAGAATATTTCAGGAAGTCATAAATTACCTCTCATTATTAAAGTTTTCTATCTGGTTAGTGATAAAGGATGAAAACAATGCAAAACAGTATATAAGAAGTGCCACAGACTAGAGAAAGGAAAGATCTGTTAACGAATACTTACCTAAGAAAGCTTTATGGAAGATACAGAACTTGAACTGAATCTTGAAGGATTAAGAATGATGGGAACAGAATAAAGAAACTATAGGTAACGGGACCATCATGAGGAAAGGCAAAATGACAGGAAAGATATGTGTCTATTTGTAATGAGAGATCTATATGTGAGATATGAGATTTTGAGGGGGTGACACCAGGTGAGAGAGGGCCATAAATGTCAGCATGAATGTAGGTCTGACACAGCCAAACATATACATACATACATACATATTACCTGCTCCAAATCCCACCAATCCACGAGCAACCAACATGTAGTATTTATTATGAGAAGCTGGAACGTGGACATAGGCATAGAGGCAGTTAGCCGCAACCGAAATGAAGATGGAGACAGTAAGAGGTTCTTTTCTTGGTCTATAATTAGACCACAAACCAAATATAGGTGAAGCTACCATTTGGCCAAGACTAAATGAAGCAATAACCCAGCCCAAAAAACTTGCATCAGCTGTCTGATCAATCTGCAGAAAAAAGTACAATGCTTTAAGAATTGTTATCCAAGAAAAATAAAGGTTATAAAACTTAAATACATTTTTCAGACCTTGTAACATTTCCTATTTAAAGAAATAAAAACAATAATTCTAACATATAAGTTTTGTGACACTATTATTTATAATAAGGGATTCGAACTTCTGACATTATAATTAAATGTGCTACCAATTCACTACACACTAGGAAAAAAAATGCTTGGGAAGCTTCATCTTTTAGAATGATTTATGGGAATTTCTGGTTCATAAAAATCTTGTTAAAAAATAACCACATTATATATATAAAACAATCACATCATAAAAATAATATGTCATTCTTTAATTAATCTATAATGTAAATATAGTTGGTGGTGCCTGGGTGGCTCAGCTGGTTAAGCATCTGCCTTAGGCTCAGGTCACGTTCCCTGAATCCTGGGATGGAGCCCATCAGGCTCCCTGCTCAGCAGGGAATCTGCTGCTCTCTTCCCCTCTGCCTCTCCATCCTGCTCATGTTCTCTCTCTGTCTCTTCTCTCTCTCTTCTCTCTCAAATAAAATAAATAAATAAAATCTTTAAAAAAATAATGTAAATATAATTGTTTAGACTTATGCTACTCCATAAGCTAAATAGCCATTAGTACCATAAATGTATTTTTTTCATAAACTTATTTTTTCAAAAATTGGGTACAATAGTCAAAAGCTTAAAGAAGAGAATAAAAACACAAAAGTTGAAAGATAATTCTCTCATTAAACCTATTATTAATTCTTCCATTCAACATAGACAACTTAGGGTTCTACCACTGAAAGTAGGTTTATATATCACAATGAATGTTGAGGAGAGAACCAAATGATTAAATTCAGAAAATGAAATACTTTTAAAAAAATAGAAAATTTTAGCTCACAAAAGGGACTATGGAATAAATTAACAGACTTTTTAAAAATATATGATAAGCTATACAGTAATTTGGAAAAATCAGAACCATTAAATTTTAGGAAGTAAGATTTAAATATACTCAGGTTAAGTGACAGAACATAAGGAAAACCACAGTCTTTTCTTTTCTAAATATAGTTTTAAATAGTTTAAAATGGAAATATTTGGGTATATTTTCTTGTGGGGGATGAGAAATAGGAGTGAATATGTATAATGATACACAATATTAAAGTTCTAGCCTTAAAAATATCTATTTTAGGCACTCTGGTTTTTAATTTTCTACCCACATTACCTTTGGTGCCCTTGATCTATTAAAATATAAAATAACATCATGTAATAAAAATATTTTAATTAATTATCAAAAAAGCAATAATAACGCAATTTAATGATAAATGTGGTTTGAAAGCAAAAGGATAAAACTGTCTTCTCAAGGTAGCAATTGATTATAGTCAAGTATCCATCTCATAGAAGCCAACTCTTGGGGATGGCTCTAACAATATTAATAGTATTTGCTAGAGACCAGTGGAAACTTTTAATTGGCTACTATTCTTTTTTTTAATTTTTTATTTTTTTATTAACATATAATGTATTATTAGCCCCAGGGGTACAGGTCTATGAATCGCCAGGTTTACACACTTCACAGCACTCACCATAGCACATAACTTCCCCAATGTCCATAACCCAACCACCTTCTCCCTACCCCCTTTCCCCCGGCAACCCTTAGTTTATTTTGTGAGATTAAGAGTCTCTTATGGCTTGTCTTCCTCCCAATTAATCGGCTACTATTCTTTACGGTGACTGGAAAACTGGAATCTCCTAGAATTCTACTATAATTGCAACAGGAAATAAAATGGTTTCAGAGATACAGTTTCTACACTATAAGAGAAGATAGTCACTTCAGTAACTGAACTGTTATCTGCGCTCATATGTGTTTCTCTTATAGTAATAACAGCATCTTATTTCTGGTCCTCTGGCCATTTCTAGTGATCTCTATCACACTGTTTTCAGAATAAAATCCACACTGCTTATTATGAAAAACTAGCTCATAAGTTGGCCACTATCCCTCCTCTCTAAAGTCATCTCTCTGCACGTATCCTTCCCCCAATTCTAATTTCTAGCCACATAGAACTGTTCAAATTTTCCAAAATAAGTCAAGTTCTTCACCTCCAGGACTTTGTGCTGGTTTCTCTACTGCTCCCTTTTACCAGCAATGCCTTCCCACCTCCAACTCCCTGGCCCACACCATATCTTCAAGAAACTAACATCTGCAGACCTTCAGAACTCAGCTCCAGTATGACTTTGGAAAGTCTTCCAGAATTTCTTAAGTTTGGATTAGAAACATCCCCCTAATAGCCCATGTCTATCTGTCTGCCTCTCTCTCTCCTTCTCTCTGAATCTCTCTTTCTCTCTCTCTCTCATACACACATACACACCCATACATTTTTTTAAAAAAATATTTTATTTATTTATTATTTAGAGAGCAAGAGAGCAGGGGGAGGGGCAGAGGAAAAGGGAGAGAGACAGAGAATCTCAGGCAGACTCTGCACTGAGCACAGAGACCCACACAGGGCTCAATTCCACAACCCTGAGATTATGATCTGAGGTGAAATCAAGAACCAGTTGCTTAACCAACTGAGCCAACCAGGCACCCCATACCCATACTTTTAGACTTTTATGAATGTATAGTATATAGTAATCATCTGTAATAACTTGTATTACAGTTCAGTGAAAGTTGGATCTATATCATCTCTAAACAAAACCCTTTCCAAACTCCAAAGTACATGGTATTGAATTTCAAAACATTATTCTCTAAAAATGTTAATAGCATTGACAAAGTCAAAGTTCTAGAAATCTTCATGCTTTGCTATAGGAATTAAGACATGAATATGGGTGTTCCAAGCCTCTTTATGTGTAGATTATTGCTCATTAATTCAATAAATAGTCACTAAGTGCCTTTCTATGACAAAAACTATGCTAGGAAATAGGGGTAGAAAGATGAGTTAATAAAGAGTTTCCAAACCGGGTTTCATCATCAAGGAGTGTCCAAGCCAGGCTTTGCTTATCCAGTAATTGAGTAGCTGGTGGGGGTGGGAGGGAGGGGGAATCACATGTTTCAATTTCTTATCTGTCAAATGAGGATATCTTCACAGAGTTGTTATAAGAATTATTTGAGCCAATACCTGTGTAGTGCTTAGGGCAATGTCAGCATATATATGGACTCAATGAATGTTAACCTATACTACATAAAAACTAATATTTTTTAGTACTTTGTTTTACTAATATGTCAATTTTATTATTATACTTTATTATAATTCATGCATGAGTATTCCCACTATCTTCCTGGCCCTATAAGATAACCTATCCTTTCAACTCAAAATCTAGGTTTAAGAATATAAATCTTCCTGGAAATTTATCCCACTTCTGGTCAATAAAGACTAAGCAATCACTTGGCTGATGGCTGTCTATCAGCCAGAGCCAGAAAGAAGTATAATTCAGAGGTTCACACCAGCGCCAAATTCCTTTCAAATACTTTACTGTTTTGTTTTGTTTTCTGGGGTTTTTTTGGGGGGGGGCAGGGGGAGGTCTAGTTTTTTATCTTTCTCACATATGGCTTTTAAGCTAAGTAATATTTGTCAACATATTATCATAAAAGAGATGGTAGCCTTAAATTAAGATTTTTTTTTAAAGATTTTATTTATTTATTTGACAGACAGAGAGAGATCACAGTAGGCAGAGAGGCAGGCAGAGAGAGAGAGGAGGAAGCAGGCTCCCCGCCGAGCAGAGAGCCCGATGCGGGGCTTGATCCCAGGACCGCAGGATCATGACCTGAGCCGAATCAGAGGCTCAACCCACGGAGCCACCCAGGCGCCCCTTAAATTAAGATTTTAAAAGTTTAACCTAGTAGACATAGCACTGGTTAAGAGTCAGATTTTGGTTTCAGATAGGTTTGGTTCTGCAATTTTCTAGCTGTGTGACCCTGGGCAAGCTACCTAACTTTCTGAGTGTGAGTTTTTCACCTGCCAAACAGGAGTGGTAATAATCATTTCACAGAGTTGTTAAGAATATCAAAAGGTGAAAGGTTTATTACTGTACCTATCACACAGCGAACTTTCGTTATTGTTATGAAATAACTTGAGAAAATTAGTTGATAACTTTTTTAGTGAAATTACTATATCTGTATTGCCAAAGAACTAGTTACAAGTTTATGGACTCACTAAATTTACCTTTGAAGAGCTTTCAAGTATCTGAAGAAAGGAGTGTACCTTTTCAAAATTCAACATATTGTGCTGAGTAGACCTAATTATTGTAGATACTCTTCTTTTGATAATTTTGAGGCTAAACAGACTGAATACAAGGACCACAGAAATAAAAAGAGTTTTGACGCATGGAAATATATTTTTGGGAAAAAAGATATTGCTCTAGAATTCTTAAGTATTCTGCTTTAATTCTAGTAACTATGCCAGTAAGGAAAGAATTTTTAGTGTCATGTGTAATAATTTCAAGTAATATAATTTTTTGATTAATTTTCAAATAAATTTCAAAGTAGCAATGAAAATGTGGCACCAAATCAGTAAAAAATGAAGTTTGTATTTCTGTCCTTATATTCCTTTTAAAATATCAGATATTTTAAAAATTAGCATTTTCAGAAAGTTAAAAATTCATAAAAACTAAAAAATCTAAAATGAAATATAAAATGTCAGTAAGTTTTTGTATCATAGGCATTATTTTTAATCTTCAGGTATTCATCAAATATGTCTAGTATTTTTGTTGAAGCCATCTGAGCATCCTAACAATCTAGTAGGAAAGTTAATTCTCCATAAACACACTGTTATGACACTCAGTGGTAAGTGTTAATGATAAAGGGGTATGGAAGCGCACAGGAAAACCTTCTAACTCAAACTGGGCTGGGGAACAACCAGAGAAGGCTTTTTGGAACAAAGCCTTGAAGAATGAATAAAAGATAACAGGGAAGTAGGGTGGAAGGGAAGGACAGAGGAAAGGAGAGAAAAAGGCAGGGAAAGCATTCCAGAAAAAAATGTATAAAGACCCTAGGAAGCTAGGTTCATTCAAGTACATATATCTAACAAATTGTTTGCTGTAGATCTAAGCTGGACCAAAGCTTAGGATTTAGGCTACAACACACATACACATACGTGCATGCGTGCACACACACACACACACACACACACACTGCTCAACCTCTGGGAAAAACCAACATATAAGGAGCAAGTTGATAAAGAAAACTCACAAAAGACTTTAAGAACAAATATTTAAAGAGCAAAGCCAGGAAAAAGAAATGTATAGAAGCTAAGAGAGGATTTTCAGAAGCAGGGAGAGGACAACAATGTCAAATGCTACTCAAATGTCACCTAAAGTACTGAAAAATATCTATTGCTCAGCAATTAAGTAATTGAAGACCTTAAGGAGAGCAGTTTCAGGCCGTCACAGGAGTTAATCTGATCGTAGCAGTTTAATGAGTGAATAGGAGGTGGGAGAGTAGGAGGAACTCCATCAAGAACCTTAACTGAAATATTGTTATAGATGAATTACATCTGCAATTTATATACTGATTTTCAGTAAATTCATTCCTGGAGATTTAAGATAGAATTGACATATATTTACATTATGTTATATGTCATATATATATATATATATAAGATACACAAATTATATATATAATTTATTTGTATATATATACAAATATATACAAACATACACATATATATGTATGTATGTATATATACATATATACAAATATATATAATATATACAAATACATTATATATGTATTTGTGTATATATGTCATATATAATATATACATTATATATGCATTTGTATATATTATATATATGACATATAACATAATGTAAATATATGTCAATATATATACAATCATCAAGTCCTACCAAGTCTATCTTTAAAATATATATATAACATATATATTATAAAATATAAAATATATATGATATTGGTAGGACTTGATGATTAACTGATATCAGGGTACCCACTAAACTTGCATCTTCTTGACCTCCTCCTTCCCATCTAGTAACCAAAGCATAAAAACACATATATTATCTATTCTTTTTTACAATATCATCTGACAACCCAAATTAATTCTACAGGAAAGCACAAAATTACTGCATAGAAATGTCATTTGTACATTTTGGGAATTCAGACAATGTGTAATGTGTAGTGTCTTTTTATATCAAGGAGCCAGTATTGATAGGATGTGAAAGTGGTTAGTAAGTAGGTGACCATACATCTACATTTGCCTGGGACTGTCCAGGATCCTGTTTTCCTGATATAGTACTCCCTTCACTTCAAGAGTGTTCTGGTTTGCACAATAAAGCATTTGATCACCTTACCTGCAAGCCTTTTTTGAGGAATTATTATCTCAAGTTACTCTAGTAAGGATTAAATCAATAAGACACCAGAGAGATTCTTAAAAAAACTTTTAACTATGTAAGAGTTACTATTACTATAGCTACTTAAGAGAATAATAGATTGAAGTGTACAAACCTTTTGGAGATATGGCCATATTGACATTATCACAATGGAAAATCCTATAAAGAGGCAAAGTTTGTTATTTATGCTTAAAATGCTTTCATCAATATTTATAGATATAATTTTTTGAACTATAACATGGACTTTATTTATTTCAATATTTTATTTATTTATTTGACTGAGAGAGCACACAGTGGGAGCAGGAACAGCAGGCTCCCCACTAAGCAAGGAGCCCAACACAATGTGGGGCTTGATCCCAGGACTCTGGGATCATGACTTGAGCCAAAGGCAGATGCTTAATAACCAATTAAGTCACCCAGGCACCCAATACATCATTCTTTTTAGAAAGCCTATTTTTAAAAATAATTTAGTTATTAGTTTCATTTTAGTGTATTTTGAATATTGATTTTGACGAAAAGAGGACTGAAATAGTAAACTAATAATTGAAATCAAGGTTACAATTTCACAATCAAGAAACTTTTAACAGGTAAAATGTTTAACATACTAATTAAAATCCAAAGTTAAAATAATTTTCTTCTTTGCTATTAAAATTAAAATTATTACTTATAATTTTAGATAATTAACTACTAAAAATTAGAAGTATTTTATTTTACTTTATTTTATCTTAATTCCAGTAATAGTTAACATACAGTGTTATATTACTTTCAGGTGTACAATATAGTGATTCAACACTTCCATATATTACCCAGTGCTCCTCATGACAAGTGCACTCCTTAATCCCCATCCTTTATTTCATCCAACCTCCCACTTCCTCTTCCCCTGACTGGCATCAGTTTGTTCTCTATAGTTAGTTAAGAGTCTGTTTCTTGATTTTTCTCTCTCTCTTTTTTTCTTTGTTTTTTGTTTTGTTTCTTAAATTCCACTTATGAATGAAATCATGTTATTTGTCTTTCTCTGCCTGACTTATTTCGCTTAGTGTTATATTCTCTAGCTCCACCCATGTAGCATGTAGTTGCAAATGGCAAGATTTCTTTCTATTGATCTTCCTTTCATTGCTTTAATTTGCAGGGTCCAGCTACAGAACCTAAAAAGTAGAGGAAAAGATTTTCCTCCCACCACATATACAATAGACTATTATTCAGCCTTAAAAAGAAAGGAAATTCTGATTCATATTATAGCATGGATGAATCTTAAGAACATTATGCTAAATAAAATAAACTAGTCACAAAAAGACAAACACTGTATGATTCCATTTATATGAAGTATGTAGAGTAGTCAAATTCGTAGAAACAGAAAGAATAATGGTTGCCAGAACCTGTGAAGAGGGGGAAATGAGGAGTTGTTTAATGGGTAGAGAGTTTTAGCTTTGCAAGTTTGAATAAGTTCTGGATATTGGTTACATAATCATGTAGACAAACAATACTTCTGATCTTAGAAATGCTTAAGATGGGAAATTTTATATTATGTGATTTTTATCAAAATAAAAAAATTTAAAAATTAAGTGATATTAAAATAAGATACTTTAGGGGCACCTGGGTGGCTCAGTTGTTAAGCATCTGCCTTCGGCTCAGGTCATGATCCTGGAGTCCTGGGATCAAGCCCCACATCAGGCTCCCAGCTTGGTGGGAAGCCTGCTTCTCCCTCTCCCTCCTCCCCTCCTTGTGTTTTCTCTCTCACTGTCTCTCTCTGTCAAATAAATAAATAAAATCTTAAAAAAATAAGATACCTTATCTAATTTTTATAATTATATATAATTTCTAATACTTACCTACACTGCTGAGAAACATAGTAAGATACAGAATCCTAATTGATATCCATCGGCTCTTATAATGCTCTTCAGTTTCTATAATATCCCATTCTCTAAGATTAAAGAAGAGAAAAGTAGTATAATGTTATCTCATTATGTATAAAACCTTCTCTGGCATAATATAATTTTCTTTTTTCTAAAGTAATTAAAAAAATAGGACAGAGGTGTAATTTACTAATATTGGTTTCTGCTGTACTAATTATCTATGAATAAGTATTATTTCTTTGAATTTCCATGGATTATATTAATGCATCATTACACACAGAAACTTGGGAGACATGAGGTAGCTTAAAAGGGGTAACATTTTGTCAACTTAATTATTTTGCTACCATTGACCTGCTACAAATTGAGGGTTGGAATTTGTTAAAGTAACAAATTAAATAAAGTATATCAAAATAAACTAGCTACAACAACTAGATATCCTATGGATGGGATACACAACTATTACATATTTAAAAAAATTAATTACTATCATTATTATGACATGTTCTATTTGATGATAGTAAAGTGACTTTGCTGCAGGAAGCTATTTTGGCTGGGTACTTACAGCAAAATTAATGTAGAAGTGACACCAGAAAAGTTTGATGTGACATTCCTAGGCCTGGGACCTCCTGAATACTTGGCTTTGCTCCAACATGGGTTACCAGACAAGTTCTATTTATGGACTAAAGAGTCCAAGGTCCCTCTAGACTAGGGTTGATCTTTCATATAAGCCTGTGACACACTCCAGGCAAGTATACTAAGCATACATCCTGCTCCAGTCAGGTGATACATGAGGGTGTATATGGATTCATTACCTTTTCACATTCACATACAGAAAGAGTTAACAAATTTACCTTAATATGAGCCTTGTATTTTCAAATAATTAAGACAAGCACAATAGACAAAATGCCTTATGTTCCAAAGTTATTTTCTAAAATAGACCTTAGAACTATCAAATAGCCATACCACCCTGAGATTATGACCTGAACTGAAATCAAGGGTTGGGGGCTTAAAATGAACTACTGCGACTTCACCAAGTTAAAAAGATTTTGCACAGCAAAGGACACAGTCAACAAAACCAAAAGACAACCAACAGAATGGGAGAAGATATTTGCAAATGTCTTATCAGATAAAGGGCTAATATCCAAAATCTATAAAGAATTTATCAAACTCAATACCCAAAGAACAAATAATCCAATCAAGAAATGGGCAGAAGACATGAATGACATTTCTCAAAGAAGACAAATGGCCAACAGACACATGAAAAAATGCTCACCATCACTCATCATCAGGGAAATACAAATCAAAACCACAATGAGAAACCACCTCACGTCAGTCAGAATGGATAAAATTAGCAAGTCAGGAAATGACAGGTGTTGGTGAGTATGCAAAGAAAGGGGAACCCTCTTACATTGCTGGTGAGAAAGCAAGCTGGTGCAGCCACTCTGGAAAACAGTATGGAGGTTCCTCAAAAAGTTGAAAACAGAGCTACCCTATGACCCAGCAATTGCACTACTGGGTATTTATCCAAAGATACAAATGTAGTGATCCAAGGGGGGCCCTGCACCCCAATATTTATAGCAGCAATGTCCACAGTAGCCAAACTATGGAAAGAAACCAGATGTCCATCAACAAATGAATGGATGAAGAATATGTAGTATATATAGACAATGGAATATTACTCGGCCATAAAAAATAACATCTTGCCATTTGCAATGATGTGGATGGAACTAGACGGTATTATGCTAAGGAGAATAAGTCAATCAGAGAGACAATTATCATATGATCTCACTGATAAGTGGAATTTAAGAAACAAAACAGAGGATCATAGGGGAAGAGAGGAAAAAATAAAACAAGATGAAATCAGAGAGAGACAAACGATGAAATACTTTTTATTTTTTTTTAAAGATTTGATTTATTTATTTGACAGACAGAGATCACAAGTAGGCAGAGAAGCAGGCAGAGAGAGAGGGGGAAGCAGACTCCCTGCTGAGCAGAGAGCCCAATGGGGGGCTCGATCCCAGGATCCTGGGATCATGACCCAAGCCAAAGGCAGAGGTTTTAACCCACTGAGCCACCCAGGTGCCCCCGATAAGAGATTCTTAATCACAGGAAATAAATTGAAGGTTGCTGGAGGGGAGGCGGATGGGGTGATGGGGCAACTGGGTGATGGAAAATTTTTTTAAAGATTTTATCTATTTGACAAGAGAGAGAGACAGTGAGAGGAAAACAAGCCAGGGGAGTGGGAAAGGGACAAGATGGCTTCTGAGCAGGGAACGGGACGCAGGCCTGATCCCAGGACCCCCGGGATCATGACCCAAGCCAAAGGTAGATGCTTAAGGACTGAGCCACCCAGGCACTCCCGGTGGTTGGAGGCCTTAACTAACTCAGCAACCCAGGTGCCCCAACTTACCATTTTTATTATATTTTCTTAATTGTGATGATTCAACCAACCATGTCACAGGGCTAAGATTGAGTATTCTGAAGGTTTTTTTCTTGTATCAAAGAGGCATAAGAAGGAATCCCGCACTTCCAAGATAATTTGTCAAACTTGTAACTTAAAAACTAGGAAGAATACACAAAAATCTGGGGGGAATTTATCACCAAAATATGTCAGAGAAAATTTAACAGGAATAAGCAAAAAGTGCCAAATTTAGGTTCAATAGATCATGATTTAATACAAGGAGATTTGGGTAAACAGCAGTACTTTATTTTCAAAAAATGACTCTGGATCTACTGAGGGAAAAATAAAACTACGTATTTACCAGAGAGAGCATTTGTGAACTACTGGAGAGCAAAAAAGAGCCCATATTCAAAGAAGATAAGAGAAAAAAGTGTGTGCTCACTGACAGAATAGTGCAATGGTGTTACAGTATAAAATTTAGAAGACAAAAATAAATTGAGAATATTCTATAAGGATACGCTCTATGAGACCAGAAGTCCTAGTAATATCTGTATTACAGAAATTACACTAAAGTTGCAAAGAAAAATTTTAAGCACCTATTAACCTTCTAGGATATTCTAAAAGAGGGATCAGAGAACTATAGTATTTAGTCCAAATCCAACCTATCACCTGTTTCTAGGTCACCAGTTTCTACTGGAGAATAGATTTTACAGATGAATATCTGTGGGCAACTTGTTAGAAAACATCAACTTTTAACTCTAGTTAAGCAAAATGTCACCCTCAAAAAAGAAATTCTATTCCTCTTATGGATTTGTATTGCAAAAAATTTTATTCACTTATATTTTAAATTTCATTACTAAAATTTTTTTGAGAATTTGTTTTTTCTTGTTATCTAAGTACCTAAATAATATCTTTGGTTTTGCCTCTTGTCCTGCAAATCCAAAAATATTTACCATCTGGGCCTTTACAGAAAAAATTTGTCAATACCTTGTTCTCTTAAACACTACAGATGGGGTCAGTGGAGACCACTGAGGACTCGTGAGATCAATATATTAAAATTAACCTTCTTAGTGAAGAAAAGTTGGTGGTAAACTAGGCTGAAATTTCTATAATTTACTCACAGGGAAAAGGGCTTTCCAATTAGTTATATATATGTTCATGTTACTAAGGAATCTATGTTTTAAAAGACAGAATACTTACTGAATTATCCTTAAAATAAACCCTTATTAAAAAAATACACCCTTATTTTTAAAATGCTAAATCTAGAATCTCAATCAAGTATTGTTTATGGACAGAACATCTGAATTTAGATGCATCCTAATGAGCCTCAATCACTCAGACATAACTGTAACATAAGAGTATATAACAGTAAGAAGTAGATTTATTTGGACACAGTGACAGAATATATACTGTAAGACCACATCTAACTATTAACTCAAGGATCCTGAATCTATCTGAAAAATAGCCAAGAACCAGGTAGAAGCAAAAAGAACTTTGAGAAATCCAAATGTCACAAAGTCTATGCACTGAAGCACATGCACTTGACTAAGAGAGATGGTTAGTCCTTAGTCATAGCTTCCATGTTCTAACTGCACATAAACCTATTAAGTTTAGAAATGGCTTTCAAAGCAGCGGTGAACTAGAAATCTCAAAAGCTGGGAGAAGAGAGGTTGCTGACAGCAACAAAAACAAGAGCTGTCAATACGTAACAAATCCATGATGAGGAATAGTCTGCTAGCAACAGAACAGGTAGAAAAACTAAAAAGCAGACATAAAACTTTGAACGTATAGCAAGTATAGAGTAAATTAGCAAGAAAGTAGTGTAAAAGGCGCCTGGGTGGCTCAGTAGGTTAAGCATCTGCCTCCAGCTCTGGGCGCCCTGCACGGAGCTCCCTGCTCCGTGGGAGTCTGCTTCTCCATCTGCCCTTCACCCAGCTCATGCTCTCTCTATCAAATAAGTAAATAAAATCTCAAAAAAAAAAAAAAAGTAGTGTAAAATAAACTAGTATAGAAGCAAATAGTCCAAAATGTCTCAACAGGCCTGAGTACATTCTTCTATTATAGAATATTTCGGGATTGATAATAATTGTATTGATCTCAAGGTAAAATGTACATAAAATCGCAATACATATATTCCGTTCAATAAATTGGGGACCAGGGAAATACACTGTCCAAAGAGTTTCAAACAAAGTCGTTAAAATCAAAGTTTAGTTCTTAAGAGAGACAAATGTGCAAAAATTCACACGGTCGTTGACAGCTGAACTGCGTATTTATTAATTTACTTGATAAATTATGTTTCAAACAAAATAATAATTCCGTTTTCCGAAAGACAAACATACTTAATTGCGTAGTAAGAGACAAACCGAACAATTCTGAATCACTGTCCATAGAGTAGGATCAAAACAACCAGAAATATAAGGGTCGAACCACAGTTACCCTTAAACGCTAAGAAATTAGTCTTCATATATTTGGCATAGAAGAAAGCTGTGCTCATTTTATACAGGTTTACTTGCTAACGAAGTATCAAAAAGTTATCACGCAATTAAGCCAATACTAAGGTTTCTTCAAGTATCGATTAAAACCATCATTTTAGAGCTTTCGTGAAATGTGTAAAAGTGATGAGCTCCGTAGAGGAACCGAGAATGCGGTGGCTTAATGCTGCAACGCTGTTGGGAGTGAAGGTTCAGGGGCAGTGCGAATTTCTCCAACACCTTCAACAGAGCTCGCTGGCTCCTCGCGACGCGCGGCCGAATATCTTTCCTCCGCAGCAGGAGCATTACATCACCCGGTCTCGCGCGAATGGCCACGGCCCCCGCCTCCCTGAAACCTACGTTCTACCCCATGAGGCTGACGCCGGGAAAGGCGCCAGTCCCAAGAGCGTAGGAAGGTGAGGGGGCCTTCCCCCAACATCCGCTCACCTGCTTCCGGGTGTGCGGTCGCCTAAAAGCGGCTCCTGCTCGGCCTCGATCCCCAGGCTCGCCATAGTTTCATCGCCCACAAGGCGGTATGAGGACAACTCTCGCGACACATCCTGCTCCTTCCCACCCCACTCGTCCAAGCTGTCAGAACAAGCCAGCAAGTGCGCGTGCGTGCCCGGCAACTAGAAGTGGGCGGAGCGGCCCGAGGTCAGAGAGGGAGTCACGGGGGAGTTGCGACCGCGCCGGGCGGGAAGAGGTCAGGGGTGGGGCCCTGTGTCCTAGTCCTCCTCCTTTGGTTCGCGTTTCTCCGCCAACCGGGACTGCTTGAGAGAGCCGGGGAGGGTTCAGGGCGTGCCTAAACGGCTACCCGGCTCCAGGCTCGTCCCTCTCATTAGACTTGGCTGTCTGGGCATTTTATTCTTGGGTTCCTGGAAAGGTTCTTGTCGGTGCATTTGTGGCTCCGACGGAAGGCAAGTCTTGGGAACCAGGGGAAGGACAGCGCCAGCAGGCTCGGCTGGCAGGACAGCAGGCACCCTAAGAACGGCCGGTTTGGTAAGTAAGTAGCCGGTCTGGGCCACGCTCCTGGAGCCTCTCGACACACTGCGTACGTGCCAGGAAGCAGGGACTCCGGGCTCAAGGCTTGGCGGGAGACGCGGGGGTCCCGGGCGCTGGACAAGGCGGGGCTTTAGGGCACGTTTTGGCCGACCCGGGTTGAGTTAGGCTGGCGGGCAGTCTCCTATCTCGGTGGAAGGTGGAATTGTCTTGGCGCTGTTGTTTTCTCGCTCGGCTAACTATAAAGGCTAACTACCCTCCCTGTAGTGCCTTGTTAGGGCCTTGATGGGGCCTTTGAAGGTGGGGTGCAGCCCTTTCTAATCTGCTGATCCTCAGATCGACATCTCACTGTCTCCAGCGCCTACTGGGGGATTCAGTCTTGCAAGATACCACTAGCAGACCCTGCTGCTGCAACCTAGAGGTTAGAAAAAGGCCCAGCACCAGTTTAGCAATGATCAGCTCCTTTTATCATGAAAAAGATGACTTTTTTTTTTTTTTTAGAAAACAGGGGTGTTCTGTTTTGTTTTGTTTCGGTAGATCTTGATGCTGTCTCTTTCCTGGTGCTTACTTATTAACGTTTTACTTCTACAAGTAGACTTGTAAGGTATTTGGTAGCAGTAGTCATTATGAGTGTCATAATTGTTTTATTAGTGCTAGTACATTCTCATGTGATTTCATTTGATTACAGCTGTCCTATGAGATAGGTAAAGCAGACACATTTCTATTTTATAGAGAACTAAGATTCAGAGATGTTGACAATTTACCCAATCACTTGGAGTGAAGAAAGTGGCAGAGTTGGGACTCAATTCAATTCTTTCAACTAATATTTATAAGCAGTTACCTATGCCAGACCCTGTATTAGTTATCTGTTATGTAGTATATACCATCACTTCTAACCTTTGTCTTGTTTGTGACCTTCTTCTGTTTATTCTGTCAGGCACATTCCACTCATGAGCAGCTAAACTTGAAATTTGTTTTCTATTAGTTGAGAACTATTTTCTGAATCCAGACTTCATTCAGTTTTGCAAATTTGTTTGCAACAGTTCAAAAACTTATCAGAATCCTATGACTGGTTCCAAGAAGGTATATAGGTTAAAAAAAATTAATATTTTTTTGCCATAACATTGATTTAATGTATCATTGACTTCTTTTTTAATCCCTGAAGTCTAGCACAGTGTGCGTGTGTGTGTGTGTGTGTGTGTGTGTGTGAGCATTTCACAAAGGGACAGAATAATCTAGCAGAATAATTGCTAGATGAATATATGGTGAGTGACTGTTTAATGACTCACCTCATTTAATCCCTACAACAGTTTTCTGAGTTGGAATTGTGTAAGCATAGAAAGAAAGTGAAAGCGTGAAGAATAGTTAATTTTCCTAGGGTCAACACCATGAATAAATAACAGAGCAAAAATCCAAGAAATACAGGACTCCTGAATGTAAAGCCTGTGCTTTTTCACAGCAGCCTTCCTGTGAAAAGAATTTTAAGAAGAATCTTTTCCTGTACCTTTAAAATATATCAAAACAGGGTGACCAATTTTTATATAAATTGAATAATTTGCTAGTGTGTACATAGTAGGCCAGGTATTATTCCCCTTTTATAGATTAAGGTGGCACTCAAGGTCACATTGCTAGTGAAGGAACCCAGGTCTTCTGGCACTGCTATTTTCCATTGCTACCTCCAAGTGATGACTTTAGACTACAAAAGTACATGGAATGAGTGTGTGTAAAACTGGTGAAATCTAAATAAGCTCTATGTATTGTACCATAGGAAAAAAAGAAAGAAAAAAACATTATTTCTTAGGAACAGTGCATCCAAACACAGTAAACGTTTAAGAAATCTTTTAAAAATCTTAATTACTTTCTTTAAATCCCGTGGAAAAGAAGAGCTAAATTTGAAAAAAGATTAGACTATTTGCTGAATGATTCACATAAGGATGAGAGACAATCACCTGTTGAATTTCCTTAGATGACTGCTTAGAATAGATAGCCACCCCTCAAAACTAATGAACAAATAAACTTTATGAGGATAAAAATCCAGGAAAAAATAGGATTTTAATGTTTAAATGCTGAAGTATTAGAGTGATAGGAGATAAAAGTACTATATGGCATACAGACACTGAGTGCCACTTCAGCAGTAGAGCTCATTTCTAGGAAAGACTTCATTTGTTGGCACTGTAATGGAACTTCTACTTTTGTAGAAGTTTGTTTTTGTAGAAGTGCTTTGAGTTTTCCTTTAGCATTGCCTATATAAAAATGAAGATGATAATTGTATCAGTTTGGCTTGACACACATACTTAAAAAATGGGTCTGTCTCTGCAGAATTCACTGGTCAATCCAGCCAGATGTAGGAGCTTTAAGTATCTGATTGGCTGATGGTGCCTCTTTTTGATGAACTGGAGTTATCTTTACCCTGGACTTAGATTATTATCTGTTCATGGTGACACTAGATAGCAGTTAGCCTTACCTAGACTTAGGTGTTTAGAACATCCCAGAAAACCTAGACCTTAATATTGTTCTTGGGACTGAAGTGGGATTTAAGAAGTTCTTTGTAATCCTAAATGCCATAGCCAAACTTATAGCAGGTTATGTGTATTTTTGATTTGCTTTCTATAAATTATTGGTCACTGGTTTACTGTGGGTAAATACAGCAAGGAATATGCTCACTCTGGATTTGGAGTGCTGATTGTTATGGCCTATATTATATGGAATTAAAGTGATTTGGAAAGCTTTTCTGGTATAGGGTTGAAAATGAGAAATAACTAAACAACTTAGGCATATAATAAACATGCTACCTTATAAAATATTTGAAGAGTTCGTTGTTCTTAGGTCTTTTCCTGCTTCTCTTGAACTTTTTGCTTTTGTATATTTGCCTTTGTTTACCATCTTAGAAGAATATTGGGTAGAAAAATGGGATGTCTCATGAACAGTGTTCTTTGTTGTTACTGTAAAATATGAGTGTTGGAATTCTGGGGTTATTTATTTATTTAAAAAAAATTTTTTTTAAATATATTTGACACAAAGAGAGCACAAGCAGGGGGAGCGGCAGGCAGAGGGAGAGGGAGAAGCAGGCTTCCTACTGAGCAAGGAGCCTGATGCGGGACTTGATCCCAGGACCCTGATGGGGGCTTGATCCCAGGACCCTGGGATCATGACCTGAGCTGAAGGCAGTGGCTTAACTGAGCCACCAAGGTGCCCCAGAATTTTGGAGTTTTTTATTGCTAATGTGGAATCTGCTATTGATGCTGTGTATGTTATAAAGGAAGACATTAACCCCCATCCTTTCCAGCCATTATAGAGAAAATAAATAGCCCATGATGATGATACGTTATATGGCAAAGTTAGTGAGATGACACTCCCATGGTTACATTAAGTTATATTAGACTCTGCCTTGCTAGCAATCTCAGTCTCACTGTCCTCTTGGCCTTGAAGAGGTAAGCTGCTCTTTTGTGAATTTCCTAGGGAGAGAGCCATGTGGTAGGGAACCATGGATAGCCCCTAAGAGCTGAGGTTGGCCTCTGGCTGACAAATAGCAAAATATTGAAACTCTCAGTCCTATAGCTGTGAAGAAATGAATTCTGCTAACAAACCAAATGGTCTTGTAAGCAAGTTTTTCTCCAGTCAAGCTTCCAGATGGAAACACAAACAGCCCACACCTTGATTAAAGCTAGATGAGACTCTAAAGCAGAAAACATAGGTAGGCTGGGTTCTTGGAAACTAATCCTCAAGAAAGGGGAAGTAAGAGGATGGGGGAAACCAATTAAAGAAATCTGTTCTTCAAAAATTCTTCTATTTAAAGGCATTAGTGAGGTCTTCAAATATTTAAATTATGCTGTAGCATTCTTTTAAGAGACTAATACATGCTTTGAGTTCTATTCTTAGATCAGTAAGATAGTGAACTGTTTCTGCTTGCTGAAAAAGTTGTCAAGAGGGAAAGAACGTATCAATTAACTCCTGAAGAATTTTGTAGAGAAACTATGAAATTAACTCCAGTTTCTAAATTTTTCAATTTTTTTATTGTAGAATACACATCATATAAAATTTACCATCTTAATGATTTTTAGATGTACAGTTCAGTGGTATTTAGTTCAGTCATACTGTTGTGCAGACATTACCACCATTCATCTATACAACTCTACATCTAGCAAAACCAAAACTTTCTACACATTAGACAATACCCATCCCGTTTTTCTGTCCCCTTAACCCCTGGTAACCACCATTCTGCTTTCTGCTTATGAATCTGGCTGCTATAGGTACCTCATAAAAGTAGAATCATACAGTATTTGTCTTTTTGTGACTAGTTTCTTTCACTTAGCATAATGTCCTCAGGGTTCTTCCACATTGTAGCATATGTTAGAATTTCATTCCTTTTTAAGACTGAATAATATTCTATTGTATGTATACACCACATTTTGCTTTTCCATTCATCCATTGACAGACACGTGGGTTTTTTTCTACCTTTTAGCTACCAAATTATGAATTTTAAGAAGGCAAACAAAACATAGCTAATTAAATAACTAGTGTTTGTTTTAGATAGAATACTGATTTTAGGTCTGCCTTGTGACATGTTTAATTCTTTTAAAATCAATATTTACATTTTACCTATACCATTTTATAGGATTGGATAATTTATAATAATGTACTGTTTTATAGTTGTATTTTTGCATTTGTGACATATTGTGACATTTGTGACATGTCAATGATTTATTTGATTTTCTAGCCCAAGGGTCAGCAAACTGTGGTCTGTGGGCCAACCTGCCTGCTTTTGTATGGCCCACAAACTAAGAGTAGTTTTTACAGATGAACATTAGTACTCAATTTGGTACTAACTTTGAACCCCCATTACACAAAGTCCCAAGAAAAAAATTTTACTTCTCTCATTTCTAGACCTATATTATAAAAGATTGCTTATTATTATTATATTTGAATTTCCTCAGTTAAAAATTATGTGAATATTAGTTTTCTTTTTTATAATTTTTATGTACCTACATAATACCTTTGATTTTATCTCTTGCTTTGCAAGGCCTATAATATTTACTATCTAACCCTTTACAGATAAGTTTGCAGTATCTCTCCTCTATTCTATTTATAATATTGTTCTTTTGAGATAATATTTTTAAACCTGTTATAACAGACACTAAGATTTTATGTTTAAGTCATTTATTTAATATTTTTCCATGCAGAATTCTATAAGGTATCATTTTGTAATTGGATATATTTAGTACAAATTATTTTTTAAAATATTCTTTAGCTTTTTTTCATTTTCAGATCATTATTTTCTCTAAAAAAGGTGTATCATTAAAGATATCTTAGAAAAATGTTAAATCAGAAATCTGTTTTAAAGGCAGGCTTATAAAAATCCTTAGGATAATAGATTAAGGAGTGTAATCCTGAAAGTTGGTAACATGCATGGAACTTTTTCACTCTATGACTTATGATCTTGGGTTTCTGATATGGCTTAGCTTGTAAGAATTTGGAGGAATGGCATGGCATGGTGGAGAGATGCATATTCCATCACAGAGGAATAAATCTCCCCTAAGTATTTGATACACTCATTCCTGGAATGTAATTCTGATACATAAGTTGTGTGATTGAAGGAAAAATCTAGAATAAACTCTTTCTTATGAAATAGGAATATTCATCTAAAGAAAAAGTATGAGGAAAAAGGAATCCTATTTAGCGTAGTTCTCACAAATACTAAATAATTTGTTAGCCTTGTAACATGCTTCATAAAAATACTTAAAGGATAGAATAAAATATTAATGGAGGAAACAAAACTCTGGATGGAAAGACTAAAAAATTCTAAGTGTTACTAAGTTAATATATGGATTGTACACACTATTGGTTATATTACAAAAAGGATATTTTATAAGTTATGATAAACATAAATGGGATGTATATGGAAAACTCATTGTAGACATTTAAACACTAAAACAACATTTATAAGAGCTGCTTGAAAGGTCTTTTAAAAATGGGATATAGGTTTTAGAACTAGATCTAAGTTTATAGAAGATTTCTAGATTTCTTTTTAAAGATTATTTATTTATTTATTTGAGAGAGAGATTGAGAGCACGAGCAGGGGTTAGGTGCAGAGGGAGAGGGGGTAGCAAACTTCCCGCTGAGCAGGGAACCCTATGTGGAGCTCCATCCCAGGACCCAGAGATCATGACCTGAGCTGAAGGCAGACACTTAACCCACTGAGCCCCCAGGCACCCTGAAGACTTCTAGATTTAAAAAATAGGAATTAGTTGGGTCGCCTGGGTGGCTCAGTCAATTAAACATCCCACTCTTGATTTCTGCTCAAGTCATTTTCTCAGGGTCCTGGGATCAAGCCCTGCTTGGAGCTCTGCTCTCAGCAGAGAGTCTGCTTAAGATTCTCTCTCTTCCTTTCCCTTTGTCCACTGTCCTCTCCCAGGCCCCATGCTTGATTACTGAGATTACTTTCCTTAAGATTACCAAAAAAGGGGAAATTCCATAAGTTGCTGTACGGCCTCACCTTGCCCTCAAATTGTGGCCTCCTACCACCGTCTTGTGGCAGTCTTTGCTTTGCTGTCCTGTAGGCCACTTCCTTGTAGTGTATTCAGTAAACTTTTACCCCCATTATTCTGCCTTGGATGAATTCTTTCAGCACCTGTGCCCCCAGCCTCCATCTGATTGGATCACTCCACATTTGGTAGCCCCCCATTTGATTGGGAGATCCACGATATGGATAATCAGTAATATTGTTGCTCTTAGTTGTAGGTATGGCACTTGAATTTGCAAAGTGCTGTTCAAATGCTTCATAAATGTTAACTTACTTACTTCTCATACCAATCCTAAGGGGTAAGTACTGTTATTATCCCCATTTTACAGATGACTCACAGAAAGGATAAGTAACTTGCTCAAAGTCACATGGTAGAGGTAGCCATTATGACATATTGAACCTTAAATATATCTCTTTCAGATTTATATACACTCAAATATAAGACAATTAGATGTAAATAATTTTTTAAAAATGGAAAATCAAAACCAAAAATCTAAAAGAACTAAACCCAAAAGGTATCATAGTAATAAATATAAACGGTCTAAGCTCATCTATTAGTAGAAAAAAATGAGACAGTACTATAAATCAGCAGGGTGCAGGACAACATTGGAAAAACAAATAATGAAGGTGGTCTCTTTTGTGTTTAAAAACAAACATACCAAAACTCTTAAAATATGTGTACATGTATGAATGGATAGAGGTCACAGGTATACAGCATTAAATATAGTGTTTACCTTTTAGGAGGAGAGGAAACTTAGTAGAAATAAAGAAGAGAGATTTCTCATCTTTACTCTATGTATATATTTTTGAAAGATTATGTATTTGAGAGAGAGTGGGAGCCGGGAGAGGGGGAGAGGGAGAGAGAGAGAATCTCAAGCAGACTTTGTGCTGAGCATGGAGCCAGTTGTGGGGCTAAATCCCACAACCCCAAGATCATGACCTGAGCTGGAACCAAGAGTTGAATACTCAACAAACTGAGCCACCCAGGTGCTCCTATGCTGTATATTTTTATGTTGTTAATTACTGCCAAAAATATGTAATGTAACTAGTAAGTTTTTTTAAAGTTTGTGTAGGTAACTAAACAGTGTCAATAAGATAAGATTCCAAACTGTTAGCCCTAAATGTCTCTGAAAAGTAAAATTGGAGGTAATGGAAACAAGACTATTCTTCCCTTTTTTACTATACTTACTTCCGTATTGTTTGAATTTTAAAATGTTATAGTGAGCATCTTTAAATTAGCAAATAAAGAAGAGACTTACATAATCACTTCTCTTGAATTTCCTCTTACATAAATTATTTGTTCCTGTGCTTTACCTTTACCTACAAACTAGATAGTTCTTACAGATTTCATTGGAACATCGTCCATTAGTAGACACGAGGAAGTATATGATTTTAATGAGATTAGCAGTTTAAAGTCTTGGCGGCATCTTATTGTTATATGGTATTGCCTTAAATGTTACCTCTTTGGTTAAGTGGGACTTTTTTTGACTATCAGAGGAGGCTTCTGGTATTTATCACATTCTCTTGTTATATTATCATTATAGTATTGTCATCATCCATCTACTCTTTGCTTATTTTTTTTAGTAATTTGTTTTCCTCCACTAAAACATGACATCTGTGAGATGAACAATGTGCCTTGATCATCTTTTAACATATGCCCTAAAATAATTCTTGGCATATGTAAGCATTTAATATGTACCTTTTGCTTAAGTGAAAAAAAGTAATATTCTTGGGGTGCCTGGGTGGCTTAGTGGGTTAAAGCCTCTGCCTTCAGCTCGGGTCATGATCCCAGGGTCCTGGGATCAAGCCCCGCATTGGGCTCTCTGCTCAGCAGGAAGCCTGCTTCCCTCTCTCTCTCTGCCTGCCTCTCTGCCTACTTGTGATCTCTGTCAAATAAATAAATAATTTTTTTTTAAAGTAATATTCTTAAAAAGTTCAGAAACTTAAATTTGTGTTAGGCCATCCTAGAATGGTTTAGCTTTGGGGAACTAATTGATGATAATTCATTGTAGTCTAGTAATCAGAATACTAGTTTATTTATTTATGATAGTATATATAAATAGTATAAACAAAGCTGGATATACATTATGGGTTATTTTCTTTAGCATGATTATGCCAAAACCAAATTTTTATCAAGAATGGAAATTGAGGTTTAAAGAAGAACTAATTCCTATTCTCCTGAAACTGTTCCAAAAAATAGAAATGGAAGGAAAACTTCCAAACTCATTTTATGAGGCCAGCATCACCTTGATCCCCAAACCAGACAAGGATCCCATCAAAAAAGAGAACTACAGACCAATATCCTTGATGAACACAGATGCAAAAATTCTCGCCAAAATACTAGCCAATAGGATTCAACAGTACATTAAAAGGATTATTCACCACGACCAAGTGGGATTTATTCCAGGGCTGCAAGGTTGGTTCAACATCCGCAAATCAATCAATGTGATACAACACATTAATAAAAGAAAGAACAAGAACCATATGATACTCTCCATAGATGCTGAAAAAGCATTTGACAAAGTACAGCATCCCTTCCTGATCAAAACTCTTCAAAGTGT
Organism: Enhydra lutris kenyoni; assembly: GCF_002288905.1. Classification (NCBI taxonomy): domain Eukaryota; kingdom Metazoa; phylum Chordata; class Mammalia; order Carnivora; family Mustelidae; genus Enhydra; species Enhydra lutris. Next base: position 4,385,867 of record NW_019154087.1, on the reverse strand, counting down.
AGGGATAGAGGGCACATACCTCAATATTATCAAAGCCATCTATGAAAAACCCACCGCAAATATCATTCTCAATGGAGAAAAACTGAAAGCTTTTCCGCTAAGGTCGGGAACACGGCAGGGATGTCCGTTATCACCACTGCTATTCAACATAGTACTAGAAGTCCTAGCTTCAGCAATCAGACAACAAAAGGAAATTAAAGGCATCCAAATCGGCAAAGAAGAAGTCAAACTATCACTCTTCGCAGATGATATGATACTATATGTGGAAAACCCAAAAGACTCCACTCCAAAACTGCTAGAACTTGTACAGGAATTCAGTAAAGTGTCAGGATATAAAATCAATGCCCAGAAATCAGTTGCATTTCTCTACACCAACAACAAGACAGAAGAAAGAGAAATTAAGGAGTCCATCCCATTTACAATTGCACCCAAAACTATAAGATACCTAGGAATAAATCTAACCAAAGAGACTAAGAATCTATACACAGAAAACTATAAAGTACTCATGAAAGAAATTGAGGAAGACACAAAGAAATGGAAAAATGTTCCATGCTCCTGGATTGGAAGAATAAATATTGTGAAAATGTCTATGCTACCTAAAGCAATCTACACATTTAATGCAATTCCTATCAAAGTACCATCCATTTTTTTCAAAGAAATGGAACAAATAATCCTAAAATTTATATGGAACCAGAAAAGACCTCGAATAGCCAAAGCCATATTGAAAAAGAAAGCCAAAGTTGGTGGCATCACAATTCCAGACTTCAAGCTCTATTACAAAGCTGTCATCATCAAGACAGCATGGTACTGGCACAAAAACAGACACATAGATCAATGGAACAGAATAGAGAGCCCAGAAATAGACCCTCAACTCTATGGTCAACTAATCTTTGACAAAGCAGGAAAGAATATCCAATGGAAAAAAGACAGCCTCTTCAACAAATGGTGTTGGGAAAATTGGACAGCCACATGCAGAAAAATGAAATTGGATCATTTCCTTACACCACACACGAAAATAGACTCAAAATGGATGAAGGATCTCAATGTGAGAAAGGAATCCATCAAAATCCTTGAGGAGAACACAGGCAGCAACCTCTTCGACCTCAGCCGCAGCAACATCTTCCTAGGAACATCGCCAAAGGCAAGGGAAGCAAGGGAAAAAATGAACTATTGGGATTTTATCAAGATCAAAAGCTTTTGCACAGCAAAGGAAACAGTTAACAAAACCAAAAGACAACTGACAGAATGGGAGAAGATATTTGCAAATGACATATCGGATAAAGGGCTAGTGTCCAAAATCTATAAAGAACTTAGCAAACTCAACACCCAAAGAACAAATAATCCAATCAAGAAATGGGCAGAGGACATGAACAGACATTTCTGCAAAGAAGACATCCAGATGGCCAACAGACACATGAAAAAGTGCTCCATATCACTCGGCATCAGGGAAATACAAATCAAAACCACAATGAGATACCACCTCACACCAGTCAGAATGGCTAAAATTAACAAGTCAGGAAATGACAGATGCTGGCGAGGATGCGGAGAAAGGGGAACCCTCCTACACTGTTGGTGGGAATGCAAGCTGGTGCAACCACTCTGGAAAACAGCATGGAGGTTCCTCAAAATGTTGAAAATAGAACTACCCTATGACCCAGCAATTGCACTGCTGGGTATTTACCCTAAAGATACAAACGTAGTCATCCGAAGGGGCACATGCACCCGAATGTTTATAGCAGCAATGTCTACAATAGCCAAACTATGGAAAGAACCTAGATGTCCATCAACAGACGAATGGATAGAGAAGATGTGGTATATATACACAATGGAATACTATGCAGCCATCAAAAGAAATGAAATCTTGCCATTTGCGACGACGTGGATGGAACTAGAGGGTATCATGCTTAGCGAAATAAGTCAATCGGAGAAAGACAACTATCATATGATCTCCCTGATATGAGGGAGAGGAGATGCAACATGGGGGGTTAAGGGGGTAGGAGAAGAGTAAATGAAACAAGATGGGATTGGGAGGGAGACAAACTATAAGTGACTCTTAATCTCACAAAACAAACTGAGGGTTGATGGGGAGGGGGGTTGGGGGGTGTGGGTTATGGACATTGGGGAGGGTATGTGCTATGGTGAGTGCTGTGAAGTGTGTAAACCTGGCGATTCACAGACCTGTACCCCTGGGGATAAAAAGATATTATATGTTTAAAAAAAAAATAAATAAAACTTAAATAAAAAAAAAAAAAAAAAGAATGGAAATTGAGGGACGCCTGGGTGGCTCAGTTGGTTAAGCAGCTGCCTTCGGCTCAGGTCATGATCCCAGCGTCCTGGGATCGAGTCCCACATTGGGCTCCTTGCTCATCAGGGAGCCTGCTTCTCCCTCTGCCTCTGCCTGCCATTCTGTCTGCCTGTGCTTGCTCTCTCTCCCTCTCTCTCTCTCTGACAAATAAATAAATAAAATCTTAAAAAAAAAAAAAAGAATGGAAATTGAATAGCACATGGGAATTAGGAGAAAGAGAGTTGGGTGGTATTAAAAAATGCTAAATATTATAGATTATATTGCTTAACAAGTACCTTATCTAGTAAATGTTTGTTCTTGGTCCTGAGAGTTGTGAGAGGCAATATGAAGGATTTGGTTTTGCTGGTCCAGTCATAAAAATAAAGTGCTAGCCCATTTGGATGATGGGTTAGATTTTATACCTATATAAACAAAGAAGAACATTAAATTAAACTCATATTTTGTTACAGATCAAAGAGCAAAAGTATAAAAAATAAGTGGTGGTTCCATGAAAACATTCAAAATAATAGATAAGTACTTACTAAATCTCACTGATGGAAATGCACATTTCCATTTTCCACTTTTCTAAGTAGAATAAACTCTGAAACTGAATCAGATTTTGCTCACAAGTCAAAACTACACTGTTCAAATTGAAAAGATTGAGGCAGATTTTTTAAAAATCAAAACAAAGTTTTTAGAAATATTTGGAAAAAATAGAAAAGTGGTACAACATAGCATTGCTTAATTATTGCTTTTCATGCACTATAGTGTAGACAGGTAGTGTAGAATAATAGTTAGAAATTGCTGTGTGTCAGGGATTCAGTTTTATTAGCTCTGCCTACCAATAGCTGTGTGATCTTAGATAAATCACCTAATTTCTCAGTGGCTTAGTTTCCTCATCTTGGGGTAATAGATTCTTTTTCATAAAGTTGCTGGGATGTTTAAACGAGAGAGAGAGAGAGAGAGAGAGAGAGAGAGAGTGTGTGTGTGTGTGTGTGTGTGTTTGTAGTTTTATAAAATGGTGCCTGTTAGATAATACAGTACTACATAGCCCTCCAATTATTATCCAATAAATATTGAGTGTTACTGTTAGTCACTGTGCTGAGGATGGAAAGATCCTTCCCTAAAGGAATAGAGTATATCTTCTCTACTTTTATCCCAGTTCTTTTTTTCTATATCTTATATCCAAGAGAATAATTCAAGGTACATCATTTAATCTCAGTCTTTAATTTTTTTCTCCAGTTTTATTGATGTATGGTTAATATATAACATGTTATTAGCTTAAAGTTTACAGCATAATGATTTGATATATGTATATATTGTAAAATGATGACCACAATAAGTTTAACACCATCACCTAACATAGTTACCAATTTTTTCTTTTGTGATAAGTACTTTTAAGATCTATAAGATAAGTAGTTTTGGGGATGTAATGTACAGCATGGTAACTATAGTTAAAAATACATATTTGAAAGTTGCAAAGAGAGTAGGTCAATCTTTATTTTTTACCTGATAAAGAGATGGTTAGAAAATTGACCTGCTGCCTAAAATAAAATATTTTAAAGTCATTTTAAATCCTGTCTTATAGATGTTTGTTTGCTACTAATGGGTGTGAGCAAATTAGATATTCTATACCGGAGACTTCTCCTCACAAAACTTTTTATCAGAGGATGGGGGAGGCCAGAAGATCTCAAAAGGTAAACTTTTTTTTCCCCTGAATTTGCTTATTCTAAATTTGTTGTAGTAAACATTTCAATTTTTTTTTCAGTGATAAAATCCTTTACTATAAATATAAAGCGATTGGCAAGTTAAACATTAAAGTATATGAAACATGTCATTATTTCCTTTTGTCTTTTGTCTTTTTAATTATTTCTCTTGAGTTTTAAACCATATAATCATAAATTGACCTATTTTAAAAGCAATTTTAAAATTAAAGAGCTCTTAAATACAAACTAGATTTTTAGCTTTAATTATTTTTAAGTTGCTTAGCGTTTCCAGGGACTGAGCTTCCTTGAGTAACTGGAATCTGGAATAGCTATAAAACTGAGCTATACTGTAGTTCATGGAAATATTTAGAAAATGAATTTTCAGGATTTATGCCTTTAATTTTGAGTCCTGTATGTGTTAATTGCTTTTTGAACAATGATATTTCTCACATATTTTATGAGACAAAATGTTCAGCTTGAATAAAAGCCAATAGCCTCATCTTTTTCTTTAATGATTCAAATTAAATTTGGACATAGCTTATGAACTGGACTTGCAAATTTTTCAGGATTATACACTTCCAATACAATGGGCATACTGAATTTTTCCTTTTTTTCCCCCTTATAATAGACTCTTCGAATTCAGAAAGATGATTGGAAATCGAGAAAGATGTCAGAATCTGGTTTCAAGTGATTATCCAGTACACATTGATAAGGTATTTAAATGAAAGAAATAAATTTAACAGAAATTCTGGTTTAACATAAATGTGTCAAGAATAGGTTGGGAGTGCCTGGGTGGCTCAGTTGGCTAAGCGTCTGCCTTCAGCTCAGGGCACCATTTCAGAGTACTGGGATCAAGTCCTGCATCAAGCTCTCTGCTCAGCAGGGTGTCTGCCTCCCTCTCCCTCTGTTGCTGCCCCTCTACCCCCACCCTTGAGCCCCCACTTGTGCTCTCTGGCTCTCTCTGGCTCTCTATCAGATAAGTAAAAATCTTAAAAAAAAAAAAAAAGTAAATTGAATGTTAGACTATACTAACAGGAAACGCTAAAACATAAGTGCAGTATAGATTTTTCATTTAATATAATTAAATACTATGTATGTCCTAACAGGATGCTTGTAATTAAGAGCATATATTTAGTACTTGCCTAAATACAAGAAAATATTTAAGTCTCGATCTTTTTGAGCCTCGTTTTGTATCTTTAGGTATTTTTAGGAGGGTTAAAATAAATTATTCAACATTTTAGAAGAACTTTAAGTAATACAGGGAAGTACTCTCGTTGGAGAATCGGCACCTGAGAAATTACCAAAACAGATTCTATTTTTTAAAAAAATGTATTTATTTTAGAAAGTGAGAGTGAATGAGAGAGAGTGCAGGGGGAGGGGCACAGGGAGAGGGAGAAGTATACTCCCCACTGAGCCGGGAGCCACATGGAGGGCTGGATCCTGGGACTCTGAGATCATGATCTGAGCTGGAGGCAGATGCTTAACTGATTATGCCACCCAGGCGCACCCCAAAACAGCTTCTAAATAACATCAGGGAAATGTTATGGGATGTAGTTAATTGATGAGAGAATGGTAGAAAGAAAATGCTATAGCATTAGAGAAGATGAGAAAATACATTTGAAATAGTTTTTTTTTTTTTTTTAGCAACCATATGTTTTTCTGTAAAGCAGTTCTAGGTTTATATAATTGAATAATTGAGGTATTATTGTGGGGGGGAATGCGTTTATTTCACGTCCATCATTGCCCTTCAGCCAAAGTAACTCTACTTTCATCTCTTACGTGTATTGGATATCTTCAGAAGATTTCATTTTTCAAAGCAGTTCCACTGCTAAAAACAAAATTTTATAAACTGGAAATCCCTCGTCTATACCATATAGTTGTTCTTTTTGTAGCTTCTGGATTTAGAACACTTCTTCCTCAAATTTTGCTAAATATGTCTATTATTGCTATTTTTTTCTATTAAAAATCATAGACTTAAAGAAATTAAAACATACCGAGTGAAAAACCAAAACTTTAACTTTCTGCCACTTTCCACCACTTAATTCCATTTCTCTCCCAAGAAATGGAATTTGTTTCCATTTCTCCCAAGAAATGGAGTTACTATTAAGATCTTGGAATGCATTTTTTTTTTTTTAAGATTTTATTTATTTAGGGGCGCCTGGGTGGCTCAGTGGGTTAAGCCGCTGCCTTCAGCTCGGGTCATGATCCCAGGTCCTGGGTTCGAGCCCCACATCGGGCTTTCTGCTCAGCAGGGAGCCTGCTTCCTCCTCTCTCTCTGCCTGCCTCTCTGCCTACTTGTGATTTCTCTCTGTCAAATAAATAAATAAAATCTTTAAAAAAAAAAAAAGATTTTATTTATTTATTCGATAGAGAGAGATCACAAGTAAGCAGAGAGGTAGGCAGAGAGAGCGAGGGAAGCAGGCTGCTTACTGAGCAGAAAGCCCAATGAGGGGCTCGATCCCAGGACTCGGGACCATGACCTGAGCTGAAGGCAGAGGCTTTAACCCACTGAGCCACCCAGGAGCTCCTTGGAATGCATTCTCAAAGAGTTCCTTCCTCTCCCTCTATTCTCCCCATCACCATCTCTCTTCATTTTTAAAAACAGATATAATTCACCCGCCATGGGATTCACCCTTTCAAAGTGTGTAATTCAGTGTTTTTGTTTTTTATTACTACATTCCCAAGATATGCAATCATTACCACTATCATTACATGCTTCCAGAACATTTTTATCTCCCCCAAAAGAAACCATATACCCATTAGCTGTTATTTCCCATTTCCACACAGCCTCCTACCTGCTGGCAGTCATTAATTTGCTGTCTGTATGGATTCATTGATTCTAGACATTTCATATAAATGGAATCATATAATGTGAGGCCTTTTGTGTCTGGTTTATTTCACTGAGCTAATTTTCAAGTTTCATCCATATTATCTAACAATACCTCATTTTTTTATTGTTTAATATTCCATTGTATAGATATATGACGTTTTGTTTATCCATTTATCAGCTAATGGACATTTAGGTTTCTGCTTTTTGACTATTATGATTAATAATGCTTTGAACATGTGTAATGTTTTTGTGGATATGTATTTTGAATTATTTAGGTATGTATCTAGGACTGGAATTTCTGAGTCATATGGTAAATCTATGTTTAACTTTTTGACAAACTGAAAACTGTTTTCCAAAGTGCACCATTTTACTTTTCCCACGAGCAATGCATAATGATTCCAAGTTGTCCACATTCTCACTAATATTTGTATTAAACAGCTATCCTAGTGGGTGTAAAACATATTTTATTGTGATTTTTGGTATGCCTTTCCCTTATGATTGTGATGTTGAGCATCTTTTCATGTGCTTATTGGCCATTTGCATATCTTCTTTGAAGAAATAGCTATGAAACCATTGCCCATTTTTTAAAAGATGTATTTATTTATTTTAGAGAGAGAAAGTGATCACAGGGCAAGGGGCAGAGAAACAGAGGGAGAGGGAGAGAGATAGAATTTCAAGGAAACTCCTGACCAAGTGTGGAACCCAACGGGGTGCTTGATCTTGTGATCCTAAGATCATGACCTGAGCTGAATCAAGACTTGGACACTTAAGTGAATGAGCCACCCAGGTGCTCCAAATCATTGCCTCTTTTTTAACTGGGTTATTCATCTTTTTATTGTTGAGTTACAGCTTAATTTTTAAATCTATATTATGTATGGTTCTAAAATTGCCTATTTTTCTTATCAAATTGTCAGTTGTCCCAACATTATTTGTTGAATTATTACACCTTTTCACATTAATCTGTGCTACCTCCTTTATCAAATAATTTATTCTTCTAAATCATACGAAAAGAAAACTTTAAAACTATACTAGGAGGCACAAAGATGACTAAAATGTAAAAACTTCCTGGATTAGAAATTTCATGTCATACACATTGGGTCTCCTTACCATTTTCAAAAAATGCAGTGCAATCCTAATTAAAATATTCAGTTTAGAACTAAAGTCTATAAAAGGATCCTAAAATTATTTTGGGAAGAACCTTGAGAGTATGATCAGATCAGGAATATCTAAAAAAGAAGACTGTTAAGTAAAGCCTAGTTCAGTCATTTACCAATAGGTATAAAGTTGCAGCATGATCAAAACAGCAAGATTTGGTACAGATAAAAGATAGGCTAATAAGCATTATTAACAATAGCCAAATTGTGGAAAGAGCCCAAGTATTCATTGACTGATGAGTGGATAAGGAAGATGTTGGGGAGATATACATATACATATACATATATGTGTATATATATTATGCAGTATTAATCATGAAAAAGAATGAAATCTTGCCATTTACAACAACATGGGTGGAGCTAGAGAGTATTATGCTAAGCAAAATAAGTCAGTGAGAAAGACAAATACCATACGATTTCACTCATGTGGAATTTAAGAAACAAAACAAATGAACAAAGGGGGAAAAATGGCGGGAGGCAAAGAAACAGACTCTTAACTATAGAGAACAAATTGATGGTACCAAAGGGGAAGCAGATGGAGGAATGGGTGAGATAGGTAATGTGTATTAAGGAGGGCACTTACTGTGGGTGTTATATGTTAAATGATAAATCACTAAATTCTACATCTGAAACTGGAATTGCACTGTATGTTAACTAGCTAGAATTTAAATTAAAACTTGGAAATGTAAAAAAAAAAAAAAACAAACCTGGGGAAAAAAAGATACGCTAATAAGAGCCAATATAGGATTGAAAATAAGTGGCCAGAATTTAGTAAAACTTACTTCATGATAGGGGTGCCTGGGTGGCTCACTTGGTTAAGCATCTGCCTGCAGCTCAGGTCATGATTCTAGGGCCCTCACATCAGCCTCCCTGCTCAATAGAGAACCTGCTTCTCCCTCTTCCTCTGCTACTCCACCTGCTTTTGCTCTCTCTGTCAAATACATAAATAAAATCTTTTAAGAAAAATTTACTTCATGATAAAGTAGCATTTTAAGTTATTTGCAAAAAAAATGGATTATTTAATATAAGATATTGACACTACTGACTAAAATTTGTGTTTTGTTTTTTTTTTAAGATTTTATTCATCCACTTGACAGACAGAGATCACAAGTAGGCAGAGAGGCAGAGAGAGAGGAGGAAGCAGGCTCCCCGCTGAGCAGAGAGCTTGATGCGGGGCTCGATCCCAGGACCCTGGGATCATGACTTGAGCCGAAGGCAGAGGCTTTAACCCACTGAGCCACCCAGGTGCCCCTAAAATTTGTGTTTTAAAATGAGCTTGATAAATAAAAAAATGGGCAGAAGACGTGAGCAGACATTTCGGCAAAGAAGACATCCAAATAGCCAACAGACACATGAAAAAGTGCTCCACATCACTTGGCATCAGGGAAATACAAATCAAAACCACAGTGAGATACCACCTCACACCAGTCAGAATAGCTAAAATTAACAAGTCAGGAAATGACAGATGTTGGTGAGGATTCAGAGAAAGGGAAACCCTCCTACACTGTTATCGAGAACGCAGGCTGGTGCAGCCACTCTGGAAAACAGTATGGAGGTTGCTCAAAAAGTTGAAAATAAAGCTACCCTATGACCCAGCAATCACACTACTGGGTATTTACCCTAAAGATACAAATGTAGGGATCCGAAGGGGCACGTGCACCTGAATGTTTATAGCAGCAGTGTCCACAATAGCCAAACTATGGAAAGAACCTAGATGTCCATCAACAGATGAATGGATAAAGAAGATGTGGTGTACGTACACACACACACACACACACACACACACACACACACACACAATGGAATACTATGCAGAATCAAAAAACCCTGAAATCTTGCCATTTGCAACAACAAGGATGGAACTAGAGGGTATTGTGCTAAGCGAAATAAGTCAGTCAGAGAAAGACGATTATCATACGATCTCTCTGATATGAGGAATTTGAGAGACAGGGCAGGGGGTCATTGTGGGTAGGGAGGAAAAAAAATGAAGCAAGATGGGATTGGAACATAGACCATAAAAGACTCTTAATCTCATGAAACAAACTGAGGGTTGCTGGTCCCTGGGAAAGGGATAGGGTGTCCACGTGATGGACATTGGGGAGGGTATGTGCTATGGTGAGTGCTGTGAAATGTGTAAGCCTGATGATTCACAGACCTGTACCCCTGGGGCAAATAATACATGTTAATTTAAAAAATGAGCTGGATATGTGTATATATATATAGTATCCACAGATATAGTTTTTTGTTTGTTTTCAATTTTAATGAAAATATGTGGTGTTAACTGCTAATTTAATTTTGACTATTAACCTGATAAAGATTAAAAAAATAATAATAATAACTTGGGGCACCTGGGTGGCTCAGTTGGGCATCTGCCTTTGGCTCAAGTCTTGATCCCAGTATCCTGGAATTGAGCCCCATGTGAGGCTCCCTACTCAGTAGGGTATCTGCTTCTCCCTCTGCCCCTTCCCCTGCTCATGCTTGTGCTCACTTTCTCTCTCTCTCTAAAATAAATAAAATCTTTAAAAAAACATAAAATATATAAAAAATATATTTTTTGGTGGCTCAATCGATTAAGTATCTGACTCGGTTTTGGCTTGGATCATGATCTTGTGGATGGTGGGATCAAGCCTGTGTCAGGCTCCATGTTCAGCAGGGAGTCTATTTGAGATTCTTTCCCTCTGCCCCTCCTCATGCTCATGTTATCTCTCTCAAAAACTAAGTAAGTCTTAAAAAAAATAACTATTTGCAGAGGGGAAAGTTTAGGTGTTAAATATTAAATGCCTTTGCTGTATATGTAATTATATATTTTTCCCTATTTAATGTGTTTACATGACTCATTGCATCAATGGATTTCTTTTTTTTTTTTTTTAAGATTTTATTTATTTATTTGACAGAGAGACACAGCAAGAGAGGGAACACAAGCAGGGGAGTGGGAGAGGGAGAAGCAGGCTTCCCGCCGAGCAGGGATCTCTATGCAGGGCTTGATTCCAGCACCCTGGGATCATGACCTGAGCTGAACGCAGACGCTTAATGGCTGAGCCACCCAGGGGCCTTGCATCAATGGATTTCATAAAATGAGCCATTCTAACATATTTAGCATTAAGTCAACCCTTATTTGATTTTGATAAATTATTTTACAGTTTCTTTGTAAATTGTTCTTATGGTTATTTTTATATTTTTAAGTTCTTACAGCTAGTATTTTATTTTGTCTTCATGCTGTTGTACAAGTGAGCTTTATTTATAGTTTACTTCTCCTTTTTAAAAAATTTTATTTATGTATTTATTTGAGAGAGAAAACAAATGAGGTGGAGGGGGGGCAGAGGGAGAAACAGGACTCCATCTCAGGCCCCTGATTTCATGACCTGATCTAAAGGCAGACACTGAACGGACTGAACCACTCAAACACCTTTTAGTGTACTTTTCCAATTAGCCTATAGTAAAGGATATGAAAGGAAAAGAAATGTGTATAAGAGCCATGTCTTTAGGAAGCTGACTTGGGGGAGGGGAACCTGGGTGGCACAGCCAGGTAAGTGTCAGACTCTTGGTTTGGGCTCAGGTTATGATCCCAGGGACGTGAGATCAAGTCCCACGTCAGACTCTGCACTCAACATGAAGTCTGCTTGAGACTCTCTCTCCCTCTGCCCCTACCTGCTGAGCTTGCTTACTGTCTCTAAAATAAATCTAAAGCAAGCAAGTAAGCAAGAAAGCAGGATGACTGAGGCAAAAGAATATGTAGTCATTAGTGATAAAAAGTTTTTAATTGAATAGAACTTTTTTAATAGGAAAACATGTATGATAGACCAAGATATCGTAGTCTACATGTATGCATTTTGGTTTTGCTTTTCTCTTAGATTGAAGAGCAATCAGACTGTAAGATCCTAGATGGACACTTTGTTTCCCCCATGGCCCACTATGTGCCTGATATAATGCCAATTGAATCTGTTATTGCAAGGTAAGAAATTTTATTCAGAAAGTTAAAGTAGTAAGTTATTTTTTTGTAGTAAGTTATTTTTATATTTATAATTACAATAAAATCAATGCCATGTTATTTTTAATTGCTAGTATTAATTACAATCATTATTTGGCATTGCTCCCATTAAACGTGGGTTGGGACAGAATAAAAATATGGAGCTTTATAGTATGTATTCAAATTTAAGTCATTATCATCTTAAAATAGACTGTTATCATATGGTTTCACTTATTTGTGGAGCATAACAAATAGCATGGAGGACAAGGGGAGGTAGAGAGGAGAAGGGAGTTGAGGGAAAGTGGAAGGGGAGGTGAACCATGAGAGACTATGGACTCTGAAAAACAATCTGAGGGTTTTGAAGGGGTGGGGGGTGGGAGGTTGGGGGAACCAGGTGGTGGGTATTGGAGAGGGCACGGATTGCATAGAGCACTGGGTGTGGTGCAAAAACAATAAATACTGTTATGCTGAAAATAAATTTAAAAAATTTTTAAAAAATAGACTGTTATAAGTATAAAATGATTTGTATAAGCCTGATAGAACACAAAGCTAAAACCTACTGGATAAACAAAAGGTAAGAAGAAATAAATGTAAGCATACCTTTAGAGAAAATCATCCAATCACAAAGGAAGAGACAAAAAGAAGAAAGATACAAAAAAATAATAAAACTGTCAGAAAACAATAAACAAATTGGCAATAGTAAATTCATATCTATCAATAATCACCTCAATTGTAAATCAACTAAATTCTCTAATCAAAAGACTTAGAGTGGCTGAATGGATTAAAAAGTAGGACCTAACTGTATGCTGTCTATAAGAGACTGCAGGAGCACCTGGCTGGCTCAGCTGGAAGAGCGTGTGACGCTTTGATCACAGGCTTGTGAGTTTGAGCCCACATTGGGAGTAGAGATTACTTACATAAGTATAACCCACTGAGCTGGCTTACTCACTCTCTCTCTGTTAAAGAGAGACTCACTTCAAATGTAAGGACATACACAAAGTGAAGAGATGAAAAAGATATCCCAATCAAATGAAAATCAAAAGAAAGTAGAGGTAGCTATATTATACCATACAAAATGGACTTTAAGACAAAGATTGGATAAGGGACAAGGAGGGTCATTATATAATGATAAAGGGATCAATCTTATAAGAGGTTGTAACATTTATAAATATTTATGCACCCAACATAGGAACTAAATATATAAAAGAAATTAACAGACTTGAAGGCAGCAGTACAATAATAATAGGGAGCTTTGATACTTGACTTGCAACAATGGATAGATAATCCAGAGAAAATCAGTAAGAAAACATTGAATTCAAACTATCCATTAGGCCAGATGGACTTAACTGACATTCACAAAACATTGTTTCCAACAGCATCAGAATACACATTCTTTTAAAATGCACAGGGAGGGGCGCCTGGGTGGCTCAGTGGGTTAAAGCCTCTGCCTTCAGCTCAGGTCATGATTCCAGGGTCCTGGGATTGAGCCCCACATCGGGCTCTTTGCTCAGCAGGGAGCCTGCTTCCTCCTCTCTCTCTGCCTGCCTCTCTGCCTACTTGTAATCTCTGTCTGTCAAATAAATAAATAAAATCTTAAAAAAAAAAAAAAAGATAAAATGCACAGGGAGCATTCACCAGAATAGATCATATATTATTTACAAAACAAATCTTAATAAATTTAGAAATTGAAATCATATCTAGCATCTTTTCCAACTATATTGGTATGAAATTAGAAATAAGAAGAAAACTGGAAAACTCACAATATTTGTAGGTTAACCAGCATGCTATCAAAACACCAGAGGATCAAAGAAGAAATCAAAAGAGAAATCAAAAAGCACCTTGGGACAAATGATAATGGAAATAACAACATACCCAAATTTATGGATTACAGCAAAAGCAGTTCTAAGATGGAAGTTCATAGTGATAAACATCTACATTAAGAAAAAAGAAAGATTTTTTTTTAAAGATTTTATTTATTTATTTGACAGACAGAGATCACAAGTGGGCAGAGAGTCAGGCTCCCTGCTGAGCAGAGAGCCCGATGTAGGGCTCGATCCCAGGACCCTGGGATCATGACTTGAGCTGAAGGCAGAGGCTTTAACCCACTGAGCCACCCAGGTGCCTCAAAAGACAGATATTTTATAAAAATAAACAACCTAAGTATACACCAGGAACAACAACAACAAAAAAAAAGAACAAAAAACTAAGCCCAAAGTTAGTGGAAGGAAGATATTAGTATAAATCAGAGACAATAAATTAGTGACTATAACGATAATAGAAAAGATCAATGAAACTAAGAGCTGTGTTTTTGAAAAGATAAACAAAACAGACAAGCTTTTAGCTAGACTACTAAGAAAGAGAGAGGTCTCAAGTAAAATTAGAAATGAAAGAGGAACCATTATAGTTGATAATGCATAAATACAAAGAATCGTAAGAGACTACTGTGAATAATTATACGCCAACCAGTTGGACAACCTAGAAGAAATGGATGAATTCCTAGAAATGTGCAACCTACCAAGACTTAATCATGAAGAAATACAAAATCTGAAAAGATACCCATGAGGAGATTTAATCAGTAATCAAAAATTTCCTGATAAGAATTTCCCGATAAGACAAGTTGAGGACCGACCAGATGGCTACCTTGGTGAATTCTGCCGAACATTTAAAGAAGAATTAATAATAATCCTTATCAAACTCTGAAAAAATTGAAGAGGAGGGAACCTTCTAAATTCATTTTACAAGGCCAACATTACCTTGATACCAAAACCAGACAAGCCATAAGAAAAGAAAATTATAAGCCAGTATTCCTACTGAACATAGATGTAAAAATCTCCCCCAAAATACTAGCAATCCAAATTCAACAATACACAAAAAGGATCATATGCCATGATTAAGTGGGATTTATCCCAGGGATACAAAGATGGTTCAGTATCTGCAAATCAATCACTATGTTTATGTAGTAGACAATTCATATTGTGTGCCACATAGACAAAATGAAGGATAAAAATCATTTGTTGATCTCAATAGAAATAGGAAAACCATTTGACAGAATTCAACATCCATTTAGGATAAAAACTCTCAACAAACTTATGGAAAGAACATATGTCAATATAATAAAGGCTATATATAACAAGCTCATGGCTAGCATCATACTAAATGGTGACAAACTAAAATCTTTTCCTCTAATACCAGGAACAAGACAAGTATGCACACTGTTACCACTTTAATTGAACAGAATATTGGAAGTCTTAGAGCAATTAGGCAAGAAAAGGAAAGGAATCCAAATCAGAAAGGAAGAAGTAAAACTGTTTATAGATGACATGATATTATGTATAGAAAAGCCTGAAGGCTTTACCAAAAAACTGCTAGACTTATAAACAAGTTCAGTAAAGTTGTAGGATACAAGTTCAGGATGCAAAAATCAGTTGCATTTCTGTACATTAATCACAAGCCATCAGAAAAATTAAGATGACAG
The DNA here is from genome assembly GCF_002288905.1 of Enhydra lutris kenyoni. Lineage (NCBI taxonomy): Eukaryota > Metazoa > Chordata > Mammalia > Carnivora > Mustelidae > Enhydra > Enhydra lutris. Next base: position 4,370,451 of record NW_019154087.1, on the reverse strand, counting down.
TCCTATTTATAGTTGCATCAAGAAGAATAAAATACCTATGAATAAATTTAACCAAGGAGGTGAAAGACCTGTATGCTGCAAACTATAAGACATTGATGAAAGAAATTGAAGATGACACAAATAAATGGGAAGATATTCCATGCTTATGGATTAGAAGAATTAATATTGTTAAAATGTCTATACCTTTGCAATCTACAGATGCAATGGAATTTTTCCAAGAAGTAGAACAAATAATCTTAAATTTTTTATGGAATCACAAGAAAACCTGACTAGCCAAAGCAATCTTGAGTGAGAAGAAGAAGAAGAATTTGGAGGCATCACACTCCCTGATTTCAAACTATTATACTACAAATCTGTAGTAGTCTAAAGAGTATGATACTGGCATAAAAACAGACACATTGGTCAATGAAGCAGAATAGAGAGCCCAGAAATAAACCCACCATATATGGTCAATTAATTTATGACAAAAAAACCAAGCATATACAATAGGGAGAATCTCTTCAGTAAATGGTGTTAGAGAGACTGGACAGCCACATGCAAAGGAATGAAACTGGACCAATTATCTTGTACCAAATAAAAATTAACTCAAAATGGAGTAAAGACTTGAACATAATGCTGAAACTATAAAACTCCTAGAAGAAAACTTGGGTGGTCACCTCCTTCACATCAGTCTTGGAGTTGATTTTTTGGATCTGACAGCAAAGCAAAGGCAATGATAAGCAAAAATAAACAACTGACACTACGTCAAACTAAAAAGCTTTTGCACAGCAAAGCTGATTGACCATCAACAAAATGAAAAGGCAACCTGTGAAATAGTAGAAAATATTTACAAATCCTCTATCTAATAAGAGGTTAATATTAAAATATATTTAAAAACTCATACAATTTAATAGCAAAAAAACAAGTGATTAAAAAATGGGCAGAGGAATTGAATAGACATTTTTTTCCAAAGAAGACATACATATGGTCAGCAGGTACCTGAAAATGTGCTCAACATCACTAATCATCAAGAAAATGGTGTTTTATAAAAACAGACCCCAGAATACCAATACCAAAAGAGAAACAACAATGAGATATTATCTCACACCTGTTAGAATGGCTGTTATGAAAAAGACAAGAGATAACAAGTGTTGGTGAAGATTTGGAAAAAAGGGAGCCCTTGGGTACTGTTGGTGGGAATGTAAATTACTGTAGCCAATATGAGAAACATTATGGAAGTTCCTCAAAAAGTTTAAAATAGAACTAACATATGATCCAGCTGTTCCACTTCTAGATATTTATTTGAGGGAAACAAGAACGTTAACTTGGGAAGAGACCTGTACCCCTATGTTCATTGCAGCATTATTTACAATAGCTAAATCATGGAAACAACCTAAGTGTCCATCAGTGGATAAAAGTATAAAGAATTGGTAAGTATAGAGAGTGCAGTATCATTCAGACCAAAAAAAAAAAAAAGCAAGAAATAATTCTCGCATTTGCAATGACATGAATGGACCTTGAGAACATCATGCTAAGTGAAATAAGTCAGATAGAGAAAGACAATACTATATGATCTCACTTTATATGTAGAATCTAAAACAACCACCACCACCTTGAGCTCATAGATACAGGGAACAGACTGATAGTTGCCAGAGTTGGAGGTAGGGGTGGGTGAAATGGGTGAAAGTGGTCAAAGGTACAAACTTCCAGTTATAAAACAGGTAAATCTTGAGGATGTAATACACAGCATGGTGACTATAGTTAATCCAAAATTACATGTTTGAAAATTGTTGAGAGTAGGTTTTTAAAAATTTTGATTATATATATATGTATATATATGTGTTTGTGTGTGTGTGTGTGTGTATATATACACATATACATATATGTATATGTATACATATATATATATAGTCTTTTTTAAAATTTAAATTCAATTAATATATAATTTATTACTTGTTTCAGGGGTACAGGTCTGTGATTCATCAGTCTTATATAATACCCAGTGCTCATTACAACACATATGATCCCCAATGTCCATCACCACATTACCCCATCCCCCTGCCCCCTCCTCTCCAGCAGCCTTCAGTTTGTTTCCTAGGATTAAGAGTCTCTTATGGTTTGTCTCCCTCTCTGGTTTCGTGTTGTTTCATTTTCCCCTCTCTTCCCCTATGATCCTCTGCCTTGTTTCTTAAATTCCACATATCAGTAAGATCATGTGAGAGTAGATCTTAAAAAAGTTATCATCGCAAGAAAAAAGAATTTTGTAGCTATGTGTTAACTTACTGTGATGATCATTTTACAATATATACATATATCAAGTCATTATGTTATATACCTGAAACTAATAATATATGTTTATCTTATTTTTTTTTAAAGAGAGATTTTAGAAGGAAAATAGAAAGCCATTAAGATCTATATAGATACTTCCCCTACCTCCCATTCCTGCATGCTTTATGGTTTCTTATTTCTCTTTATGACCCATGTCATTTCTTTGTGGGTAGGTTGACTTTCTCTGTTTCTCATGCAGCTGACAAAAAATAGCTACCACACCTCCACAGAGCTTTCATGTCCAAAAGCTCAACAGAAACTAGAGTCTGTCCTACTTCCAGATTACCAAAAGAACAAATCTTATTGCCCTAATTTGGCCTACTCCAGGCCCAATCAACTAATCAACTATAGCAGAGAAGCTTACATGAACTATACCCATTTATCATGGGCATTGGAAAATACTCTGTGAAAAGATACTATAATAAGAGCAGACGGACTAATTAATGAACCTCTGCTAAACAAGTGGTTGTTATTACTGTAATAAAAGATTCCTTTTAATTTAAAGCTATTCTCCATAATGAAACCTTTATATGCACTGCTATGGGACAGAAGGGAAAAAAAATAGCAGCAATATCCAGCTTTCTATGGGAAACATTTTTAAATGTTTTCATTTCTCACAAATCATGAAAATATAAAGAAGCAGAAAGCTTTTGAGAATGTAAAACGAAGCAGAGTTGTAACATTGCTAGTTTTATGAGATTAAAAATTGAGAATTAGTTCCCATGAGCACAAAACAGAAATAACCATTGAACTCTTCTGAATGTACTTGTCTGTGTTCTGTATTGCATAATTTATTAATAACAGATAACTAGTGATATTGTCCCCTGTCCAAGCAAAGTAAGCTCAGAATTGAGGTTTATGTTGACCGAGAATGCAGCTATCTAAGGTCAAACCTTGAGTTGACCAAGTGCAGTATTATACTACGATAATAACTCTAAAATATCTACTGCTAAAGAAATTAAAAAGACAAGTAAATCAGTTTGGGAAAATAAAGATCTGAAGATGAATGGTGGTGACTGTTGCACAGCAATGTAAATGTACTTAATGTCACTGAACTATACAACTTAAAAATGATTAAAATGGAAAAATATATGTTACATGTATTTTACCACAACTAAAAAATAAGTTCTATAGGAAGAAAACATTAAATGAAAGGCAAAATACTACAATAAGAAGATAACAAATAGGGAAAACTGTTTTTTTCTGCTGTGAGTTGCTTTTACACTCTCCAAATTGAAAAACAAAATTGATAACAGACTATTCTATTGATACATCAATAGCTTGTACAACTAAGCATTGTTCCTACAAGGAGAAAAAGCAGAGCTATCTAAAGTGTTATTTTTTTCTAAGACTTACTCAAATGTATTGATTTCACTGTAAAATAAGAATATTTCATTATGCATTTATAAAGTTGTGGTATTGAACAAGGTAAAAATGACTACAATAAATTCTGTGTTTATATTGTACTGAATGTTTTAATACGCTAACACAAAGCTAATTTGTAATATCTTAGTTCCCTTTGGCAGACAGTAATCATAATATGAATATTAAAATTCTGAATGATCTTCTCTCCCAAATAATTTAATTATGTAACTTTTACAAATTGAAAGTTTGTATTAAAAACCTTTTAAAGATAATTTCACAGATCTGTTTTATTTTAAATAGGTTCCAATTTATTGTTCCTAAAGAATGGAACAGCAAATATAAACCTGTATGCATTCATCTTGCTGGAACAGGAGATCATGTAAGACTCTATTAGAATGACTTAATCCCTATTTGTTAACATATTGTATAACACAGATGTGGTTATTATATTCTTTAAATATGTCATCTTTTCTTTCCGTAGCATTACTGGAGACGACGAACACTAATGGCTCGTCCTATGATTAAAGAAGCCCGAATGGCTTCTTTGTTGTTAGAAAACCCTTATTATATCCTTTTGTGATACCTAGAAATCTTTTATTTATTGATAGATTTAGTCATCAAAAAGAATGATGCATAGTAACCAGCTTTTCTAAACCAGTTAAATTTAGTTGTCAGTTCAAAAAATATTTAAGCAAGAATGAAAAGAAGTGAAAATTTGTTTTATGCCTTTAAAAAAACCGATGTAGAGATTATGCTTCTACTGTATAATAAAGATAAACTGTACTTCTTTTTCTTATAAAACTTATGCTGGATTTTAACATTAAGTCAAATGTTTACTCTTAATGAAATACTCTTGTTTTAAATGTATTTACATGTAAGTCATCAGTTGAGGTTTAGAACAATACTTAACTTAACTTTCAAGATGACGTCAGACTATTCCCAGAAGAAGAAACGAAAGTGATGCAGATATAAAGAAATGTTCAACATTGCTGGTAATAAGAGAAATGTAAAGTTAAAGCAACATTACCAAAGATTTAAAAAATAAAATGCAATAGTTGTGAGGCTATTGTAAAAAAATAAAATAGGCACTCTTACTACTAATGGCTGTGAAAACCAGTTTAATTCTTTGGGAAAGCATTTTACCATATGTCTCAGGAACCTTAAAGATTTTATGTCCCTTGACAGAGTAATCTTGATTCTTGGAAATTTATTCTGAGGATAAAATACTAAGAAAAGAGCAGTGCCTGGGTGGCCCAATCAGTTAACTGGATGACTGGATTTCAGCTCAGGTCATGATCTCAAGGTTGTGAGATGTTGGGCATGGAGCTTGCTTAAGATTCTCTCTCTCCCTCTGTCTTGCCCCTGTCTCTTAAAAAAAAAAAAAAAAAAGACTAAGAAAAGAGAAAGTGATAGAAAAGAGATATTTATATAGTTTTATTTAGGATAGTAAGACATTAGGAATGGCTTAAATGTCTAATAATAGAAAAAGAGTTGAGTAAATTATGGCTCACAATATTAGAATATTATGCAGTTGGTTATGTTTTTTGCTCTACCACTTAGTTATCTGTAATGACTTCAGATGTGTTACTTAACGTTTTAACCTCTTCATTGGTAAATGGGAATAATCTCTGAAATTATTCCTAGTGTTAAGTACTTAATGCTATCTAGAGTGGTGCCTGGTAAATAACAAACATTCAGTAAATTTAGTGGTTAGTTATTATTAAAAAGTTTACAGTAATTTATGAAAAGTATAATGCAAAAATAGGAAACAGAACTGTGGTATGACATAGATAGGCCAAAAAACCTAAAAACAAAGTCCATAAAAGAAAAACCTGTGCATAAGGAAAAAATACTGGAAATACACCAAAATATTAATATGGTTGTCTGCAGATGAAGTAGTTTTTCTTCTAATATGCTTTTCTATATTTTTTGGATTTTCTATAATCATTAAAAATGAAAAAAAACCTTCATTTAAAAAATTAAGTTGGAGATTGCACACCCCTGTGAGTATACTAAACATATTAAACTGACCCTTAAAATGGGTATAAAGCTGTTTTAAAAAAGAAAAAAATAATAATCAAGTTGAAAAACCTGAGAACTCCTCAACAGCCTATTTGAGATAATTAAAAAATAGTTATTTCAGTATCAAATTGTGTTCAGATGTAGCTATGTTGCTTAAGTTAATGTGTTTTGAGACACAGACTATATTTAATTATTTTAAAACTTTCTCTTTGACCCACATTCTTAAATGGCTGCAGGAAACCCAAGGACCAAATGTAAGTATATTTCACCTTCACTTTGGTAGTCTTTATACCAAATTAAATTAAAGTTTTTGTTAGTCTTCAGTTAATCATTTCTAAGTTTTACTTGCAAATATTATATGGGGAAAAAATTCTGTTATAAAACTGTGGTAGGAATGTTGACCTAAATTTCTATTTTAAGCTTTTTCACTTAAAATGTTTGATAAAGAGATAAGAAATTTTTAATAGATGGAAGATGTATTTTATTTGTAAGTGGTAACTGAAGAAGTATTAAAACATTTTCTTTCTTAAAGTACATTTACTTTGTAAAATTAAACACCACTCTGTATTCTTACAATTTGTGTGTAGGTAATCTAATCTCTTTTTGGTCTTTAAAATGATGAACTTTGAAGGCAATTTTTTTGCATTTCCATAATCTGTGTATTGTGTTTGGTTTTGATTCATTGAATAAATGTTTGATCTGAGACACTGGGAAGTTAGTAACAAAAAGACAAGGTCCTTACTGTCATAGAGCTTATATTCTAGAATGGGAGATAGATAAAAATAAATAAGATGATTTTTAATATTTATTAATGCCGTGAAGAAAATAAAGTCAGGCAATCAAGCAAAGAATAATAGAGGGTAAGTATAGAGTTGGAGAAGTATTAGATGTGAGGACATGGGAAGGAGCCACCATGGTGAAGACCTGGAGGAAACCTCAGAGAAGGACAAATAAATGAAAAGTCTGATATAAGCCTGAGGTAAGAGAGTAGTATAAGATCAAGTCAGAAATGTAGGCAAGGACCAGATTTATGAAGAGCCATTTGTGTTGAATTTTGCTATAAATGCAGCTGGAAACCTTTGGAGGACTTTAAGCAGAGAAATAATCTGATTTGTGCTTTTAAAGGCTCATTTTGGTTTACTGAGACAAGAGTAGCAGCAGAAAATGAAATAGGAAGCTACTGAAATAATGCAGGGGGAAAAAGCAGCTTTAAGGAATGGCAATGGAGATGGAAAGAAGTTCCATATAATATATATATATATATTCCATATGTATAGATATATAAAAGAATATAAAGAATATAAAGAGAGAGCACAAGCAGGGAAGCGGGAGAGGGAGAAGTAGGCTTCCCCATTGAGCAGGGAGCCCAATGTGGGGGTTGATCGCAGGACCCTGGGATCATGACCTGAGCCCAAGGCAGACGCTCAGCTGACTGAGCTACCCAGGCACCCCTCAGTTTGCTCTTTTGTATAACAGTTACTGATGTGGGGAAGTTGTTATTTGTATAAAAAAATTTTTATACACACACACACACACACACACACATACATATATGCGCACACGCACACATACATACACACATTTATGCACATATGTATTTTATATATATAAAAGAATAAACCTTATGAAATGTGAAAATTAATGTCCAAGCTAAATAAAGAATTCTTACTCTGGGGACACATGGGTGGCTCAATCAGCTAAGCATCTGCCTTTGTCTCAGGTCATGATCTCAGGTTCCTGGGATCAAGTCCTGCTTTGGGCTCCTTGCTTGGTGGGGAGCCTGTTTCTCCCTCTGCCTGCTTCTCCCTCTGCTAGTGTGCTCTTTCTCTCACGAAAAAAAATAGATAAAATCTTAAAAAAAAAAAAAAAGAATTATTACCTTGGAACCAATTTTTGAATTCAGAACTGGGCATGTTATTTTTACCCTGTTTATTGGTGCTTAAAAATCCAAAAGAGTTTCTTGAGTTGTAGTTTGAGGCAGCATGGGTTTAAGGAAAGACTTTGACTTTGGAGTCACACAGACATAGGTTGCAGTCGTAACTTGCCATTTAATAATTGTATGACCTTGGTCTAAGTATCTGTTATCTACTTCATTTATAAAGTAGAAATACTATATAATATCTTGCACACAGAATTGATATGAGAATCATATTTATAAAATATTCTATTACATATAGTATATCCAAGAAATATAATACTTGATTTTTCAAGTAATTCATTTTAAGAAATGGCTTACAATTTAAGTAATAAAAAATTATTTTTTTATCTCTTTTCAAAAGACATCTTATGCCTATTTTCAGTGTTTAAAGTCTTTGAAACTGGGTCCACTGGTACAAATAACAACTGTCCCCACATCAGTAACTGTTATATAAAAGAGCAAACTGAGGGGTGCCTGGGTAGCTCAGTCAGTTGAGCGTCTGCCTTGGGCTCAGGTCATGATCCCAGGGTCCTGCGATCAACCCCCACATTGGGCTCCCTGCTCAATGGGGAAGCCTACCTCTCCCTCTCCTGCTCCCTGCTTGTGCTCTCTCTCTGTCAAATAAATAAATAAAATTTTTTTTTTTTTTTTTAGATTTTATTTACTTATTTGACAGAGAGAGATCACAAGTAGGCAGAGAGGCAGGCAGAGAGAGAGGAGGAAGCAGGCTCCCTGCCAAGCAGAGAGCTCGATGAGGGACTCGATCCCAGGACCCTGAGATCATGACCTGAGCTGAAGGCAAAGGCTTAACCCACTGAGCCACCCAAGCGCCCCTAAATAAATAAAATCCTAAAAAAAAAACCAAAAACCAAAAACCAAAAAAAAAATATTGAGATGTATCTGAGAATTCAGACTTCCATATCAGGCCAAAATACATAATCAGGGCAGTTACTTGATAATAAATAGAAAATTGGAATGAGGATAACAAACAAATAGAAGGATACATGGGCTTTTTTTATGAGGAAGCACATGTATGATCTGTTTTGACAGAGTTTCCATAAATTCTGCCTTAAGGACTTAGAGCTCTGAGAGGATGTGGTAGGACAGTGGATATAAGCTCTTTAGGGGCCAGAATTCTGTTTTTCACAACTTGACATTCTTATGACACCTAGTTGTTTGTGCATAATCACTCTACATTTACATATAATAACCATTGATAAAATGAATTTTTGTACACCTTGACAAGCTTCCTTCCAGAAGCCAATCACATGTCTTTATATGAACTAAGTTTTGAAGATAGATTCTAATTTGGACACTTTAGTAATAAGATAGTATTATTTTTTATCACTATGCAGGCATACCTTGGAGATATTGTGGGTTCAGTTCCAGACCACTGCAGTAAAGGGAATATTGCAATAAAGCAACTGAAATTAATTTTTTGGTTTCCAGTGCTTATAAAATTTGCTTATACAATACTGTAGTCTGTTAAGTGTGCAATAGCATTATGTCTAAAAAAAATGTACATACCTTAATTTAAAAATATTGCTGGGGCACCTGTGTGGCTCAGTCAGTTGAGCATCTGACTCTTGATTTTGGCTCAGATCATGATCTCAGGGTCGTGGGATCAAGTCCTATATTGGGACTCCCTGCTCAGTAGGGAGTCTGCCTCTCTCCATCTCCCATTGCCCCCCATCTCTCTCTCACTAAAATAAATAAATGGATCTTTAAAAAAATATATTGCTTCCAGTTATGGAATGAGTAAGTCACAGGAATAAAAGGTACAGCATAGGGAATATAGTCATTGGTATTGTAACAGCGCTATATGGTGGTGACAGATGGTAGCTACAGTTGTGGTGACCACAGCATACATACAGACTTGTCAACTCACTATGTTGTGCACCTGAAACTAATGTAACACTGTGTGCCAACTATACTTCAATAAAATAACATAAAATAAAAAAGCTTTATTGCAAAAAATGCTAACCATTATCAGAGATTTCAGCAAGGCACGATCTTTGCTGGAGGAGGGTCTTGCCACAATGTTGATGACTGCTGACTGATCAAGATGGTGGTTACTGAAGGTTGGGTGGCTGTGGTAATTTCTTAAAACAATAATGAAGTTTGCCACATCGATTTACTCTTTCTTTCACAATTTCTCTGAGGCATGTGATACTGTTTCATAGCGTTTTACCTACAATAGAACTTCCAGATTGGGAGTTCATCCTTTCAAACCCCGCCACTGACTTACCAACTAAGTTTATGTAATATTCTAAATCTTTTGTTGTCATTCAGCAATCTTCACAGCATCTTCACCAGGTTTAGATTTCATCCCAAGAAAGCATTGTCTTTGCTCATCCACAAGAAGCAATTCCTTGTCCATTAAAGGTTTATCATGAGATTGCAGCAATTCAGTCTCATCCTCAGGCTTTACTTCTAGTTCTAGTTCCTCTGCTATTTCTACCACATCTGCAGTTTCTTACCCCACTGAAAATCAAAGTCATCCATGAGAGTTGGAATCAAATTCTTCCAAATTCCTGTGAATGCTGATATTTTGATCTCTTCCTGTGAATCACAAGTGATCTTACTGGCATCTAGAATGGTGACCCCTTTCCAGAAAGTTTTCAATTCGCTTTGCCCAGATCCATCAGAGGAGCCACTATCTATGGTAGCTATAGCCTTATGAAATGCAGTTCTTTTTTTTTTTTTTTTTGTTATTAACATATAATGTATTATTAGCCCCAGGGGTACAGGTATGTGAATCATCAGGTTTACACACGTCACAGCAGTCACCACAGCTCATACCCTCCCCAATGTCCATAACCCCACCACCCTCTCCCTACTCCCCTCCCCATGGCAACCCTCAGTTGTTTGTTTTGTGAGATTAAGAGTCTCTTATGGTTTGTCAGGAGGTTTGTCTCCCTCCCGATCCCATCTTGTTTCATTTATTCTTTTCCTACACCCCAAACCCCCCACATTGCCTCTCAACTTCCTCATATCAGGAAGATCATATGATAGTTGTCTGAAATGCAGTTCTTAAATAATAGGACTTGAAAGTCAAAATTATTTCTTGCCCCTTGGGTATGAAATAGATGTTGTGTTAGCAGGCCTGAAAATATTAATCTTGTTGTACATCCCCATCAGAACTTTTGGGTAACCACATGTATTGTCAATGCAGTGTAGTTATGTTTTAGAAGGAATCTTTTTCTGAGCAAGTAGGTCTCAACAGTGGGCTTAAAATATTCCGTTACCATGTTGTCAACAGATGCACTGTTGCTTAAGCTTTATTGTTCCATTTATAGAGCAAGTGTAGTAGATTTAGCATAATTCTTGATAGTTCTATGAGCCCTGGCTTCAACGTAAAGATACCAGCTGCAATTAGCCTCTAAGAAGAGAGTCAGCCCCTGCTTTGAAGCTCTGAAGCCGGGCACTGACATCTCTCTAACTATGAAAGTCCTAGATGGCATCTTCTTCCAACAGAATGCTGTTTTTCAACATTGAAAGTCTGTCGTTGAGGAGCATCTGGGTGGCTTGGTCAGTTGCACATCTGCCTTCGGCTTGGGTCGTGGACCCAGGGTTCTGGGATCAAGCCCTACATCTAGCTCCCTACTCAGTGGGGAGCCTGCTTCTCCCTCTTCCTCTGCTGCTCCCCCTACTTGTTCTCACTCTTCTCTCTCTCTGTCAAATGAATAAATAAAATCTTTAACAAAAAAAGAAAGAAAATCTGTTGTTGGATGCCAGGGTTGCTCAGTTGGTTAAGCGTCTGACTTCTGATTTTGACTCAGATCATGCTCTCAGGATCATGGGATCAAGCCCTGCATCAGGCTCTGCACTCTGCAGGGAGTCTATTTGAGGATTCTCTCCTCCTCCTCCCTCTGCCTCTCCCTCCACTCACGTGCTCTCTCTCTTTCTTGCTAAAATAAATAAAATCTTTTAAAAAAAGAAAAGGAAAGGAAAAGAATAATCTGTTGTTTAGTGTAGCTGCCCTATTAATCATTTTAGCTAGATCTTCTGGATAACTTGGCTGTAGCTTTCACATCAGTACCTTCTGCTTCACCGGGCACTTTAATGTTACGGAGATGGCTTCCTTTTTTTATGATTTATTTTATAGAAAGCATGCAAGAGTGGGGGGAAAGAGCAGAGGGAGAAGAAGAATCTCAAGTACACTCCCTGCTGAGTGTGGAGCCTAAAGTGGGACTGAATCTGGGGCCCCTGAGATCATGACCTGAGCTGAAATCAAGAGTCAGTCACTTAACCAACTGAGCCACCCAGGCACTCCGATGGCTTCCTTTCTTAAAGCTCATGAACCAACCTCTTACTTTTTTTTTAAAGATTTTATTTATTTATTTGACACAGAGAGAAAGAGCATGCACAGGCAGGGTAGTAGTAGGCAGAGGGAAAAGGAGAAGAAGCTTCCTGCAGAGCGGGGAGTCTGATGCAGATCCCAGGACCCGGGGATCATGACCTGAGCCGAAGGCAGTCACTTAACCAGCTAAGCCACTCAGACACCCGAACCATCTCTTTTAGCTTCAAACTGTTCTGCAGCTTCCTCACCTTCTCAGCCTTCATAGAATTGAAGAGAGTTAGGGCCTTGCCTTGGAATAGGCTTTGGCTTAAGGGAATGTTGTGGCTGTTTTGATTTTCTATCCAGATAGTAAAACTTTCTCTGCATTAGCGAGAAGACTATTTCACTTTCTATTTTGTGTCTTCTCTGGAGTAGTACTTTTAATTTCCTTCAAGAACTTTTCCTTTGCATTCAGAATTTGGCTAACTGCTGCATGAGGCCTACCTTTTGGCCTATTTCAACTTTTGACATCCCTTCCTCACTGAGTTTAATCACTTCTAGCTTTTTGATTTCTATTTATTTATTTGTTTGTTTATTTACTTTTAAGACTTTATTTTTAAGTAATCTCAGTACTCAACATAGAGTTCAAATGTACAACCCAAAGATCAAGAGTCACATGCTCTACTGACTAAGCCAGTCATGTGGCCCTCTAGCTTTTGATTTAAAGTGAGAGATCTGTGACTTCTCTTTTCACTTGAACGTGGAAGCCATTGTAGGGTTATTAACTTGCGTAGTTCAAGGTTGTTATGTCTTGGGGAATAGGAAGGTGGGATAGAGGGACGGGAAGAACAGCCAGTCAGTGGAGCAGTCAGAACACATACGACGTTTATCCATGAAGTTTGCTATCTTACATGGGAACAGTTCCATGATGCCCCAAGTCAGTTACAACAGTAACATCACAGATCACCATGACAAATACAATAACCAAGAAGGTTTTAAATATTGTAAGAATTACTAAAATGTGACAGAGACATGAAGTTAGGAAATACTGTTGGAAAAATAGCACCAGCAGATTTAATCAACATAGAGTTGCCATAAACCTTCAATTTCTAAGAAATACAGAATCTCCACAGTGCAATAAAATAACATATGCCTGTGTAAGAATGGTTTTAGAATTTAAAAAGATCATTTAAGTACTTTTTTTTTAAGGTTTTATTTATTTATCTGACAGAGTGAGATAGAACAAGCAGGGGGAACAGCAAGCAGAGGGAGAGGGAGAAGCAGGCTCCCGCTGAGCAAGGAGCCTGATGCAGGACTCAATCCCAAGACCCTGGGATTGTGACCTGAGCCAAAGGCAGATGCTTAACGGAGTGAGCCACCCAGATGCCCCCAAAGAAGATCATTTAAGTACTTCTAAAGAGGTGTACTTACTTGTAAAATTAGTTTCTAAGAACAAGAAATTCTAGTTGAATTGGTCTTTAAGTTAATCAAAACATGTATTTTTATAAAAGATTACTTTTCTGACCAACTTTTAATTATAAAATAAATAAGTCATGGAGATGAAAAGTAGAGTATGAGGAACATAGTCAAGAATATTGTAATAACATTGTATAGTGACAGATGGCAACTACGATTACCATGCTGAGCACTGAGAAACGTATGTGTGTGTGTGTGTATATATATATATATATATATACACACACACACACACACATTTACACATACACACATACATATATCTGAAACTAATATTATGTATGTTAACTATACTACATTCAAAAATCAGAAAAATTTTCTAGTTGATTATATTCATAAATTGTATATTTTGTGAAAAATAAGCAGCATATTTTAAGATTTTGGAAATACATGAGTATTAGGTTAAATTTTTACATTGCTTTTAAAAAATGTTTATGCTTTAAGTTCTGTTGTAGTAACAGAAGGAACAACTATGAATTGTGTTTTTTTTTTAAGTTTCTTTAAGTGCTATCAAATAAATATTATTTCCTGGGCTTCAAAATAGCTAAATAATTGAAATTCAATAAAGATTCGATAAAGAGCATTTATTGCTTTTAAAAATAAATTTTAATTAATTGTAGAATAATGTTAGCACTCTAATTCCATTGATTTATTCCATTGTTTTACTTAGCTAACTCATCCTTTAAAAGAAAAACATGAAGTCTGGCTACCTGTTGTAAATTTGCTTATATTAAAATGTAAATGCATAAATAATTTTCTCTTTTGTCTTGTGAGGCTAGAAGGTCCAGCTTAAAAAACGTGTCTGACCTTTTTGTGATGGGAGGAGCTCTTGTTTTAGAATCTGCTGCTCTCTTGCACTGGCTAGAGAGAGAGGGTTATGGACCTCTAGGAATGACCGGAATATCCATGGGAGGACATGTAAGCCTTTTAATTTCAACTGATATTTCATTGTGATTATATTCATAAAATCTAGAGAATGTAGTTATTTTAAAAATTCACTTCAGGTAGAGAATTAATTTTAGTTTTGGAAATAGGTTTCAAACTTTTCCAGTTACAATGATTTTTTTTTGGTATGATTTATGTAGACATTGTACTACTTATTTCACAGTTATAGCTCAGATATTAGATTTAATATTTTATTAGAAGTTGATTTTTTAAAAATAAAAATAATAAAACTGATTTTTATAAAACTTAACTTTTCACATCTCAAGTGTAAATACCTTATTTTGCTGTTAAATTGGCAAAGATAGCAAATTTGGAAAATACTTTTAATTTATCTCTTATGTCTATGCCCACAGTCACCAGCTTGTTTTACTTTGTCTTCCAGAGGGTACTAAAACAGCTTCCAAGTGGTTTCTCTGTCGCTCATCTTTTCTCTTACTAATCTTCTTCTAAGTTTTTCTTCATGCCATTACTAGAGTGATTTTCCTAAATCTCATCTCTGTTCTCTCCCATTTAAAACCTGCCAAAGGCTTGCTATTGTACTGGGCTCTAGCTATGCCAGGTGCTAGCAACCCTCAGGGGCCCTCTCATTCCTAGCCAAAATAGCAGTTTGCCCTTCTGGTTCCAGTCCAGAGCTTACTTTCTATGAGAAGCTCTTCCTGACTCCCAGCCTAACCTCAGACCATACTTCATCTCTCATTTGTGCTTATTTCACTGCACTGTGATTACTTGTTTAGCAGTTTATTCTCTCCATGAAGCAGTTGGTTCAATGAGGACTCAGAAATATGCTCTAGTTTGTTACCTGGACATATTAGCCACTCAGTACATTTAGAAAGAAACAAGTTTTTGGTAAGTCATTTGAATTATAAAATTAAGTTCAAAAACTGATTAAAATTTCCAAGAACTAGTAGACCATGAATTTGAGGGGTGGAAGAGGATTTCTTTTCCTACCTAGTAGTGTTTCTACTTTTATGACCTAGATTGGGATCCTATAACTTTCACTTGAATTACTTCCTATACTGGTTTCCCTACCTCAGGTTTTACCTGCTCTAATCAATCCTATAAATTGCTATCATTTTGGCTTCCTTAAATCACTTCTTTGACAATGCCGCTTCTTTGCCCAGATCTCTTTGTTAATTCCCCATTATATACAGAGCAAAAGGGATCTATAATCTGATACTGTCCCATCTTTCCAGACCTAACTATCTCTCCCACCTCATTGGCTATATGTACCCTATTCACCAGCCAAACTAAAGTATATTGGCTTGTTTTCCTACCTGCTTTTCCACTTTTTCCTTTTTCACCATCTTGCCTTTGATGATATATTTTTTTTAATATGGAAGACAAGATCTCCTCTCTCATTTCCCCTGAGAGACAGCCAGTTCATGAAGCCTTCTGTTATTCCTTTAGCCAAAAATAATTTTCCCTTTTCTAAACACACGCATTACATTACTTTATATTACTTATATAATCTGTTTGTAGTTCACCAAATTCTTGGCATTTTTCAGTTAGCCCCAAATGTCTAAGGTTTTATAGTTGTGATTTTGCTGTATCTGAGCAAATCATTTAGGTAATGAATATCATTAGCCTGCTCCCCAGCATCTACATTTCAGTCTGTTTGGTCTGTATTTATCCAGTAGAAAGTAGTTCTCTATGAAGGGTTTTGAGATGATTTAAAATTTTACAACATTTATTATTTTCTAAGGGGGAAGTTGTATGTCATTGAATTTGTGATTTGGGGAGTTTCAGAAGGTTGCTAGACATTCTTATGAGTATTTAGAGATTTTTTTCTTAAGATTTTATTTTTAAGTAATCTCTATACCCAACTTGGGGCTCAAATTTACAACCCTGAGATTAAGAGTGCCATGTTCTACTGACTGAGACAACCAGATGCCCCACGTATTTAGAGATTTTGTGTTCATATCTTATCTCACCAATTACTACCCAGACTACTTCTTAATAATAAATCTTTTCATTTTAATGAATAGAAATTTAAACAGAAGCTCTCTAACTGACTGTTAAACATATTGCAGATGGCTTCCTTAGCGGTATCCAACTGGCCTAAGCCCATGCCATTGATTCCATGTCTGTCTTGGTCCACAGCATCTGGGGTCTTCACTACGGTAATTTAATTGCAATTAATATTTAAATAACTATATATAATTAAAATTAATTGTTTGGGGGTTCTCAAAACCACCTCCAGGTTTGCTGATTCTCTAGAAGGTATCACAGGACTCACCATATAGTTTGATTCATGACTAATACTTATTATATCAAAAGGATACAATACAAAGAATCAGCAAAGGGAGAAGGCACATGGGGCAAAATCCAGAGGAAATTAGGCATAACCAGCCATTGGAATCTTACACGATTTGTTTAATTCATCCATCAGTGTGTTGTGATAGTACGTGTGAGAAGCTCAGTTGAGCCTGGCAGCCCAGGGTAATCAGGGGTCAGTCACTTAGGCACTCTCTGCCTCACTTGTACCAAAATTCCAGATGAAAAGTACATGTTCAGCAGAAACTTGTACAAGAAGTTTGGGGAGAGTGCCCCACTTTGTCATTTAGAAAGTTGTATATTGGGATTAGGAACTGTTTGTCAAGGTTCCAGACTCTAATCAAGGGCCAACATTGCAAGCAGGGCTTTCTAAAGATAGGAAACTTCAAGCCTGCTATGTTTATTCTTTTCTGCATACTAATAATAAAATTATTGGGCAAAATGTTTTATGGAATGATTTGATCTTAACATAGTTTGTTATTTCAGGGTGTTCTAAGTAAATCGATTAATTGGAGGGAGCTGGAAAAACAGTATTATACACAGACAGTTTATGAAGAAGAAATTATTCACATGCTTGAATACTGTGGAGTAAGTATTTTTAACCTCTGCATAAATTGAGGGGAAAAGTTGATGGTATTTAATGATTCGGTTTTTTAGAAAGAATCACAAATTTGTTAAAAAGCAGTAGTGCTTTCTAGTTTTTAAGATTCTTCATTTTAAAATATAGATGTAAAAAAAATCATGCAATGCAAATGTATGGCTTACACCAGTAGAATAAAAATTGACCACCCAGGGGTACCTGGGTGGCTCAGTCAATTAAGTGTCTGCTTTTGGTTTAGGTCATGATCCCAGAGTCCTGGGATTGAGCCCTGCATCGGGCTCCCTACTCAATGGGGAGCCTGATTCTCCCTCTTCCTCTGCTACTCCCCCTGCTTATGCACGCTCACTCTCTAGCTCTCTCGAATAAATTAATAAAATTTTTAAAATAAAATTTTTAAAAATATAAAAGAAATTGACCACCTAGATAGTCCACGATGGCAGAGGAGCTGGAGACCTTAGTTTCTTCTGGTCCCAGGAATTCAGCTAGATAGCTATCAAATAATTTTGAACACCTGTGAAGTCAACTGGAGTTCTAAGAAAAGAATAGCTGCAACTCTACAAATAGAGAAGCAGCTACTTTCTGCAAGAATGACAAAATGGAAAAACTCACTTCATAAGAGAACAAGAGGCAGCACTGATTGCCAGGGACCTAATCAGTATGGATATAAGTAAGATGTCAGGTCTAGAGTTCAGAATAACAATTATAAAAATACTATCTGGGTTTAAAAAAGCATAGAAAACACTAGAGAATCCCTTTCTGAAGAACTAAAAAAACTAAAATGTAATCAAGTCAAAATCAAAAAGACTATTAATGAAATGCAATAAAAAATGGAGGCTTTAACTGCTGAGATAAATGAGCTCCAGAAGAGAGAATTAGTGACATAGAAGACCAAACAATGGAGAATAAAAAGGCTGAGAAAAAGAGAGATAAACAACTACTGGATCACAAGGGGAGAATTTGAGAGATATGTGATAACATAAAGTGAAATAATACTAGAATAATTGGGATCCCAGAAGAAGCAAAGAGAGAGGAGGGTGTGTAGAAGAAATTATAGTGGAGAACTCCAATTTGGGGAAGGAAACAGGCATCAGAATGTAGGCGGTACAGAGAATCCCCCTCAAAAATCAATATATGCCCAACATATAATAGTGAAACTTGCAAATCTCAGAGATGAAGAGAAAATCCTGAAAGTAGCTTGGAATAAGAGGGCAGAAACATCAGATTGGCAGCAACCCTATCTGCAGAGACCTGGCAGGCCAGAAAGGACTGGCTTGATGTGTTCAGGGTGCTGAATGAGAAAAATACGCAGCCAAGAATACTTTATCCAGCTAGAATGTTGGTCAAAAAAGACGAAGTGATAAAAAGCTTCCAGGACAAACAGAAACTAAAAGAATTTGTGATCTTCGTTTAAAGGGATCCTTTAAGCTAAGAGACAGCCCAAAAGTAACATAGACCAGAAAGGAACAGAGACAATATACAGAAATAGTGACTTTACAGCTAATATAATGGTAGTAACCTTTCAGTAGTTACTCTGAATGTAAATGGGCTAAATGCCCCCAATCAAAAGACACAGGGTATCAAATTGAATTAAAAAAAGCAAGACCCATCAGTAGCTGTTTGCAAGAGACTCATTTTAGACTCAAAGACACCTCCAGATTTAAAATGAGGGGATGGAAGACTATTTATCATGCTAATGGACATCAAAAGAAAGCTGAGGTGGCAGTCCTTAAATCAGACAAATTAGATTTTAAACCAAAGACAGTAATAAGAGATTAGGAAGGACACTTTATCATAATTAAAGAGTCTATCCAACAAGAAGATCTAACAGTTATAAATATTTATGCCTCTAACATGGGAGCAGCCAATTATATAAGCCAATTAATAACAAAATTAAAGAAACACATAAATAATAATACAGTAATAGGAGGGGACTTTTACCCCCCCCCCCCCGAGAAAACCAACAAGGAAATAAGGGCTTTGAATGACACACTGGACCAGATAGACTTCACAGATATATTCAGAGCATTCCACCTAAAGCAACAAAGTATATATTCTTCTTGAGTACACATAGGACATTCTCCAGAATAGATCACATACTGGGTCACAAATCCGGTCTCATCTGGTACCAAAAGTTGGTATATTCCCTGCATATTTTCAGACCACAATGCTTTGAAACTGGAACTCACTTATAAGAGGAAATTTGGAAAGAATGCAAATGCATGGAGGCTAAAGAGCATCCTAGTAAGAATGAATGGGTCAACCAGAAAATTAAAAGAATTTAAGAAATTCATGGAAAAAAATGAAAATGAAAACACATTTGTTCAAAACCTTTGGGATGCAGCAAAGGCAGTCCTAAGAGGGAAGTATATAGCAATACAAACCTTTCTCAAGCAATAAGAAAGGTCTCAAGTACACAACCTAACCTTAAATCTAAAGGAGATGGAGAAAGAACAGCAAATAAAACCTAAAACGAGAGGAGAAGAGAATTAATAAAGATTAGAGTAGAAATCAATGAAATAGAAGTCAAAAGAGCAACAAAACAAATCAACGACACTAGGAGCTGGTTCTTTGAAAGAATAAGATTGATAAACCCCTGGCCAGACTTAAAAAGAAGAGAGAAAGGACCCACGTAAATAGTCATGAATGAAAGAGGAGAGATCACAATCACCCCAAAGAAATAGAAACAATTATAATAACGTATTATGAGCAACTATATGCCAAAAAATTAGGCAATCTTGAAGAAATGGATGCATTCTTAGAGACATAAACTACCAGAACTGAACCAGGAAGAAATAGAAAACCTGACCAGACCCATAACCAGCAAGGAAATTGAAGCAGTAATCAAAAATCTCCCAACAAACAAGAGCCCAGGGCCAGATGGCTTCCCAAGGGAATTCTACCAAACATGGGAAGAGCTAATATGTATTCTTTGAAGCTGTTTCAGAAAATCGAAATGGAAGGAAAACTTCCAAATTCTTCTTATGAGTCCAGCATTACCTTGATCCCAAAAGCAGACAAAGACCCCACAAAATGGAGAATTACAAACCAATATCCCTGATGAACATGGATGCAAAAATTCTCCAAGTTACTAGCTAGTAGGATCCAACAGTACATTAAAAGGATTGTTCACCATGACCAAGTGGGATTTATTCTTGCGCTACAAGGGTGATTCAACATCCACAAATCAATCAATGTGATACACTACATAAGTAAAGGACAAGACCCGTGTGATTCTCTCAATGTAGAAAAAGCATTTGGTAAAATACAGTATTCTTTCTTGATAAAAATTCTCTACCATGTAGGGATAGTGGGAACATACCTCAATATCATAAAAGCCATCTATGAAAAGCTCATAGTATCATTCTCAACAGGAAAAAACTGAGAGCTTTTCCCCTAAGGTCAGGAAAACTACAGGGATGTCGACTATCACCACTGTTGTTCAACATAGTACTAGAAGTCCTAGCCTCACCTATCAGACAAAAAAAAAGAAATAAAAGGCACCCAAATCAGCAAAGAAGAAGTCAAACTCTAACTTTTCACCAATGACATGGTACTCTATGTAGAAAACCCAAAAGACTTTTCCCCAAAATTGCTAGAACTCATACAGGAATTTAGCAAAGTGGCAGGATATAAAATCAGTGCACAGAAATCAGTTGCATTTCTATACACTTACAATGAAACAGAAGAAAGAGAAATTAAGGAGTTGATCCCATTTACAATTGCACCAAAAACCATAAGATACCTAGGAATAAAGCTAACCAAAGAGGCAAAGGATTTGTACTCAGAAGACTACAGAGTACTCATGAAAGAAACTGAAGAAGATACAAAGAATGGAAAAATATTCTGTGCTCACAGATTGGAAGAACAATTATTGTTAAAATATCTGTTCTACCTAGAGCAATCTATACATGCAATGAATTCCTTTCAAAATGCCATCAACTTTTTTCACAGAGCTGGAACAAATAATTCTAAAAAGTGTATGGAACCAGAGAAGACCCCAAATAACAAAAGGAATGTTGAAAAAGAAAACCAAAGCTGGTCACATCTCAATTCCAGATTTCAAGCTGTATTACAAAGCTGTAATAATCAAGACATATGGTACTGGCATAAAAACAGACACGTAGACCAATGGCATAGTATAGAAAGCCCAGAAATGGACCCTCCACTCTCTGGTGCACTACGTTGACAAAACAGGAAATAATGTCCAATGGAAAGACAGCCTTTTCAACAAATGGTGTTGGGAAAATTGGACAGCCACATGCAGAAGAATGAGACTGGACCATTTCTTTACACCATACACAAAAATAGACTCAAAGTAGATGAAAGACCTAAATGTGAGACAGGAATCCATCAAGATCCTAGAGGAGAATGCAGGGAACAACCTCTATAACCTTGGCCACAGCAACTTCTTGCTGGATATATCTCTGTAGCGCAAAGTAAACAAAGGCCAAAATGAACTATTGGGACTTTGTCAAGATAAAAAGCTTTTGCACAGCAAAGGAAATAGTCGACAAAAGACAATGGACAGAATAGGAGAAGACATTTGCAAATGTCTTATCAGATAAAGGGCTAGTATCCAAAATCTATAAAGAATTTACCAAACTCAATACCCAAGAACAAATAATCCAGTCAAGAAATGGGCAGAAGACATGAACAGACATTTCTCCAGAGAAGACATACAGATGGCCAACAGATACATGAAAACATGCTCAATATCACTTGACATCAGGGAAATACAAATCAAAATCTCAATTAGATACCACCTACACCAGTCAGAATGGCTAAAATTAAGTCAGGAAATGACAGATGCTAGTGAGGATGTGGGAAAAGGGGAACCCTCTTACACTGTTGGTGGGAATGCAAGCTGGTACAGCCACTCTGGAAAACAATATGGAGGTTGCTGAAAAAGTTGAAAATAGAGCTACTGTACGATCCAGGAATTGCACTACTGGTTATTTACCTCAAAGATACAAATATAGTGATCTGAAGGGGCACCTGCACCCCAATGTTTATAGCAGCTGTGTCCACAATTTCTAAACTATTCAAAGAGCCCAGATGTCCATCGACAGATGAATGGATAAAGAAGATGGAATAGAATACTACTCAGCCATCAAAAAAAAAAAAAGAAATTTTTCATTTGCAACAATGTGGATGGAACTAGAGGGTATTATGCTAAGGGAGGGTATTATGCTAAGTGAAATAAGTCAGTCAGAGAAAGACAATTATGATCTTGTATGTGTACTTAAGAAACAAAACAGAGGATCATCGGGGAAGAGTGGAAAAAAATTTAAAAATCAAAATTTTTAAAAAAGGACCACCCAACCCAGAAACCACTTCCATGTGTCCTAATTAAAAAGCCCTTCTCCCCCGACTATTAATCATTATCCTGATTTTTATAGTAATTACTTCCTCTGTCTTTACAATAATTTTATTGTCCCAATGTGTGTCATTAGACACAATTCTTTTATGTGCTTTGAAGTATCTTTTAATCTGTAAGTTCTATTTCTTTCCCATTCCTTGTAATTTATCAATTGATGAATTTAGGCTATTTATTTGTAGAGTTTCTCACATTCTAGCTTTTTTTTTTTTTTAAGATTTTAATTTATTTGTCAGAGAGTGAGAGAGAGAGAGCACAAGCAGGGGGAGGGGCTGGCAGAGGGAGAAGCAGGCTCCCTGCTGAGCAAGGAGCCTGATGTGGAACTTGATCCCAGGATCCGTGATCTGAGCGGAAGGCTGATGCTTAACCACCTGAGCCACCCAGGCGTCCCAAGTGTAGCTATTTCTGATTGCATTCTCATGGTACAGTTTAGCATGTTCACCCATGCTCTATATTGCCTGAAAGTTGGCAGCTGGGTCTGGAGTCTCCATTCAGTTTTTATTCCTTTAGTAGGAGTACAGGAAGCACATAATGTAGTCTCTATTTTGTGGTGTAAGCCTCCATTTTTAATACCTAAGTTTCTTAATAGTGGAGAGCTGCAAAATGCTGATATTCTATCATTTTTTAATTTATTCATTTGAATGCTTGTATAAAAAGGCACTTATCTATTATTTGGTTACCTAGTAGTTCAGTTCATATAGGAAAGGCAAGATAAATGCTTGATTCTTTACTGTAATCTACCAGTTTTCAGGAAATTTAATTGGTTCCCTGTTAGTTTCCTAAGGTGACCAATTCCTTTAATGATTTTTTTTCTTTTTATGAATTTTTAATTTTACACATTCAGTTTAGAAGTCACTGTGAATCTGAAGAAATCTCAGAAAGGAAACAAGACTCTCCACTATCAGTTAGGACTTTTGTAATTATACCACTATAAATCTTACTCTTGTAAAGTAAGTCTGTCTTGCATAACCTGAAAGGATTATTACGTGCCTAAGAACTTTATTACAAAATACCTCTACCTGCTAGTTAGTTCCTTGTGCTCCCCTGTACATATAAGCCAAAAGATGCCTATATTTGAGAGCTTATGAGAAAACTCAATATGAAAATTTTTTGAAGGGAGAATCAAAAATTTTGGTTGTCTGAAATGGCAGTGTGGTCTTACCCTGCACTTTCTTTGTGTCTCTAACTCATGAGGATTGTATAGAAGTTTTTTTGTCCCGGGGCGCCTGAGTGGCTCAGTCGGTTAAGCATCTGCCTTCAGCTCAGGTCATGATCCCACTGTCTTGGGATTGAGCCCCACATCAGGCTCCCTTCTTAACAGGGAGCCTTCTTCTCCCTCTCCCTCTGTTGCTCCCCCTGCTTGTGCTCCCTTTCTCTCTCTGTCAAATAAATTAAAAAAACTTAAAAAAAAAAAAAAGGTTTTTTTGTCCCAGAACTAGTTCACAGTCATGCATAGTCAAGAAATGTCAAGATGGCTTCCTTCTTTTTTGTTATAAAAACAGTTTTTCCAGTCAAAAGCAGTTAAAGTTGATGGTGTAGCCCTCTGAGTAATTCTAGTTTGCTTAATCTTATATTTCTCAATGTTTCCAAACTTCTTTTCCATTCCCTCTTATATATATATTTGATCTGGATGACTTCAGTGATTTGTTCTACTAGCTAGGTTGTTGGGTTCCTTTTTTTTCCTTGGCTTCAACCAATTTTTCATTCTTTAATTTTTAAAATAGATTATATGGCCATATAGTTCAAGCATCATGAAGTATAAAAAGGCATATAATGAAACACATCCTACCCTTATTCTCAATTTGCCTAAGTCCTATCTCCCTTAATAAATAACCCATTATTTATTAATATTTCAAGGAATTTTTCAAACCAGTAGAAATATGAGCTTTTGTCTTACCTTTTTTTAGGGACTATACACAAATGTTTCTTTTTTCTTTTTTGCTGCTGCATAATAATCAATTATATGGGTGATGTACCATGATTTATTAACCAGTACCCTGTTGATGTGATTTCTCGTCTTTTTGCTCATAACAAACAGTGCTGCAATGAATAAATTTGTACATAAGTCATTTCACAAGTGTAAATTCCTAGAGATGTTGTTGCATTTGTAATGTTAGATTTTGTCTACTGCTTGTGTCTGTCTATACTAGCAGTAGAACATGTGTATCTATTTCCCCATAATTTCACAAATTGAGTGTGTTAGCAAACTTAAGGGTTTTGTTTTGTTTGTTAACCTGATGATGAAATTGGTATTGTTTTTATTTACTTAATTTTAAGTAAAATTTGACATGTTTCTAAGTTTAAGAGCTATATATATTTCAATGTCTGTGACCTGTATTTACATGTCGCTTGCTCACTTCTTATTGTGGTTTTGGGCTTTGTGTTCACTTCTAGCTCTTAATAAAAGCAGTTAGCTTTGTCATATAAGTTACAAATATATTTTCCCATACTGTCATTTTTTTTGACTCTGCCCTTAGTATTTAATAAAGTTTATTTTACTTAAATTATATTGTACTTACAAGTCCTTAAACTAAGTACATACTTTTGAGATTTTAATAGGCAATTACTTTTTCCTTGATAATTTTAAATTCTTCTTAGTTCAACCTGAGAAAGGGGTTGGATGTGGGTGATGTATTACTTGCCAGAATACACTCATAAGGCTTTTGGAAGTTCTAAGATTCAGGCAGATCATGATTTCAAAACTTTGGCAATAAGCATATGGTGTAGACTAAATGATACCCTTTAGTGTTTAAGAGGAGACATTTAGCAATGTAGTATGTCTTTTATTTATCTAGTCCTCAGATAAATCTTGACATCTCTTTTTTCTTTGTTATTGTTTAAGTTGTAAAATATATGCAACATAAAATGTACAATTTCAACCATGTTGAGGTGTACAGTTCAGGGTGTTACTAAGTGCATTCACATTGTTGTGCAACCATCGCCTCTCTCCATCACCACCATCCATCTCCAGCACTTTTCATTTTACTAAACTGAAACTCTGTACCCATTAAACGATAATTCTTCATTCCCCCTCCTTCCAGCCCCTGGCAGTCCCCATTCAGTTCTCTATCTCTATGAATCAGACTACTCTAGATTACCTCATAAAAGTTGGAATCATACAATATTTGTTGTTTGTGTCTAGCTTATTCATTTAGCATAGTGTCTTCAGGGTTCATCCATGTTGAAGTATTTATCAGAATTTCATTCCTTTTAAGACTAAATGATAATCAGGGCGCCTGGGTGGCTCAGTTATTGGGCATCTGCCTTCAGCTCAGGTCGTGATCCCAGCGTCCAGGGATTGAGCCCTGCATCTGGCTTCCCGCTCAACAGGAAGCCTGCTTCTCCCTCTCCCACTGCCCCAGCTTGTGTTTCCTCTCTTGCTGTGTCTCTCTCTGTCAAATAAATAGAAGAAATAGTTAAAAAAAAATTAAAAAGCATTTAGAAGAAAATAAAGGAGAATGTTTAAAAAAAAAAGACTAAGTTATAATCCATTGTATGTATGTACTACATTTTATTTATTCATTTATTCACTGATGGAATTTGTGTTTTGTCTTTAACAAGGTTGTTAAATAAAATGTATTTTATAATAAATGATATTTTCTTTTATTTATTTAGACAGATTCTTTCAAAATGGGACAAGAGTTTGTGAAACGCTTCCCTATCAGTGCAGACAAGCTAACTAACCTTAATGTGGTTTCTGGAACTTTAAATTTAGATATGACAAACCAAGTTGTATCCCCAAAACCTAGTGAGTGTCATAAATCTAGTAAAACATCTGTCAGTGCCACATCAGAAAGACTCTTATTGCAAGATACCTCTAAGATGGAGTGCTTCAATCAAATGCTTTCAACCAACAAAAGTAATTATACAAGTTGCAATCCTCAGTCATACCATCTACTCAGTAAAGAACACAGAAGAAACAATCTTCAGAAAGAGTCTTTAATATTCATGAAAGGAGTCATGGATGAATGTACTCATGTGGCAAATTTCTCAGGTACCAATTTTTATATGAAATTAAGAATGTTTGCTGGTGTGTAAATATTTGTGAAATATTTTTTAAAGATGCTTTATAAAATAATTTCACATTTTCAAGAGTATGTTTATTGTTGGCTCCAGAATATATTTTCCAGGATAAGTTAGTTACTTAAATGCGTCATATTTTATCCATGATAATCTAAAACCATCTTATTAGTTTAAAAATATATTGGATTTTGTGGGGAATAGGGGGATTGGGTAACAGGGTGATGGATATTGGGGAGGGCATGCGTTGTACTGAGCACTGGGTATTATATAAGAGTGATGAATCACAGACCTGTACCCCTGAAACAAATAATACATTATAGGTTAATTAATTGAATTTAAATTTTAAAATATATGTTGGATTTTCTGTCTTTTTTAGAATGTTCATCTTTTTGTTTTAGAGATAAATATTATGATATGCTGTATTATAGTTGGTTTTTAACTTAATCAAAAAGTTTTAGGGGCGCCTGAGTGACTCAGTTGGTTAAGCAGCTGCCTTCAGCTCAGGTCATGATCTCAGGGTCCTGGGATTCAGTCCCAGGTCTGGCTCCCTGCTCAGGAGGAGGTGTGCTTCTCCCTTTCCTTCTGTCCCCGCCCCCACTCATTCCTAGTCTGCACTCTCTCTCTCTCTTTCAAATAAATAAATATAAAATCTTTTTTAAAAAAATTTAGTTTGACAGATGTTTCATTTAGTGTACTGTCAGGGGTATTTCATTTTCTAATATGATTAATAGTATTTATATAAAAATCTTAAGAGTTTTTTAAGGGCATATATGTTTTATCTTTTAAAATTCTATCCCTAGTTCCAGTTGACCCAAGCCTCATTATAGTGGTTCAAGCCAAAGAAGATGCTTATATTCCACGAACAGGAGTTCGAAGTCTACAAGAAATTTGGCCTGGTTGTGAAATCCGTTATCTAGAAGGGGGTCATATTAGTGCTTATCTTTTTAAACAAGGACTCTTCAGGTAAGATGATTTGTCTAAACAGGTATCTGTTTATTTGCTTGTTTTTTGGAATTTTTTTTTTGGCCTCAAAAAATAGAGAAGATTGGGTATTTTTATTATATGTTTTAGTCTTCTTTTTTCTTCCCTGCCTCCCTCAATTCTCACATTGTGATACTTTTTCCTATACCATCCTCTTCTTTTTTCTTTTACAGAACTAGGGAAGTAGCATATGATAGGCTGTCGCGGCCGGCGCGACAAATTGACCAGGGTCGAGAGGGTAAGAGGATGGTGAAAAGAAATTAAGAGACAAAGAGATGGGGGCAGGAGGAGCACCAAGGAGGATGTCCAATAGTGCCAAAGTTTATTTTACAGAGTTCTGATTTATACCACACAGTAAGGGAATCACCTCCTGTACATCTGGTGCTAGTTTCTATTTTGGCCTGAGAATAGTTGGTCATGCAGAGATATCAGACAGCTTTGACCTTCGTGGTTTGGACACTGAGGCCATAACTCAATATTCACAAAACATAGGAGCCTTATTAGCTTAGTCTTGAGACAGCAGCTGCAATGGCAACAAGCCAAACCTTACAATATTCTCATAACAATCACCAGGGAGACGCGGTGGCACTCTAGAGATAGCTCGCCACCTGTGAAGGTCCTCGGTTGAAGAGGTTCCCAAAAACTGTTGCTCTATTGGGTTAACCCCTTCTAGGCACGAGGCCCCCAACAATAGGCACATTTTATTGTGTGTTTTTACCCTCTTCAGATATTAATAGCCAGGTATATTTAGGGTGGAGGGAGGAACACCAGGGTTTGTAAAACTTGCTTTGGTTCATCTTGAATTTTTTACTCCACTTTCTTCTCTCAGATGGCATGAGCATCTATGGGAGAGTCCAGCACTGTTTTTCAGTAGCAAGTGAATATTGAACCTTACATGAGAAGTGAAAATATTGGTTTTAATGTTAATAACCTTATATGACCCCAGTACTTACCAGAAGTTATAAAAATTTTATGCTGTATCTCTAGTTTTTGATAGCCTATATTATTTCTACTTCTATTCAAATTTGATGGCAAAAGGTATCATTGGGATATATTTATCATTAATGGTTAAATAAATTAGTTCACATAAAGTGCTTAGATAAGTGCCCTGTGCATGCTGTGTTTCAAAACTGCCAGCTGCATCACTAGATAACAAAGAATGTATTACTTCATGTTTGACATGTTTTAGCTCTTTTTAATCCAAGAAATAATTCTTTGTATGTTGTCACTTATTTAGTTTAACTTTTATATGTCACCTTAAATGTCCAATTAAAATATTAAAACACCCTGTGAAGGGAATATTGGAAACTAAGGCTTCTGCTTTTAGTTCAGTTGCTAAGAACATGTGTTTTTCTGTACAAAAAGCATCCTTATCATAATTTATGAAACAGGTTGAATAAATACTACATTATGAGTTACATAGCCAGTTAATTTTCAACAAGTGACATACATACATACATATTTTTTATTGCATATATATATTATATAAATGCATATATTATGTAAGTTCAAAGGCACAAAAAAGTACATCATAGAAAAGGTACTTCTGAATTCATCATCAGTTGAAAGCACATTTGAGGTTTTCTGCAGCTGTAGTGAAATTACATGGATCCAAACACCCACCCTCAGATACCTGCCTCTTTCAGAGCTATTTGGAGAGGAAGTCAGGTTGCAAGCCACAGGTAACTTTGGAAGTAACATAATAAAAGTAGTGTCCATCTTCCTCTTTTGCTCATTACTTAACAATTTTTCTTTCATCCTCAATTTTAGACAAGCCATCTATGATGCATTTGAACGCTTCCTCCATAAATATGCTAACTAATTGGATCGCTGTATGTAACCAGAATGGCCATCATGTTTCCTACAAAAGGAGTTTTTCATCTTTTGATGATAAGAAGAATAAGCAGACAGCACTATATATCTAACTGCTATCATTTTAGTCTGGAATTCATTGTTATGATCAGCCAACAGTGATCTTTAAATACATGTGAATAATTTTAAACCAATATTTGGATGAAATAATGTTGAAGTATTTTGTTACTGTTTTGTGGGAACCCCATATATGCTGTATTTTGTCTGTTGTTACTATTTATGAAAACCTTAAATTTTAAATTGTGAATAATTTATTAATTAAAATAAATTTATTCATAGAAACCTTATTGGTTTTTTTTTTTAATATTTTATTTATTTATTGGACAGAGAGAGATCACAAGTAGACAGAGAGGCAGGCAGAGAGAGAGGGAAGCAGGCTCCCTGCCAAGCAGAGAGCCCGACACGGGACTCGATCCCAGGACCCCGAGATCATGACCTGAGCCGAAGGCAGCAGCCTAACCCACTGAGCCACCCAGGCGCCCGAAACCTTACTGGTTTTTAAAGAGCTGCTAAATAAAGCTAAGTTTGTAATACATCAGCATGTATTGTATACCCTTACATGATAGTTCTACTATTGATTTGAGAACATGTTTCTTTCTTATCTTCAACTTTAATTTCTGCCATGGAAATATTTAATGATGTATAAAATCAGTGTTAACTTTGAATTCTAAAAAAAAATCCTGATTGCTTCATATTTGGTAGTTTTAATAATTAAAACAAATGTGGGAATGCAGATAAGATGCATATGACTTGGCTGAACTTGAAAACTTTACCAAATATGAGGTTAGAAAATGATGCCAAACATATGTCCCCTACTTAGGAAGTTTCAATTCATGAAAAATGGAAATGATGAAAGACCTATTGCATTACTTGATTCTGTGTCTTAACATTTTCTTATATACTCTGGGTTTGCTAAACATCCAACTTTAGTCAGATATACTTGATAGCTTTGGCTTTTTAATTTCAGAAATTAAAGACCACATATGAAATTGATTTGTTCCATATAACTTCATTTTACAGAAAAGATATAATAACTACTTTTTTAAGTGGAAGATTATATGATTAGATTTGGTGCTTTTTATGTTAAACTTCTCAAGCTAAGATCTAAAACATTTGAAAAAAGTAGAATATATTTTTGGGAATTGTATCAAGGTTTGGAATAAATGTATTTGTGTTTTATTTGTTTGAAATCTGTGTTGTCTATGGATTATTTTAAAATACGTATTCCTGGTCTAGCAAGGATATTTGAATTATAATGTGCCTTCATATTCTTTTAGAAGATTTTATTTATTACTAATGTCTCCATCAGTTTAACTTAAAAAACTATTTTAAAAAGTCACTAATGTGAAGTCATTGATGGTATACAAAACTGTAAATTCTGTAAAACTGCTTTGGCATAGCAAACCAAATCGATTTGGTTACAGCCATTTGGCCTATAGCCATTTTATATCTTTAGACTAGAACCTTTACTTTTAACTGAAAGTATAAAATGTACTAAAATTCTTAAAATACCCTTTAAAGATAAAATAAGACTTATTGTCAAATGACTTACAAGAATTTTCTTAGTATATAGGAGGCAATATGATTGAATGCTTTCTGAATTACACCTTAGTAAAACCAACTTTTATTTTTTACCTAAATATTTCTTACTAAGCAATAATGTACTGTGGTGTAGGACTTTCTGTTGGTAAAAGAATGAAATTTTATTTCATTTTAATTAACTTCTAGGCATAACTAGTTTTCCCCAAATAAATGTGAAAGGAAGTTTTAAAAATTTCATCTCTTAACCAGATGTTTTTTATGAATATTATCCACACAACTTCCTAAATTGATCAAGGTACAACATACCTTTTCTTAAAGTTTTTTAATCCACTTATCCCAAAATAGTGACTCAAGCTTTATATATACACATTTATATGTATATATATAGTGTAAGGTATATACGTTATATATATAAAATAACATGTTATATATATAGACAATATACATATTTTAAAAAGTGCTGTCTGCCATTTTGAGAATTGGGTACATAAACTGCTAAAAATTCATTTAGGCCGCAGTTGCAAACTTGCAGTCAATACCGGCCAGTGTGGCCCACAGCTGTTTATTCAGTGTGCATAATATTTCAAAATCGTTTGAATTTGAAGTCTTTCGACTGGGCATGCATTTCTAGTTTGCCACAGTCTGCTAGACTCCCTTTTTCATCAGGCTGCTTCACTACTTTGTGTTTCCTACTTAGCCCTGAACACATCTGAGTTTGAGACCCCTGATTTAGATCTGTGGTTACAAAAGTTTCTGAATTTCATGATTTGCTAATGTTGTATTTACTATTATTTTAACATGTGAATTTTAGATTGTTATGAATGTAATTTTTTAATGTGGTGCTTTCTCTCCTAAAGATTATTGAATTAACACTGTAACTGGAAAGTTTTCAAATCATTTCCAAATATTTTATACTTCACAATAAAAGTCTATTTAAAAAGTTAATTATTTCATATATCCAAGAAGATTTATTCTGAATACAGAATGCATGTGTCACATTTGATTAATGTATCCAAACTTGGATTGAGTGTATATTCCTCCTTCGTTTTATTATAAACCAAATAAAGTAAGGCAGAAAGAAGGGAGGCTTTAGCAGAATAGTACTCAGTATCTGCAACAAGAGCCAGATTTCTTTCCCCCACAAATATGTGTGATCCCAGGGAAAATAGCATTCTGACAGTCCATCTTACCTGAATGTTGTATAATTAGATATAATTCTTGGATATAATTAGATTTATGCTAGTAAATGTTATAAGCAATTAAAAATCTAGAGATAACTATAGGACTGAGAATGGGAATGCTGGGCAGAGACTGCTATAGAAACTGGGTTTGGAAATGAAAGATATTGGCAAATGAGACAAAGGAAATAGAGGTACATTTGGACCATTTTGTAGGAGTAGAATAACTTAATTCTAGGACTATTCTTACAGGCAGAATCCTAGGAAACCAATGATTTCGTGAAGAACTTTGAAAACAGTTTAGAAAATTTTGGACCAAAACACAGATTTTCCTCAGGACCAAAAGAACTAATGTGCAGATTCACCAGATTGTGTTAATTAAAAAAAAAAAAAAAGTAAACTTAAACCATGAAAAGTCTATTCTCTGCATAACCCATGACTCACTGAGGTGTAACTGTTCCTATATACTGTACTGGATAATTCAATAGAAATAAAGTTGTATCCTAGCACTTTGCTATTCAAAGTATGGTCAGTGGATTGGCACCATCCTCTGGGAGCTTGTTAGAAATTTAGAATCTCAAGCACCATCCCAACCTCACTGAGTCAGAATTTGCATTTGAATAAGCTGGTTCACATACACATTAAAATTTTTAAAACCCATTTAGAGTCAGTGGTACTCATATTTTAGCTTGCATTGAAATCACCTGGAACTTTGTTAAAACACAAATTTCTAGACCCTACTACCCTGAGTTTCTGATTCAGTAAGTGGTGCAGGGCTGGTGAATTTGTATTTCTAACAAGTTTCCTAGGTTGCTGTTGCTGTCTGTCCAGGCGTTACACTTTAAGAACCAAAAAGCCAAGGCTCTAATTGTATCTCAGGCCGGAACATATCAGAATCACCTGGGGAGCTTTAAAAGCATAGGTAAGTGGGTGTTCTTACCTATGCTGAATCTCTTACCCTAGAGATTCAGATTCAATTGGCTTGCAGTTGGTTATTTTCAAAGCTCCCTAGGTGATTCTAATGTGCAGCCAGGTTTAAGAACTGTGTGCTTTAAAGGACTCAAGGGAAGAGGACGAGCTGTTGAAGGGAAGGATGTAAAGTCTGTAAATCAACACAGATTTTGGAAAGGAATTCCTGATACTCTGGGTGTTATCAGTACCTCAGAAGTATTAAAGTAGCCAAGAGGGCCTGTGTTCCTTTTGCTTCTGCTATTTTGTTATGGGTAGACATGTGTTAGAAAGAATAGGATGAGCTGGGGGTGGATTGGGTAATTATGTGCAGCAGAACTTCTTTAAATCTTAAACGTTAACTCATCTTGGCAACTTAAAGCAGAGACAAGTATGAGCAAAGAAATGCTAACCTCTTTCCTTTATTTTCTTCAACCATAAACCATGGCTCTTTGAAAAGTTAAAGCATGTCTTTAGAAATCATTCCTTTCTTGTCCAGAGCAGTTAATCCTCAACTTTTCCATCCATCTCGGTCAAAAAAATAGTTGCCTTTATTATTGTATGTTTTAGAGACACTTTTTACCAACTCAAATCTTTTTTTGTTTTTTTAAGATTTATTTATTTATTTATTTATTTGACAGAGAGAGAGAGAGAGATCACAAGTAGGCAGGGAGGCAGGCAGAGAGGGGGCGGGGGGGGGAAGCAGGCTCCCTGCAGAGCACAGAGCCCGATTTGGGGCTGGATCCCAGAACACTGGGATCATGACCTAAGCCAAAGGCAGAGCCTTAGCCCACTGAGCCACCTAGGCGCCCCCAGCTCAAATCTTTGATCCATTTCCTTTGCCCTGTAGATGACATCTGACCATAAGTCCTTACACTCAGGCAGAAGACAATTATTGATCCTACTCTGAGTTTTTACTTAAGTTCAACTGTAAACCTGTACCACCAATTTCACCTGCTAAGCATTCTTTCCCCAAGTCACAATGATGTGGGAAAAACCTTAGGGTTTGAAGCCAACAGCCAAGAAAGAATTCTTGAGACATCTTTGGTGCAAAAAGTGGTTTTATTAAAGCATGGGGACAGGACCTGTGGGCAGAAAGAACTACACTGGTGTCTTGCTGAGTAGCCCATAATACACTTTCAAGTTGGGAGGGGGTTAGGGATAGTGTAAGCCTCCCAGGTATTTTGGAAACAAAGTTTCCAGGATCCTAAGGGATGGGGCGCCAAGGAGGCCAAGGGGGTGGGTGCTATTGTTACAAAAGGTCACTTGTTACTGTTTAGTAAAAGCTCAGTAATGAGACATTTCTGGTATATATTGGTGGGGTGGGTCATATGCTTGGGGGATGATTATCAAACCTGTATCTTGGCGGATGGGGGATGGGTAGAGATAAAGGAAGTTTCCAAAGGAATTTTTATTTGTTAAAGTAGACTTATAGGATCCTGGGGGTTGGGCTAAGATTGCCTTTAGCCCTTAGCAAAGTATCAACACTGAGGCAGTTGAGTCCCTACAGGAATGTCACTCTGCCTGCTTTAAGAACTTTAAGAACAATGGGCTGAAAATAGTAAGGAAATTTAATAGTTTTTCTTCTGCCTTTGTTTCCCACATCAACAACTCAAAAAACAATCGGCTAATTGATAATGATAATATGGAATACAAATTTATTTTTTACTTGGAACTATATGTTTGTGCATTTATTACTTCACTGGCTTCTTTCTAGATGTCATTTTATACCAATGTTGTCTTAGATTTTAAAGTAGAAGAAGATAAATTGGTCATTTGAGAGATGTACTGGGAAGCCCTTTTCAGTCAAAAAATCTACGTTGGTTTGTTGTCACTTACAGAACTGTATCATCAGGACTCTCTGGCGTTTGCTCTTATTTCTGCTTTAGGGTCATGTCTTTAATTCATTCTTTTGTATCTCCACAATGAATGATGATTCTGAGGGCTAGTCTAGTAATTTTCTTTGTGTCATGATACCTACCAGGTCTTCAGGTTTTCATATCAGAAGGTAGGCAATCATGTCTCTCCTTGGACTGAATTCATCAGAATAGACAAGGAAAAGATCACCAAATGCAAGTTTCTTTTTAAGACTATTTGTAAAACAAAGAAATGTATATGGGAGTTATGACTGTATTTTAAGAGGACAGGGACCACAATGATTATCACATTCCCAAACCCAAACTTGCAACCCCATCGCCAGGCGCCAGAATGATTTACATATATTGCACTTAAGTCCACTTATTTGTTCATTTGTTTATTGATTCACTTAAAAAATATTTACTGAGTACCAGAGACAAAGCTGTCAAATAGAATGCTTAAGACAGTTTTCAAGGACAAGACCAGTCCCCTTTAACTTGACTTCTACAGAAATTTCTGGCTTAGCTGTATACATAGATTGGTTTTTTAACAGCTTTATTAAAATATAATTTAGACATCATACAATTCATTGATTTAAAGTATATAATATTAGAGTTTTGGGTATATTACATTATTTTTTAAATTGTGGTAAAACTATAAAACATAAAACTGGCCATTTATGTAAAACATTTTTAAATGTGTAGATCAGAGGCATTACATTCACAATGTTGTGCAACCATCACCACTAATTTCTAAACTTTTTAACACCCTATATAAACTGTTTTTTTTTTTTAAGATTTTATTTATTTATTTATTTATTTGAGAAAAAGAGAGAGGAGAAAGAGCACAACGGGGTGAGGGGCAGAAGAAGAAGCAGAGACCGCTAAGCAGAGGCCCCGATGCAGGGCTTGATCCCAGCACTGTGGGATCCTGACCTGAGCGGAAGGCAGAAGCTTAACTGACTAAGCCACCCAGGCAACCCTGATTTTTTTCTTTTTTTTAAATAGGCTCTGCACCCAGCACAGAACTGAACTCAGGGCTTGATCTCACAACTGTGAGATCAAGCCCTGAGTCAAGATCAAGAGTCAGACACTCAACAAACTGAGCCACCCAGGCTTCCTCTACATAAACTGATTTATATTTATCTATTTATTTATGATTTTTATTTATTTATTTGACAGGGAAAGAGAAAGCATAAGCAGGGAGAGAAGCAGGCAGAGGGAGAGGCAGAAGCAGACTCCCCGCTGAGCAGAGAGTCCTATGTAGGACTCGATCCCAGGACCCTAGGATCATGACCTGAGCCCAAGGCAGATGCTTAACTGACTAAGCCACTCAGGTGCCCCCATAAGCTGATTTTTCAATATTTGTTTTAAATTGATGGAAAAGTCTTACTCTTCTCAGTTCTACCACTGGATACAATGCCCCTATATGTTTTAAGCATCCCAATGTGTTCTTCATACTAACATTTATTGGAACTCATGACAGTCCTAACACTTGCTATCCCAAAATAAATTCCTCAATTTCTTTAACAGTCATTAACTACAACTTTTAGAAAAGAGGTGCACACCAGAGAGCTATGCTTTATCTACTAAGCTTAACTTTGCTGACTTAATTTCCATCAATATCTTAATTCAATAACATTTAAAGTCAACTTAGAGATATCTGAAAATTCAAAATATCCAAAATCGAACTCATTATGCCTGTCACCCAGGAATTTCCCAAGCTTCTCCCAATCCATTCTTCTTTATTCATATTTTTGGGTTTTGGTAGCCACCACCTATCCAGTTCCTTAAACAAGCAAACAAAAGGAACATCCTTGACCCTTATACTCTCCTCTTTTACTCACTCAGATCCTCAGTCTTATTATTTTCCAAATATGTCAATAATCTCCTTCCCAAACCCACTAACACAGTCTTAGTTCAGGACTTTGTTGTCTTTTTTTCAGAATGACTGCAATATTCTTTACAAAACAATTTTTTAAAAGTTAACAATGGAGATACCTGGGTGGCTCAGTCATTAAACGTCTGCCTTCCACTCAGGTTGTAATCCCGGGGTCCTGGGTTCGAGCCCCACATCGGGCTCCATGCTTGGGAAGCCTGCTTCTCCCTCTCCCACTCCTGCTGTTTGTGTTTCCTCTCTCACTGTGTCTCTCTCTGGCAAATAAATAAAATTTAAAAATAGTAATAAAAAAAAGTTAACAACGTTAAGGGGCGCCTGGTTGTCTCAATCGGTTAGGTGTCCAACTCTTGTTCTCTGCTCAGGTCTTGATCTCACAGTTGTGAGTTTAAGCCAAGCACTGGGCTCCACAGTGGGCATGGAGCTTAATTAAAAAAAAAAAAAAGTTAATAATGTAGTATTTGCACAACATTTAAATAATTAGTATTACTACAACTACTAGCCAACACATAGAACATGCTATGCATCTAGCACATTGTTAACATTTTACTTTTATTCTTCATAACCATCCCTATGGGGTAGAAACAATTTTATTTATTTATTTTTATTATTATTATTTTTTAGAAACAATTTTAAATGGGACCCAAATCCAGGCAGTCTAGTTCCACAGGCTATGTTTTTACCCACTGTGCCATATTCACTTTTTAAAAAAAAAAGATTTTACTTATTCTTTTGAAAGAGAACATGAGCAGAGGCAGGGGGCAGAGAGAGAGGGAGAAGCAGACTCCCCACTAAGCACAGATCCCAACGTGGGGCTTGATCCCAGGACCTGGAGATCAAGGCCTGAGCTGAAGGCAGATGCTTAACCATCTGAACCATCCAGATGCACCATACTTAACTTTTTAAAATCAAAAGTCCCATGAGGCTCCTTCTACCTTACCATCTGTCCCTAGTCCCAATCCTCTTTAAATATAACCTTTCTATAATTTTAGCTGATTCATCTATTTACCTCCATAATTCTAAATAATGTGCTTATACTTGACATCAATTGTAGACATTTATGTTGTTACTGTATTTGAGAATATATTCCTTATAAGCTAAAAATGACAGTTTTTTTTCTTCAGACTGAAATTATATCACAATTTTTGGTTAAATGAGTATATAATATTTATATTACTATGACTAAGTAAATATTGTTCAGTGCTGAGCTAAGCATATTGTATTACAATTCCACTTTGTTTTCCTGTAGTTAATTGCTTTGCTTGTTTTCCTATGGACTTAAAACTTCACTTTTTTCCAAATTCTGTAAAGAGATCAGCCAAAAAATGTAAGAATGATTTTGCCAGATTTTCAAATAATATATAAGTTCCACTTTTAACCCTGGTGACCTACCTCTCCCAATTCTCTCCAGCCTTCTTTCCTCTAGTAATAGTAGTTCTTATGTTGAATCTCCTGTTTTCTCATTTCTTTGGTTTCCTTTTTCTTGATTTTCTTTGTAGTTTGGAAGCAGCACATCCTCTGCTGCTTTCTGAGAAAGGAATAATAGGAGGTTTTGAAGCTTGTATATTTGAAAATTCTTTTCTTTTCACCCCCCCCCCAAATTTTTATTTAAATTCTAGTTAGCTAAAATACAGTGCAATATTGGTTTCAGGACTAGAATTCAGTGGTTCATCACTTACATACAACACCCAGTGCTCATTATAACAAGTGTCCTCCTAATACCCGCCCCCCATCTAGCCCATCCCCCACCTCCCTCCCTCCAATAACCCTCAGTGTGTTCTCTATTGTTAGGAATCTCTTATGGTTTGTTTTCCTCTCTCTCTCTCCACCATATGTTCATTTATTTTGTTTCTTAAATTCCACATATGAATGAAATCATATGGTATTTGTCTTTCTCTGATTGACTTATTTCACTTAGCATAATATACTCTAGCTCCATCCATGTTGTTAAAATTGGCAAGATTTCATTATTTTTACGGCTTATATATCAATGTTCATAGTAACATTAATTACAAGAGCCAAAAGTGGAAACAACCCAAATATTCACTGATAGATGAATGAACAAACAAATGTGGTACCTATATATAAGGGAATATGATTCAGCTTTAAAAAGGAATGAAATTCTGGGGCACCTCGGTGGCTCAGTTGGGTAAGTGTCAGACTCTCGGTTTGACTCAGGTCATGATCTCACAGTTGTGGGATCAAGCCTGGTGAAGGGCTCTGTGCTCAGTTCAGAGTCTGCTCCAGATTTTCTCTCTCTCTCCCTCCCACTCACTCCCTATCTCAAATAAATAAACAAAATCTTACAAAAAAAGAAAGAAAGAAAGAAAAAAGGAATGAAATTCTGACACATGCTACGACATGGATGAAACTTGGAAAAACCTAAGTGAAATAAGCCAGTTATAGTACAGTAATATCCTTTCACAGGAAATACCCATACTTTTACTGAGGTTTTTAAATTGCATACTACTGTCCTTGGACAAAACTCTCAAAGTAACATCTAATCATACTCATTTAAAGAGATACTCTAAGGTACTATGATTTCACCCTATATTTTTTTCTCAATTGACTAAAGACTTATATCTGATCTTCCTGTATTTCTTACTTAGATTTTAACTGACAGATGATAAACTAAAAATCTTTATTTTTAAATTGTTCAAAACAAAAGGAAATTTAAAAAAAAACTTTTTAAAAAATCATCCAACAATAATGGCTAGGAAAAATTTCCTTTAAGATTTCCTAAGATCTTTTAGAAAAGTTAAACATAAAAATTTCAGGTGAAAAGGTAAGATTATATCAGCAAACAAATAACCAAGAAACAGGAGATAATGGAAAATGTCTAGAAACCCATATTTTTTATGTATATAAATATGTATATATTTATACATATATTTTCTTTCTCTGTCAGCTGAGAGGGCCTGGAATCAATGACACCCCAGTAACAAGTATCACATCTAATGGACAGAACTTGGTTTCTTAACTCATAACCTTGAGTCAAGACCTGAGCTGAAATCAAGAGTCAGATACTTAACTGACTGAGCCACCCAGGCTAAGGTTTTATTTAAATTACAGTTTGTTAACATACAGTGTAACATTAGTTTCAGGCGTGCAATATAGTGATTCAACACTTCCATACGACACCTGGTGCTCATCACAAGTATTCTCCTTAATCCCCATCATGTATTTTATCCATCCCCTCATCCACCTCCCTTCTAGTAATCAGTTTGTTCTTTATAGCTAAGAATCTGTTTCTTGGTTTGACTCCCTCTCTTTTTTTTTTTTTTTTTTTTTTTACCCTTTGCTTACTTGTTTTGTTTCTTAAATTCCACATGAATGAAATCATATGGTATTTGTTCTTCTCTGACTTATTTCACTTAGCATAATACTTTCTAGCTCCATCCAGGTTGTTACAAATAGCAAGATTTCATCTTTTTGTAGCTGAATAATATTCCACAATATACACACGTGTATATAGTATACACATATGCATATATGTATACACATATACACACACCCCCCACATCTTCAACCATTCTTCAATCAATGGACACTTGGGCTGCTTCTGTATCTTGGCTATTGTAGATTGTGCTACTATAAACATTGGGATATATGTATCCCTTTGAATTAGTATTTTTGTATTCTTTGGGTAAATACCTAGTAGTGCAATAGCTGGGTTCTAGGATAGCTCTATTTTTAACTTTTTGAGGACCTCCCATACTGTTTTCCAGAGTAGATTGCTGCACCAGCTTGCATTCCCATCAAGAGCACAAGAGGGTTTCCCTTTCTCCACATCCTTGCCAGCCCTGTTGTTTCTTGTATTGTTGATTTTATCCATTCTAACAGGTGTGAAGTGGTATCTAATTGTAGTTTTGATTTGCATTTCTCTGATGATCAAGGATTTTGAGTATCTTTTCATGTGTCTGTTGGCCATTTGTATGTCTTCTTTGGAAAAATGTCTATTCATGTCTTTGGTCCATCTTAAACTTGGTTTGTTTTGGGGGTGTTGAGATTTATCAATTCTTTATATATTTTGGATACTAATACTTTATTGGATAGGTCATTTGCATATATCTTCTCCCATTCCATATATTGCTTTTTAGGTTTGTTTATTGTTTCCTTTGCTTTGCAGAAGCTTTTCATTTTGAAGAAGCCCTATTAGTATATTTTTGCTTTTGTTCCCTTGCCTCCAGAGATATACCTAGAAAAATATTGCTACTCAGAAAGGTTACTGCCTGTGTTCTCTTCAAGTTTCACATTAGGCGTTTCATCCATTTTGAATTTATTTTTGTGTATGGTGTAAGAAAGTGGTGCAGTTTCATTCTTTTGATATTGCTGTCCAGTTTTCCCAAAACCATTTGTTGAAGAGACTATCCTTTTTCCTCTTGGATATTCTTTCCTGATTTGTGGAAGATTAATTGACTATATAGTTGGGGTTCATTTCTGGATTTTCTATTCTCTTCTATTGATCTGTGTCCATTTTTGTGCCAGTACCATGCTGTTTTGACTGCTACAGCTTAGTAGTATAACTTGGGAGTCCAGAATTGTGATGCCTCCAGGTTTGCTTTTTTTTTTTAGAACCCATATATTTACTATGAATATCATTCATTCCCATGAAACTCCAAGTGCTGCAACACAAATTATAGACTGATGTTAATTCCATTATAAAACACAATTTTAGGGGTGTCTGGGTGGCTCGGTGGGTTAAAGCCTCTGTCTTCGGCTCAGGTCATGATCCCAGGGTCCTGGGATGGAGCCCTGCATCGGGCTCTTTGCTCAGTGGGGAGCCTGCTTCCTCCTCTCTCTCTGCCTGCTTCTCCGCCTACTTGTGATCTCTCTCTCCGTGTCAAATAAATAAATAAAATCTTTAAAAAAATAAAATACAATACAATTTTATAATTAAAAAGTTTTGTGAGTCATTAAAAATGGTATTGTTAGTGGACAAAATCTGTATGGTTTTGAATGACTTATCAACAGTAGTCATTTGTCAAAAAACTTTTTTAAGGTGGCTCCACTTATTTTTTTTTTTTTAAGATTTTATTTATTTATTTGTTAGAGAGAGAGAGAGAGCATGAGCACAGGCAGACAGAGTGGTAGGCAGAGGCAGAGGGAGAAGCAGGCTCCCCGCTGAGCAAGGAGCCCGATGTGGGACTCAATCCCAGGACGCTGGGATCACGACCTGAGCCGAAGGCAGCCGCTTAACCAACTGAGCCACCCAGGCGTCCCATAAGGTGGCTCCACTTAAAAAGCCACTTAAAAGCCAACAGGGGCTTGAACTCAGGACCGTGAGACCAAGAGTTGCATATACTCTGCTGACTGAGCCAGCCAGGTACCCCATCATTTGTCAATTGCTAAATGATCCAATTGCTGCAGAAGAACCATAATCTGCATTATCTGCATAACTCCCCTGATCAGAAAAGTCATATCCTGTCAGCAGTAACAAAATGGCATCAAGAGAATGCATCAAGAGAACAATGGCATCAAAAGAACAAATTATTCTTGTTTTAGAATGTTTTGTTTCTAAAAACAAAACAAAACAAAAAAAACACAAAAAAAAAACCCCAAAAAACAAAACAAAACAAAACAAAAAAAACAACCAAAAGAATGCTTTGGTACTTCCATCTGGATGTGGGTATATACGAGTTCGCCTCACAAAAAAATATTAGGTCAGAACTTAGATATTCAAAACCACTTAGGACTAGAAATCAGTAGTTTTACCTTTACAATGATATATAAAGATATCAATGAGTTATTAATCAAAATTATAAACAGTATGGAAAAATGGATATGTAAATATGCATAGAAAAAATTGGAAGGCTATAGAGTATCAGGGGAGTGAGAATGGAAGGAACAAATTAAACTTATCAATGACTTTATTGCTAAAAATTTTACCATAGCATGTATTATTTCAAACAAACATAAAAAAATGTTGTCATTTTGTTTTCTTTGAGATTAATGGCTTATGATAAATTTCTAGGAGTGGAATGATTAGCCTAAAATACCTAAATACTTCTTCAGTGCCAAATATTTTGCCAAACCGGAAAATATATTTTGAATGTTGCAGATGTAACACATCTTCAAGTATTTACTATTTTGGCATACAGTATGGAATTCTGATAAATATTTCTCCTATAAAACGGTGGCAAAGCCTTTTTCCATTATAGCTCATCTGCACTGTTTTCAGCCACCTGTCTTCTAAAGCAGATAAAACTCGGATATATTGGAAAGTGAATAAAATAGAGAAATAAACTGATGTATTAGTTTTCGAAAAGCTTCCCTAAAACCAGGACAAACCAATCTAATATTTCAAGATAAAAAAAAAGCAAGTCGCAGAATTGGTTGCATAGCAGTATATAATACTAAGAAAAACCTTAGCAAAAAAGATACATATTTACAAAGCAAAATGTTATGACCCTGAGAATGTTCTTTTGTATTCCCGAGAAATTGAAAGAATTTTGAGACTGGCAAAGGATTTTGATAATAGAGCAATCCTGAACTATGTGAAGTGGACAGCTCATTAGTTAAAGAACAAATACTAATAATCAGTAAACAAATTAATTGTAGAAATAAACAATAGAAAACAAAACTGATGACCGTTATACTTGCACAGGTAAAATATATATATGGATGAAGACTCACATTTTCTTAATGAAGTTTTAGTGTAAATCAACCCAGTAAATATCAGATTTTCTGAAATAACTAATCAGCATAACATGAAATCAAATGCAACTAAAGTGATATTAAAAATTTATGAATTTATAAAAACTTGACAAAATTTAGAACTGCAAATTTGACCTAGTAAAATCAGTCAAAATAAAGGTCTTCTTAAAAAAAAAAAAAGGTCTTCTTTTCTTTGTTTTGTTTTTTGCTTTTTTAAAGATCTTATTTATTTATTTGACACAGACAGAGAGCGAGAGCACAAGCAGGCAGAGCAGCAGGCAGGGGGAGAGGGAGAAACAGGTTCCCTGCTTAGGAGAGAATGACACAGGACTTGATCCCAGGACCCCAAGATCATGACCTGAGAAAGCAGACACTTAACAGACACCTAGGCGTCCCAAAATAAAGATATTCAAAGAAAATTCACAATATAAAATTAAGAGGGACAAGATTTGATCCAACCAAATTATTTTAGTTAAAAATTAGTATGAAAATGAAACTGGCTTAACTGCATTATATAAAAAATTGACTAAAAAATTATATTTTTCTTGTAGAACTTGCTCCCAAAAATACTTTGGTAAGTGTTCTAACTAGACCATACATAGTCCTGTAGCTAAGAATTTTGGTCTCTAAGATAAGAGCTACTGAAAGCCATTAAAAGTTTTTTTTTTTTTTTCAGGCGGTGTGGGTGGGGATAGGGTGGAGAAATGTGGAGTTGGGGGAGACTGAATATGATTTAATGTGTTTTAAATAGCTCATGCTTTCTGGCTGTAGTAAGAAGAACTAGTTTGTAGGGAGCCCACAGTCCATGCAAAGGAATCCACTAAAAGGCTATCAAAGTGGTCCAGGTGAGAGATGATGATGGCTACAGTTATGATGGTAATGGATATGGAGAGAGTGGGTGGATTCTAGAGAACATTCTGGTGATGGATTGGTAATGGATTGGAATGGGGGACAAGTGAGTGGTGCCTTTCAAA
Source organism: Enhydra lutris kenyoni (assembly GCF_002288905.1). Classification (NCBI taxonomy): domain Eukaryota; kingdom Metazoa; phylum Chordata; class Mammalia; order Carnivora; family Mustelidae; genus Enhydra; species Enhydra lutris. The sequence continues at coordinate 4,325,956 of NW_019154087.1, read as the reverse complement.
GAGAGAACCCTGGAACACCAGTGTGAGAGAATGGATCTAGAGGCTAGTCTTGTATATACAGATTTTCAGATGTCTAAAAATAGGTAGTAGGATATATGAATTGGAAGCTCACAGCTTCTGCTCAGAAGTCTGAGCAGAAGGAAAAAACTTGCAATCACTGGTGTTTATATGGTAGCTGAAATACAGGCACGGTTAAGATTTTGAGGAGTCTAGGGAAGGAAAAGGACATAGGACAATATTTCTCAAACTTTTTGGTCTCAGCACTGTTTGTACTTTTAAAACTTGAAGACCCTAAAAAGCTTTTTTTAAAATTAAAATATTTTTATTTATTTGTCAGAGAGAGAGAGAGAGAGAGCACAAGCAAAGCAAGAAGAGCAAGAAGCAGTCAGAGGGAGAAACAGGCTCCTCGCTGAGAAAGGAGCCTGATGCAGGACTTGATCCCAGGACCCCTGGGATCATGACCTGAGCCTAAGGCAGACGCTCAATCATCTGAGCCACCAGGTGCCCCAACCCTAAAGAACTTGTGTTTATGAGTATACATTTATCAATATTAACACATTACAAATTAAAATTTTAATAAATATTTTTATACATTTAACTTAACAATAATGATAATAAACCCATTGTGTGTTGTATTAGACTCCTAGGACTGCTGTAAAAAAAAAAAAAAAAAAAGCACCACAAACTGGTGGCTTTAAACAACAGAAACTCTCTCACAGTTCTGGAGGCTTGAAGTCCAGAATTAAGGTGTCTACAAGGCCATGTTCCTTTTGAAGTCTCTAGGGAAGGATCTATCCCAAACCCCTCTCCTAGCTTCTGGTGGTAGAAAGCAATCCTTGCTGTCCCTTGGCTGGTGACAGCATCTCTGCTTCCTTCATGTGGCATTCTCATTTCTGTATCTGCTTCCAAATTTCCTTCTTCTTATGAGGATACCAATGATTGGATTTGGGCTCACTCTATTCCAGTATAATCTCATTCTACCTTGCTTACCTACAAATGAATGTTAACATAAATAAAACTTTTTAATGAAAAATAACTTGGTTTTCAATAAATTTTTTTTTAGTGAATAGTGCATTATTTCAGTTTTGTAAATCATTTTAATATCAAGCTTAATAGAAGACAGCTGGACAGTACGTTTCTAAATCCTCTTGGTAAGCAAGGCACTGAAGCTCTTGCCCCCTGTAACTTATATTCCCATGCAACTCAATTTTGTCACTAATTTAGTCAAAGGAGGAGCAGGAGGAGAGAAATTCCTCTCAGGGACAGGCTCAGAAGGCAGCACCTGAAACACTTCCTCTAAAGTCTGAAGTTCTGGCTACAGAGTTGTTGTTGGTTTTGTGCTTATAAAGATGCCTTCTAGCTTTCTGGCTAGAAAGCTCATGTTTTCAATTCCTCAAAGAGAGTCAGTTCAGTGGCAAAGCCTGCAGGGATGGGCAAGGCTATGTAGCAGTGCGGCCCCAGCCGGGATGCACATTTTTCCTTTTACAGATGACCTAGGGTCAGACTGGTGACCTGGTCATATCCTTGCTTGTACCCCTGAGAAATCCTTCAAGATGAGGGGACAAACTTTTGTGTAGTTGCTGTTCCTGTGAAGCCTGGCCTTTTGCTCCCGTTTGAGCCCTCTGCTCACCTCTCGGCTCAAACACTCCAAGAAGAACCTCTCTCACCCCATGTCTGCCATTTGCCCTCTGAAACTGGTGAGCAATTTGAGGTCTGAAGGGTCATCAAGGACTCCCCTGTCTTGGCTGATAAGCAGAATGGTCTTGCAGGTTACCTTGGCAACATGTACAATGCTTGTTTGGCCATTACTGTACAGTGAGTACAATAGGGAGGGGCTGGAAGTTGAGTTGATCACCAAAGACCAGTGGCTTAATCAATCATGTCTAAGTGATGAAACCTCCAGAAGAACTCCTATATGGTGGGATTCAGAGAGCTTCCACAAATACACAGTGGTGCCAGGAGGGTGACATGCCCAGAGGGGGCAGGGAAGCTCTGAGTACCTCCTCCTCCATAGTTTATCCTGTGCATTTTTTTCATCTGGCTGTTCCTGAGTTGGATTTGTAACCTTTACAGCAAACTGGTAAGCATAAATAAAGTGTTTCCCTGAGTTCTGGGAACCATTCCAGCAACTTCTCAAACCTAAGGAGGGGGTGTGGTGACTGATTTGTAGTTGGATGGGCAAAAATGTGGGTGGCCTGGGTACTCTACTTGTGGATGATGTCTAAAGTAAGGGCAGACTTGTGGGAATGAGTCCTTTAACTTTGATGTTGGACACTAACTCTGGGTAGTTAGTGTCAGAACTGAATTGAATTGTCGGACACCCAGTTGGTATAGGACGATTAGAGACCTAACAGATTATTGGTGGCTAGTGTCAAAAAACACTCTAGACCTGTCATCAAAATCTGGCGCCTGGGTGGCTCAGCGGGTTAAAGCCTCTGCCTTCGGCTCAGGTCATGATCCCAGGGTTCTGGGATGGAGCCCCACATCGGGATCTCCGCTCGGCGGGGGGACTGCCCCCCCCCCCCCCGTCTCTCTGCCTACTTGTGATCTCTGTCTGTCAAATAAATAAATAAAATCTTTAAAAAAAAAAATCTGTTCCAAATACTCATCTGTTAATGCTGACCTGTAATGAGATTTTATATATTTCAACTTTAACAATGTCTTTTCATATAGACATATCAGGTACTGCATCTATTTATATCTATTTTTATGCAAATGCTTTTAATTAAACATATTCATCACCATTTGGAAAGTATTTATGGAATTCTATTAGATTCCTCTCGATATTTGCCTTTTAGCAATAGCACAAAGTGATGACAGCACCACATATGGTTCCTCTCACAACGACTCAACTCTGCCTTTGTTTCCCACATTTTTGGTGGGAAAGTGGCCACAGACAATATGTAAATGAATGAGCATGATGTATTCCAATAAAAGTTATTTATGGAACTGAAATTCAAACTTCATATAGCATTTATGTGTCATAAAAATACTTCCTTTTAAATTACCTTCCATTTAAAAAATGTAAAAACCATTCTTAGCTTGCACCTGTATAAAAAATAGAAGGTGGTCAGGATTTGACCCATGGGCCATAGTTTGCCAAGTGGTGATCCAGAATATTCATGAAACCCTGAATTATTTTCTAAATAATATATTTTCACTGGCCTTATGATTGTCATGGAATCAAACAGTTAAATAGTGATAAATATAGTTGCTGGTATTTAAGGACTATGTAATAATAGTAAAAACATTTTAAGTCAGAAAAAGAAAGTCAATAGTCTTTCTTATCCTTTGTCTTACCAATGTATGATTTGGTAATGTTTTTAATCATTTGAAAAAATACTGGCTTAGTTATGCAGAACTTCCAAATATTGACATATTTCATTACATAGCATCAAGTTATATTATTAAAATCACTCATCAGAAAAAAAAATCTCTAACCTCTGGGAAGCTGTTGAGGTCGTGCTGTAGTTACATGTTTTCCAAATTCCAATTTTCTCTCGATATCTTGAATTTTATCACTGGCAACAAATATCATCAGTTGTTGCCGTTGACATGACAGGTTCACCTCATTCATTTCTAGGAAAATGTCTGCCAGATTATCTAAGCATGAATAAACCTGGTCTGTTGTCAGGTGTTCTTTCAAGTACAAATGGGTTCCATGAAGAAAGGAGCTAGTCCACTTAAAACTCAATCTCAGTGCTTTTCTTCAAGACAACCATCATACTTTAATATATAGCAGAAATGAGTTATATATACTTCCTATTTCATCACACAGAATATTAAAAGACTCACATGGTTAAGCTTTAATCATACTAATAATTTTTATTGTTCCACCAAGGATGTTCTTAGGTGAAACATGCAATTTTTGCTTTTTTGACTACAAATGTGTGGTAGAAGAATACAATGACTGCTAGTGTGGTTTGGTGCCATTGGCTTGATTTGTGCTGAGTTGCTGGCAGATTTACCCACCATTGCTTTTGTGCCAGCTGTACAGATATCAACAAGGGAAAAGGCAAATAATATCCTAGTATTATTATGAAAATAGCTTTGACCTCGACCTTAAAGATTCCCTAAAAGAGTGTCCAACATTCTAAGGGTTTAGGGAGCACAGTTCGGAAATACGCTAACCGAAGACAAAGTCTTGGGCATCTCTACCAACAGTTAATGTTTAGGCAAAGAAGAATTAAAGAGGTAGACTGAGAAGTGGCCAGAAAGGCAGGAATTGAACAATGAGAATGTGATATCAGGGAGGCAGGGAGAAGAGGAACAATCAGGAACTGATGGAAAAACAGAAATTGTACCATAAAAATCAGTAGCTATGTATATATGAATCTCACTCAAATGTAGTGGGAATTTATTGATTATCTTACACTGATGGATTATAAAATATGAATCCATTTGATCTTGTTTCTAGGGGATAATGACACTAAAACCATAGAGAAGGAAATGCAATCCTAGCACCCCATATTGTTATGCAGCGAGGAATATCTACACACTCATAAAATAAAGCTGTTTATGGATGCTTACATTTTTAGAACCAATCTATGAACAAAGCATAAAGAAGACATTATGGTTACATAATAGATATAATGATCACTCTTGACAATGTAAATGAAAGGAAAAAATATCGTCCATAATATGTCATACTCTCAAACACTGCCAGTGTTAGTGTAAATTAGTACAAAAGTTTGAAAATGGCTGGGCAATATCTAGAATGGATTAAGACATATGTACTCTATGATTCAGAAATTCAAAATGATATAGTACTTACAGTATGATTTCATTTATATATAGTTTAAAAAACTAGGCAAATCTATGGAACACATTATTAGGTGATAAACCATAAAGATAAGTAAGAAAGTGATTTTTCTCCTTTAGGGGAGGGGGAAAAGTGTTGTGTATAGGAAGGGACACATGGGGGTTCTAATTCTTTTTTCTGAAAAGATTTATTTATTTGAGAGAGACAGAGAAAGAAGTCATGCACACAAGTGGGGAGAGGAGTAGAGGTGGAAAGAAAGAATCTCAAGCAGACAACTCTTGGAGTGGAGAACCCCACATGGGCTTGCTCCCATAACCCCAAGATCAAAATCTGAGCTGAAACCAAGAGTTAGATGCCAAACCAAATGAGCCACCCAGGTGCACCTGGGGGTTCTAATTCTTAACTGGTGTAGCCATTACATGGTTGTCCAGTTTACCCATTAACTTGTATATTTGTGGATTTTTACCTTTGGGGGGGCACTTTTCTGTGTATGCTTTATTTCACAATAAAAAAGGTTAAGATGTTAATACAAAGAAAACAAAAACTAGAATCTAGAACAAAGGGTTGAGTCTTATATTCTTACTCTACAGAGCAAGGATACAAGAGATTCTATCTAAACTTGATAGAATAGTCCTGGGTCCTGGGATCGAGTCCTACTTAGGGCTCCTGCCTCCCTCTCCCTCTGCCTGCTGTTCCCCCTGCTTGTGTGTGCTCTCTCTGACAAATAAACAAACAAAATATTAAAAAAATAAAATTGATAGAATACTCAAGTAAACAGTCAAGTATATTAGTTAAAGTAAACAACAGAAAAAACCCACAAACATCAAAAACAGAAAGGGAATGGAGGATGGGCTCATGTAAGTGTGTTAAATCTTCATGTTTTATAGTGGCAGGTCAAAAGTTCAAAGAACTGACTTTAGGGATTAGGATTCAGTAATGTATAACTTTTTTCCCACCAAATAAACAATGTTGTACCATCTGGATTTACCATATACACAGATTAACTGGATTATAAAAAGCAAATCACCACAAGCTACTTTTTAGTATTGCTGAACAAGTTTAAGGAAAATGAAAAGAAGTATAGTATAGTGGTTAAGAATATGAAATATGAAATACAGAGAACTACAGAGCAAGATTGGTTGGGTTTAAATTTTTGTTAGCACTTTCTAACTGTATGATCCTGGACAAGCCATTTATCTACTTTGTCTCCGTTTTCTCATCTGAAAATGGAGGAAATAATCATCTCTATTTTATATCACTGTTTTGAGGACTAAGTTAACATATACAAAGCACTTAGAATAGTGTCTAGTATGTGTGTATTCTTAACTATTATCTACCATTCAATTTTGATAAATGAAGCTGGAGGAAAAGAAAGATGAAGACTGAAAATCATCCAATGGATTTATTAATATGTAGGTCATAGGTCATTGGTACTTTTTAAAGATTTTATCTATTTTTTTGACAGAGATCACAAGTAGGCAGAGAGAGGGGGTAAGCAGGCTCCCCACTGAGCAGAGAGCCCAATGTGGGGCTTGATCCCAGGACCCCAGGATCATGGCCTGAGCTGAAGGCAGAGGCCTAACCCACTGAGTCACAGGCACCCCGGTACTTTTAATGATATGGTTGAATATGAAGCCAGAAGCTAGACTGAAAACAAAGAAAAGAAACAGATACATACTTAAGTATTTATAGGAAAATTTTGTGATTCTAGGATTTACTTTAAAATATTCCAGGAAAAAAAAACTAGTGTGTGTGTGTGTGTGTGTGTGTGTGTGTGTTTGGAAGTCGTAGTAGGCAGAAAATAACAGTTCCCCTAAAGATGTTCTAATCTTTTGAACTAGTGCCTTAAAAGGCAAAAGGGATTTTGTAGATGTGATTACATTAAGGATCTTGAGATGGAGAGATTATCCTGGATTACAGGACACAGATGGTTCTAATCTAATGGTATTTTGAAGATGGAGGCCTAAGAGAGAGGCAAAGGGAGATCTGACCGTAGAGGAAGTCAGAGAAATGTGATGTGGAAGGACCTAACCCACCATCACTGCCCTTGAAGATGCAGGAAGGGACCTCTGGCCAAGGTATGTGGGCAGACTCTAGAAGCTCGAACAAACAAGAAAACGGAGTCCCTTCCTAGAGGCTACATAGGGAACATAGCCCTGACAATACCTTGATTTTAGCCCAATGAGACCCACGTTGGACTTCTAACCTACAGAACTGTAAAATAATAAATTTGTGTTGTTTAAAGTCACTAAATTTGTACGAATTTGTTATGGCAGCAATAGAAAACTAATACAGGGGTGTATATAAATGAAACAAAAATGGCAAAATGTGGTTGTTAAAGTTGGAAAATAGGTAAATGAGAGTTCATTACAATATTCTTTCTACTTGTGTTTATATTTGAAAACTAAATGAGAAAATAAAATAATTATTTTCTCTTCAATGATGAACTTAAAGAAATTGATGCATTAAATATCAAATACGAGTTACCGTTCTTTAATGAATAATGTTACTGTTAAGTGAATTAGATTCTGGTCTTCATTGATCTACATATTCTTTATCTATAGGTAAGGTTTTTTTTTTTTTTTTAAAGATTTCATTTATTTATTTGATAGCCAGAAATTACAAGTAGGCAGAGAGAGAGGAGGGGAAGTAGGCTCCCTGCTGAACAGAGACTCCCCCCTCCCCCCATGCTGGGGCTCGATCCCAGGGCCCTGGGGTCATGACCTGAGCCGAAGGCAGAGGCTTAACCCACTGAGCCACCCAGGCACTCCTAGATTTTTTTTTTTTTAATTTGTCAGAGAGAGAGAGAGCGAGCACACGCGCATGCACAAACAGGAGTAATGGCAGGCAGAGGGAGAAGGCGGCTCCTCACTGAGCGAGGAGCGTGATGTGGGGCTCAATCCCAGGAATCTGGGATCATAACCTGAGCCAGAGGCAGACACCCAATGGACTGAACCACCCAGGCACCCTTACTTTAGCGCTTTTTTAAAAAAGTGAAAAGGAACAGAATAGATCACATAAGAATGTGTTCATTTAGTAAGGATAAGTAGAGCTTTGTAAAACCTCTGGTTCAATTGTACATATCAACTCATGAGGTATGAAATCCACTGCACAATGCATTCTGCCTCTCTAAGTGCCTAAATAGACCAGTTCACCAGTGTGTCCCTAGGGCCCAGCCTAGTTTTCAGTGAACATTTATTCAATTGATTAAAATAAGCCAGAAGTATTAAGAAGCTGAGAAGAACTTTTTCTTAATTTCTACACAAAGCTTATCTTTTTCTTCCTTCCTTCCTTCCTCTCTCTCTCTTTCTTTCTTTTTTTCTAAAAATATTTTATTTATTTGAGAGAGAGAGAGTGAGAGAAAGCATGTCACAGGGGAGGGTCAGAGGGAGAAGCACTGCCCCCACCACCAGCAAGGGGCCCAAATGCAGGACTCGATCCTTGGACTTCAGGATCATGACCTGAGCCAAAGGCAGACACTTAACTAACTGAGCCACCCAGGTGCCCTGAAAGCTTATTTTTTCTGATGTCAACCACTGAAGTTCATCTGAATTTGAATTTAAAGATCTCATCTTTGTTGTGTGCTAGCGTTAGAAGATTTCTTCTCCATTAGCGCCCACGGTTCTTGGTCATCGCACTTCAAAGAATGAAAAGGTAGACCGGACGAAGAATGGTGGGCAGCAAAGCAGGGTTTATTGAATGATAATAAAGTTTATTGAATGATAGAGTACAAAGCTCCCTAAGCGGGAGGGGACCCTAGAGGGTTGCCATCAGAGTTCCTTCCTTCCTTTCTTTTTTTTTTCTTTTCTCTTTGCTTTTTTTTTTTTTTTTTTTTTTTTTTTTTTTTGCCCTTAGAGCTTCTAAATGTAAGAGGTTTTTAAGGGCTTGTTGGAGGCTGTTTTAATCTAATTAGCCTGTGCCTATCATCTAATCAGTTTTTGTCATCAATCTATCACATGGAGAAGGGTAGAGTGATCCTTCCGGGTGGTGTAAAATCTTTTTAAGGGTAGTTCCCAACATGGGTACCTGGGTGGCTCAGTTGGTTAAACGATTGACTTTGGCTCAGGTCATGATCCTGGAGTCCCAGAATCAAGTCCTGCATCAGGTTCCCTGCTCAGTGGGGAGTCTGCTTTTCCCTCCGAACTTCCCCCCCTCATGTTCTGTCTCAAATAAATAAATATGATCTTTTTTAAAAAAGAAAAATGTGGTTCCCTCTTATGGTGGAGGGGCCCCTTTGTCCCTGCCTGCCTTTCTTCCACCAACCCTTTATCACTAGTATTTATAAGGCTATACGAATATTAAATATAAATGGATAGTAGGAAGAATTTAGACAGATTACTAACCTTAATGTTTGAAAGTTCTGTTCTTTGCGAAGTGGGGAAGAAAAAGTTATGCTTCCTTCAGTTTATACTTTATTTTTAGAATATTTTAAAAAAGATTAATATTACTTCCTATTACTTGTATCATTACAAGTTATTGTAAAAGAAAGAAGACTAAGTAGTGTGACAATAAAGACACAGAGTTTAGAATATCAACCTTAGCCATTATTGGCTGAGAGTTCTTAGACAAGACACTTCTAAAAAGAAGTCTTCTTTTTAGCGTTTCTACTTCTGTTACACTAGTCTATTAAAACCTACCTAAAAAGTAGAGAGCAACCCACTTAGGAACAGCAATCTGGTTGAAAGGTAGCCTAGATTTGTTTTGAACCTATGTTTGCATAGCAAGCGCAGTGTTTTTACCTACCTGTATGATACAGTTAAGTAAAAATAGAGCAAAAATTAAACAATTTCTAAAGGTAATTTTCACTGTAACTTGACATTTATTTACTTTGATTGATATTTACTGGAAAGAAGGTACAAAGCCTTTCAAACACACATTAGTATTGACCCTGCTTTGAAGGCTAAACATAACTGGAAGTATGCAGTACTTATGGGTGGCTCAGTTGGTTAAGCGGCTGTCTTTGGCACCGGTCAAGATCCTAGGGTCCTGGAATGGAGACCTGAGCCCTGCATCAGGATCCCTGCTTCAGAGGGAGATTACTTCTCCCTCTCCCTCTCTCTCTCCCCCAACTCCTCCACTCCCCCCACCGCACTCAGCTTGTTCTTTCTCTCAAAAAATGAAGTAAGTCAAGCAGAGAGAGTCAATTATCATATGGTTTCGCTTATTTGTGGAGCATAAAAAATAACACAGAGGACATGGGGAGATTGAGAGGAGAAGGGAGTTGAGGGAAATTGGAGTGGGGGAGATGAACCATGAGAGACTCTGGACTCTGAAAAACAATCTGAGGGTTTTGAAGGTGTGGGGATGGGAGGGTGGGGGAGCCTGGTGGTGGGTATTATGGAGGGCACGTATTGCATGGAGCACTGGGTGTGGTGCATAAACAATGAATTCTGTTATACTGAAAAGAAATTAAATAAATTAAAAAATAATTAAAAAATGAATAAAATATTTTTTAAATCAATCTTTTAAGAAGTGGCTACTTTATAAGAAGTTCAAAAAAATCTCTGAGTTCAGTTTTATCTTCTCCTTGGACTGCAGGATTTTGAAATGATTTATATCTAATACATTCTTTGAAACTTCTCTAGCATACAGTACAGCTATTTGTACATTGGGTTTTTACCAGCTTGAACCTAAATTGCACTGGTAATAATAACAAAGATCTTGATGTTCTCATGGGACTTTAATTTCCTAAGACACCAGGATGAGGAGGAGAAGGAGTGGGTTCAATCATCTGACAATATATAAGCATACTCTAAACAGGAAAAACAAGATTCATCTTTTAAAGGCTCATTTGAACAACAGGATCACCAAGTGTGTGTATGGATAGTTACTTTAGGTGTTTTACAACTTCTGAGGGTCCAGAGAACCATTCTCCCTTCTTTGAAAAGACAGCCTTATATCAGTTTTCCATTACCAAAAAAATAAATAAGCCAGGCTTCTCAGTGGTTCAGTAAAATTAAGGTCATTTCCTCGGGTTAAGTCTGTGAATTTAAAAGCAGTAAAAATAGGTAGTCTCACTGAGCCAAGGTTTTTGGTAAGCATTTTACAGTTGGTATCTCATGTAACCTTTGCAGTTTTATCAAATAGATCTAAATGAAGGCAGAGAGGCCAATTAAGAGGGTGTGATAATATTACACAAGCATGGCGGCATCCTGGAGTAGGATGGTGGCAGTGGAGAAAGCAGAACTTGACACTGAGGAGGTACTCGTCTTGGTGAGTGCCTAAAACACTGCCTGGCAGATGCCTGAGAAATATTTGTAAAGGAATGAATTATGGAGAGTGAAGGTGAGGTGAAAGGAGGACTCCTGGGTTATAGGGATTGGAATGTAGTGCCATTCACTAAAATAGGGAAAAGGAAGAAAACTTGGTTAAAGGAGGTACCTCTCTCATATTCCTATTAACTAGCTCTCCCAACCTAATTGTTTTGAGGGTAGTTTTTGAACCAAATAACTTGTTCCTCCAGGATAGATGAGGACCCTATTCAAGGGAAATAATCCATAGGAAGATGGATAATGATTTGGCTACAAAAAATAAATTGAGCCAATCCATCTTTCTTCCCTGCTTTTGAACTAAGAAGCAGAGGCCAAATGACTTAACATAATGGAGTTTCAGCCAAGGCAAATTAGGTCAAAGTCCCATCAAAAACTGGACAGGAGCACCTGGCTGGCTGTCCGTGGGGTATGTGACTCTTGATCTCAGGGTTGTAGGTTTGAGTCTCACAATGGGTGTAGAGATTGTTTAAAAATAAAAGCTTAAAAAATCGAATGGAAAGCTTAAGCTGCATAATTTTTAGAATAGAGTTAATAAATATTGACTTACAGAGGTGCAGCCCAAGAGTCAGGGAAACCAGCAAGAGATAATGCAATATCCCAAGGACTAGCAGTTATTACTAGGCTGGAAGGGACAAAGGGAAGAACTGGAGAGATTAACTGAAAGGAGGTTCTGCAATTAATCCTGGGTGAACATGGAATTCATGAGCTTGGGGAATATGGACTTCGACCTCACTATCTTCTGTCCTTCTATCTCTTGTGGATACTTCTTGCCTGAACCCACTGAGATACCAAGAACTATGAGGGAATCCATTGGTGCAATCTGGACAGGTCAGCTCTGGCTGGCACAAGGGCAGGAAAAGGGTGGAGAGGCAAAGAGAAGATAGGTGAAGTTGTTTCCAAGAGGCAGTTATGCGGAAATAGGAGTTATTAATATGTATTTAAAAGAGAGACAACAAATTGCTAACTCCCTTCACTGACATTAGTGGTACTGCATTACAGTGATGATCCCCAAATATCAACTATTAAATTCTTTTTATTTTTTTAAGATTTCTTGTATTAGAGAGAGAGAGAGAGAGCCTGCGTGCACACACAGGCAGGGGGAGTAGCAGAGGGAGAGGGAGAAGTAGGCAACCTGCTGAGCAGGAATCCTAATTGGATTCCGGGCTGGATCCCAGGACTTTGAGCCAAAGGCAGACACTTAACCAACTGAGTCACCCAGATGCCCCCCAACTGTTGAATTCTTTAGAGACCTTTTGGGTACACATATACCCTCCAGTTCTCCTCTTCCTGCAAACACAACCTATTTCCAAAAAGGTCCTCTGTGTTTCTTCAATAAAGCACCTTTACAATTCTTCACTTTAAAACAAAACAAAACAGTAAGCAGCAAACAAAACCACCAACTATGGTTAGGTAGCCCATATGAATCAAACTTTGGAAATCCATTCCATAACCTTTTCTTCAACAGAGTCAGCCTTGGGTGCCTGGGTAGCTCAGATGGTTAAGCGTCTGCCTCCGGCTCAGGTCATGATCCTGGAGTCCTGCGATGGAGTCCCACATTGGACTCCCTGATCAGGTAGGGGGGCCTGCTTCTTCTTCTGCCTCTCTCTCTCTCCCTCTGTCCCTCATGAATAAATAAATAATATCTTTAAAAAAATCAGTCTTTAATTCACCTGTATTTAAATAGATGGTAAAGAGATACCTGGCTGTCTCAGTCAATTAAGCAGCTGCCTTCAGCTCAGGTCATGATCCCAGGGTCCTGAGATAGAGTCCCAAGTCGGGAATCCTTGCTCAGCAGGCAGCCTGCTGAGCTTCTGTAAACAAAAACCAGCATTACCTGGCAGGACTCCAAAAGGCTCATTGTAGCAGGAAGAGCAGCTAGTTGATAAGTTAACAAAACAAAGCTTTACCCAGAAGGAGGCTAGTAAAAATGGCGCCTCCTTGAGAATATAGGTAAGTACAATACTTATTTAACTGGTAATGTGTTCCGAAAGTTCCTTAGGGTCAGATGAATTGGAAACCAGTGATATGGAGAACAAGAAAGGTCTTATTTACAAGTAGTGCACGAGTAGCTTACTAACCTTAGGGAATTAAAAAAATTATGCCTAGTACAACTTCTGAGTAAATAGAAACATTAATCTCAAGTTTAATGTGACTGAAGTGAGATTCCTGGGAGAAGAGCCCTGTATAAGCTCTCTGCCTAGTTTGGAAGCCCTAAATGAGGCCAGGAAGGATCCATTGCCAAGTGCATACAAATGGTGCATTTATTTTCTGACGGGTGTCCCTTGATGAAAAAAATTTTCACTGGGTCAAACCCATTTTAAGCGACCTTGCATAAGAACATAAACATTTAGTAACTTATAAATCCACGCCCATGAAATCAATATTATCACTCACTGAATTTCAGAGCCAAATAGAAAGCTCCTACTGGAGTTAAAACATATTTGTACCTTTTAAACATATCCATTCCAGGAAAAAATATTAGGAAACATGGTTAATTTGTAAACAGGTGTTATCTATACAAATTAAAGGAAGATGTAACAACAAGTCGGCGAAATATTAACCATTTGTTTTACTCAAAAGCACTTTAAAAATATTTCGGTTCGAAGGTAGAAATGAAGGAGGGAAATACACTAAACCAATTGCCTGGGCAAAGATTTCATAAACAGTTACCTACAAATTACACAATTTCCATTCTGGATGTGGCTCAGGACTACAAATGACCGAGGTGCCCCAAAATCTCAGGTGGAAACTTTTTCACCGGGTGAAGCAACTGACACAGAGGGCAAAACGGCCCCGTCCGGGACCCTAGCTCGTAGCGAAGCGGCCCAAGGTTGTCGGCAGAGACCACCCCTTCTGGAGTCAATTTCGCGTCCTGGCCTGGGGCAAAGCGACCGCCCCCGCCCGTCCCGCCCCACTTGTGTAGGCCGCCCCGCCCCTCGCCCGCACCCGGCAGGGCACAGCGCCACTGCGCGGCGAGTCACAGAGGCCCCATGAGCGCCCCGCCCCTGCTTGCCGCAGTCAGGCTGCGGTAGCCGGCGAGCCGCGGAATCGTCCAATTCTTCCTCCCTCCCCCTCGGCTGGCCGCTGGGGCGGGGCCGGCCCTTAGGCCGGGCGGCACCCGGACCGGCTAGTCAGTCAACCACCGCAGGCGGCGGCCTGGCAAGGGCAAGAGCGGGTGAGTAGCCACGTCACGCTCCTTCGCGAGGCCCCGCCCCGCTCTGTCTTCTGGGACCTCCCCTTCCACGCCCCCGCCTCCGCCCCCGCGAGCTGTTACCGGCTCTAGGGGCACGCGGCTCCTTGACTCCGCTAGAGGTCCTCCAGCCCTTACTCGTAGCGCCTCCGCGGCTGCCCGCGCCAGGTGAGGGCTCGCGGCTCCCGGCTGCGGTGCCCGGCTGCGGCTTCCCTCTGCGGCGCCCGGTGCTTGTTGGCTGGCTCTGGGCGTGCGCCTGTGAGGCGGGCTGGGCCGGCGGGCGGTTAGCGCTCCGTTCCACGCGGGGAGGGGCGGCACGCCGGGCGCTGCACGGCGTCGGCCGACGCGGGCGGCGGTGGCGGCGGCGGCGGCGGCCGGGCTTTCGGGTTTTCTGTCCCAGGCCGGAGCCAGTCGGTTCCCCGGCGGAGAGACGGGCAGTCGGGCTCCCTGGCCCCGGGCCCCCCCCGGCGGGGGCGGCTGGGGCAAGGGGACGATGTCTACTCGCGCCGCGGTGCCTGCTGCTCACTCTCGGGAGGAGCCACCCGCGGTGGCTGCTGAGGAGTCGCTGTTGGTAACGGCGAGTCGGCAGGCCGAGCGGCTGTCCCCGCCCGAACGGGAGGGCAAGGAGGCGGCGAGTGAAGAGAGGGCCGCGACAGCCATCATCGCGGGTGCTCGAGGGGAGCCGTCGCCGGCTCTGGTGCTAGGGCACAGCGTGCCCCAGGCGGCGGTGCCCGTGAGACCCCTGGCGCTGCACCTGGCGCACAAGGCGCGCGGGCCCGGGGGTCCCTTTGGCGGGGAACCCCCGCCACCCCTGCCGAGGGACCCGCCGGCCGAGGACGCCCTGGTGGATGAGGCGGCGACTGGCCCCGAGGAAAAGCTGCAGCCGCCGCCGCCTAAGGAGAACCCCTGGACCAAAAAGCCTCTCCAGCACCTGTCCCCTGCTGGGACGGGACCGACACCTTCCCCACTGGAAACCCTCGAGGCAGGTCTGTGGTTTTTGCGGTGGGCAGTGGGAGGGTGTGTGCAGGGGTGATTCGTTTGGCTGTAGAGGCTGTCGTGGGACTGGGGGAGGGGCAGGCTTCCTTTCCCTGACAGTCGGAGGTATTTTGTTCCAAGGTGTCATTCACTCTGTCTATTTACATAAATGGACATCTGGGAAGGGAGCGGCAGGAAGAGGTGGGACCTCGGGTTCTCCTTGGCTGGTGGGGGCACTGCGGGAGTAACCTAGCGGAGCCGCTCGGCTGGCGCGGCCTCCATTGAGATTTGCCCCCCCCCCCACCCCGCCAAACGTGGTAGTGACTTGGGAAAGCTAACTTTAGGTAGATAGTGCTGTTCGTTCTATAGAAGGTTTTTGTGGATTTGTAAGAAAAAACGCGGGGGGGGGGGGGAAGCAAGTTGGAGCAAGGGGATTTATTTATAAGTGGAAGCGCGATTGTAATTTTTTTCGTTTTGAAGTAATTGACAAACTGAAAATCTGTTTTGTAAACAAATAGTCATATTAAAAATGCAACTGTACAGTAGTTGCTAATAAAATGCTTGGAATTATGATTGTGGTGGAAAATAATTAAACAGGAAAGTTGACAGGAGAGTGAATTGCACATTAGGTAAGTGATAGTCTTAACATTAGGTTAGCCATCCTCTTTAGAGGAGGCTAGATTATGCCACAGCATTTGAAAGCTGACCTATACAGTATGACCCTGGGTGCTTTATTTTGGTTGTAGTTTTTGTTTTAAGTTTAAATGGAAATACTAAATAACAAGAAGTAGTATCTCCTAGTCTTATTTTCTAAATTAAGCTTTAGTAAGTTAATTGAACCTTTTTTATAGAAATTACAGCTGATTCCTTGCATATCTTCATTTTCTCTTAAAATTAAAGGTTACCAGTAAAATGGGGAAAATATGAGCATGTTTACAGGGTTGTGAGGATCAAGGATTTAAAGAATGTGGTGTAACTGTAAGGTGATTGGTATAAATACATTATATTGCAGGTATATTAACATTTCTTTAAAGGAACTCCAATAGAGTGAAACAAGTGTTAATTGATTTCTTTAGTTTTTACATGGTAATACTCATTATTTTTTATAAATTTTGACACTTGCAGAAAAAATTACTTAGAAATTTGCTCTAAATTTAATATTACCATCATTCTTTTCTAGCTACAAAGATTTGTTTACTACTGTCACTAACTGAGGGACGAATTTATCTCCATAAATTTAGCAAAGAAAAAGAAAGCCCTTAATGAACCTTAATGGGCTGTCCAGCCTCCCTACTTGTAGATTTACACACAATTATAATTTATATTCCGTGAACTACCGAAAAAATGAACTGTCTTTTGATTGTAAAGTTGACAGGTTTTCAAACTTTCAAGGTAAGGCTCAGGAATCTTAATTGGAAATGTCCTTTTGAAAAGTATTTAACAGTTCAATTAACCTCAGGTGCCTTCCCTGGGGATCTTAATCTTTGTTGGAGGTTAAGAACAAGGTAATACTTGAGCTATGTTGTGGTTCATGGGAGTTTGGATTTTGTTGATGTCTCTCTGTACGCAATTCTTTCTATTTGTGGAACCCATTCTGTGCTTAGACAAATGCTATTCTTCACTACTTGGAGTAGTGTAGTAACTTCTAAACTCTCCATAGGATTGACTGTTCTACCACAACTTCTATCTGTAGTTGGGTAATTTAGAGATAATGGTGTAGAAATGCAGTGTTCTTAGAGACTTAGGTTCTAGTGCAGATATTGTTACTAACTAGCTAGTTGACTTATGGCAATTTTTCTGGGCCTTGTAAATGAATGAAATGGGTATATTCATCTCTTCAAGTCAATACCAGAGTGCCATCTGTAACCTGGGGTGCCCTGGCTTCCTGTTTTCCTAAGCAAATTTGCAACTTTAAGAACAATGAAATAGCAGAGGACCTTTAAGGTTCAGAGTAGGTGCAAACCAGTGATAATCTATTAGTGGGGGGTGCGGAGGGGGCTGTGCAATTTATCCTACAAACCAGGATACTGTAGAGAGGCAAAGAGAAGGATATTAATTATGCTGGAATAAGAGACTTAAACCATGCTTGTCCTGGCCTTACCTGGATCTTCTGTCACTCTCTTAATGAGGTACAGAAATTCCATCCACAAAATTTTGCCAGAGAGTTTATTATCAGAGATGGAAACATAGAAAATGAAGGGGATTATTTTGGGACAGATAATCATGAATTTTCTCTGTTAGAATGTGCTGTTCTAATTGAATGGCAGGTGAATCATTCTTGCTTCTTCAGCCTTTGTGAGACACTTCATACGACTTTTAGGATGGTTTTGGCTTGTGTATCGCTGTTTCTCTTAATCTAGATAAGGCCTTCATTTCAACCAAAGTCTGGCTCTTCCAAGGATAGTGTCACAGCATTTTTGAGTTCAGTCAGGAGACCAGAAAGGATTGTCCCCAGTCTGTCCTAACCTTCTTTAAAATACATTTATTCTGGAGAGCTGTATTAACCTCAGAGTATGGGATTTGCTAATTTCTTATTTGTATCTGTGGCTGTTTTCTGCATATCAAATATCAGCTTTCTAATATAATTTTGGTTCTTTTACTCAATGAAAACGTGGTATATAAAAATACTGATTTTTCCATCTTTTTCATCCTTAGTCTAATCTAACCTCATCAACTCTCCTTTTTCTTAATGTCTGTTTCCCAGAAACCTCAATTAAGCTTATTATTACCCTAAAAACATTTTAAGTAAATTATATAAGTGATATATAAATACATTCTTCTTGTGAAAACAGAACTTTTGATGTCTCCTTCAAGAAAAGAGATAATCATGCTGCTTGTTTACTGAATATCCTTTCAGATGTTTCTTACTATAGTGTTTTGCATATGTGTTTGGAACATAATATCATCTTCCATTTTTCATTTAAAGTTGATTGACCCTTTTTATTTTTTCTCTTTACAATAAGTGAGGGGGCATCTGGCTGACACAGTTGGTAGATCTTGGGGTAGTGAGTTCAAGCCCCCCATTGAGCATGGAGTCTACTTAAAAAATTACATACTTTTTGTATATATGTCTGATTTTCTCTAGGATAGATGATGAGCATTGGAATTGTTAGGTCACACGGTGTAGGTTAGTTGACAAGGTGTTCTCTAAAGAGACTGTACAAATTGATACTCCCCCTTTTAGAGTACAAGAATTAAGTAGTTTTTTAAGTGTTTTTTTTAAAGCACTCACTGTAGCAAAGTGGCATTTTACTACATTTCTCCCTTAAATATAAAATTATGTGGAATGTTGGTAATTATCAGTGCATTTTCTTAATTAAAACTTTGCCAAAGATTGTGGCCATAAAAATTAGACTGAGTAGAATTGACCTTGTGAAGTTGCATTCCCCCCCCCCCCCCCCCCCCCGCAAAACCTACTTAAATGTCCCACACATTGGTATATTGTTTGTTAACAAGAGAAGAGAGTACTTAATTTGGAAGGGAACTATAAGGTGTCTGGTCTTATCCTACCTTTCTAGCTTTTTGTTTATGTTCCTTTCTGTGTACCCTGTGTTTTGGATAAATGTGTTAGTTGTTCCTGACTGTTAAGGTTTTGCTCATCATCCTTCCTTTTGTTTTAATCTACTTATCCTTGAAAAAAAGTACAAATGCTGACTCTTGTATGTAGTCTTCTTGGCCTCTCTGAGCTGCTCTCCCTTAATAGTTTATAGCTCTCTTAATAGAAATTATCCCTAAGTGCCTTGTACTGGGATTACATATTCACATGTTTTATCTCTTTGTTTTATTTTATAATGTTCTTTAAGGCAAAGTCTCTCTTCTTGATGTTTGTGTATTGCCCACAGCAATGACTTTCATTTAAATGGTACTCAATTTGTGGACTTTATTAATTGGAAAGAAATCTGACTTTTTAAAATTATGATTAAATGCAATCATGCTGCGATAGACATCTTTCTTGGGGGGTTAACCACAGAGTCAGTCTTTAAAGAACAGATTGTACTAGTGACTCTAAAATTTTAACATGTTTAGGAATCCACTATGGGTGTTCAAATGCAGATCTGATTCTGTAGGACTTGATATTCTGTATAATTAGTTAAGTTCCCAGATGATGTCAGTGATGCTGATTCATATATCACAGTTTGAATAACAAGGGATTTCAATCCTAATGATGCACAATAAATCACTGTTAACAATTAAGGATGTTGCATCTACCTCACTAGGTAATAGTGTGGCACTTTTTGTTTTCTGTGTCCAAGACCTTAAAATGGATTGTTTTTCTTATCAATTTAGAATTACAGATTATAGTTTATATATTCGCAGGGTTAAAGAATAACAGTTTAAGGTACTGGAATATTACTCAAAAAGTTGCAGTAGTATAGTGTTTTACCAGTGATACTTAGAAAAACAGACATAAGAAGATCACACACTGTTCATGTGTATTTATATATATGTTTGAAGCCACTAGCGGCCTTTTCTTATGTTTCACCTGCTTGGGAAAAAAATTTATACATAATATATTTTTTTTTGTTTTTGTTTTTGTGTTTTTTTTTTAATTTTATTTTTTATAAACATATAATATATTTTTATCCCCAGGGGTACAGGTCTGTGAATCGCCAGGTTTACACACTTCACAGCACTCACCATAGCACATACCCTCCCCAATGTCAATAACCCCATCCCCCCCTCCCAACCCCCCTCCCCCCATCAACCCTCAGTTTGTTTTGTGAGATTGAGAGTCACTTATGGTTTGTCTCCCTCCCAATCCCATCTTGTTTCATTTACTCTTCTCCTACCCCCTTAACCCCCGATGTTGCATCTCCTCTCCCTCATATCAGGGAGATCATATGATAGTTGTCTTTCTCCGATTGACTTATTTCGCTAGGCATGATACCCTCTAGTTCTATCAACGTCGTCGCAAATGGCAAGATTTCATTTCTTTTGATGGCTGCATAGTATTCCATTGTGTGTATATATACAACTTCTTCTTTATCCATTCATCTGTTGATGGACATCTAGGTTCTTTCCATAGTTTGGTTATTGTAGACATTGCTGTTATAAACATTCGGGTGCACGTGCCCCTTCGGATCACTACGTTTGTATCTTTAGGGTAAATACCCAGCAGTGCAATTGCTGGGTCATAGGGTAGTTCTATTTTCAACATTTTGAGGAACCTCCATGCTGTTTTCCAGAGTGGTTGCACCAGCTTGCATTCCCACCAACAGTGTAGGAGGGTTCCCCTTTCTCCGCATCCTCGCCAGCATCTGTCATTTCCTGACTTGTTAATTCTAGCCATTCTGACTGGTGTGAGGTGATATCTCATTGTGGTTTTGATTTGTATTTCCCTGATGCGGAGTGATGTGGAGCACTTTTTCATGTGTCTGTTGGCCATCTGGATGTCTTCTTTGCAGAAATGTCTGTTCGTGTCCTCTGCCCATTTCTTGATTGGATTATTTGTTCTTTGGGTATTGAGTTTGCTAAGTTCTTTATAGGTTTTGGACACTAGCCCTTTATCTGATATGTCATTTGCAAATATCTTCTCCCATTCTGTCAGTTGTCTTTTGGTTTTGTTAACTGTTTCCTTTGCTGTGCAAAAGCTTTTGATCTTGATAAAATCCCAATAGTTCATTTTTGCCCTTGCTTCCCTTGCCTTCAGCGATGTTCCTAGGAAGATGTTGCTGCGGCTGAGGTCGAAGAGGTTGCTGCCTGTGTTCTCCTCAAGGATTTTGATGGATTCCTTTCTCACATTGAGGTCCTTCATCCATTTTGAGTCTATTTTTGTGTGTGGTGTAAGGAAATGATCCAATTTCATTTTTCTGCATATGGCTGTCCAATTTTCCCAACACCATTTATTGAAGAGGCTGTCTTTTTTCCATTGGACATTCTTTCCTGCTTTGTCGAAGATTAGTTGACCATAGAGTTGAGGGTCTATTTCTGGGCTCTCTATTCTGTTCCATTGATCTATGTGTCTGTTTTTGTGCCAGTACCATGCTGTCTTGATGATGACAGCTTTGTAATAGAGCTTGAAGTCCAGAATTGTGATGCCACCAACTTTGGCTTTCTTTTTCAATATTCCTTTGGCTATTCGAGGTCTTTTCTGGTTCCATATAAATTTTAGGATTATTTGTTCCATTTCTTTGAAAAACATGGATGGTACTTTGATAGGAATTGCATTAAATGTGTAGATTGCTTTAGGTAGCATAGACATTTTCACAATATTTCTTCTTCTAATCCAGGAGCATGGAACATTTTTCCATTTCTTTGTGTCTTCCTCAATTTCTTTCTTGAGTACTTTATAGTTTTCTGTGTATAGATTCTTAGTCTCTTTGGTTAGGTTTATTCCTGGGTATCTAATCGTTTGGGTGCAGTTGTAAATGGGATGGACTCCTTAATTTCTCTTTCTTCTGTCTTGTTGTTGGTATAGAGAAATGCACCTGATTTCTGTGCACTGATTTTATATCCTGATACTTTACTGAATTCCTGTACAAGTTCTAGCAGTTTTGGAGTGGAGTCTTTTGGGTTTTCCACATATAGTATCGTATCATCTGCGAAGAGTGATAGTTTGACTTCTTCTTTGCCGATTTGGATGCCTTTAATTTCCTTTTGTTGTCTGATTGCTGAGGCTAGGACTTCTAGTACTATGTTGAATAGCAGTGGTGATAACGGACATCCCTGCCATGTTCCTGACCTTAGCGGAAAAGCTTTCAGTTTTTCTCCATTGAGAATGATATTTGCGGTGGGTTTTTCATAGATGGCTTTGATAATATTGAGGTATGTGCCCTCTATCCCTACACTTTGAAGAGTTTTGATCAGGAAGGGATGCTGTACTTTGTCAAATGCTTTTTCAGCATCTATGGAGAGTATCATATGGTTCTTGTTCTTTCTTTTATTAATGTGTTGTATCACATTGATTGATTTGCGGATGTTGAGCCAACCTTGCAGCCCTGGAATAAATCCCACTTGGTCATGGTGTATAATCCTTTTAATGTACTGTTGAATCCTATTGGCTAGTATTTTGGTGAGAATTTTTGCATCTGTGTTCATCAAGGATATTGGTCTGTAGTTCTCTTTTTTGTGGGATCCTTATCTGGTTTTGGGATCAAGGTGATGCTGGCCTCATAAAATGAGTTTGGAAGTTTTCCTTCCATTTCTATTTTTTGGCACAGTTTCAGGAGAATAGGAATTAGTTCTTCTTTAAATGTTTGGTAGAATTCCCCCGGGAAGCCGTCTGGCCCTGGGCTTTTGTTTGTTTGGAGATTTTTGATGACTGTTTCAATCTCCTTACTGGTTATGGGTCTGTTCAGTCTTTCTATTTCTTCCTGGTTCAGTTGTGGTAGTTTATATGTCTCTAGGAATGCATCCATTTCTTCCAGATTGTCAAATTTGTTGGCATAGAGTTGCTCATAGTATGTTCTTATAATTGTCTGTATTTCTTTGGTGTTAGTTGTGATCTCTCCCCTTTCATTCATGATTTTATTTATTTGGGTCCTTTCTCTTTTCTTTTTGATAAGTCTGGCCAGGGGTTTATCAATCTTATTAATTCTTTCAAAGAACCAGCTCCTAGTTTCGTTGATTTGTTCTATTGTTTTTTTGGTTTCTATTTCATTGATTTCTGCTGTGATCTTTATGATTTCTCTTCTCCTGCTGGGTTTAGGGCTTCTTTCTTGTTCTTTCTCCAGCTCCTTTAGGTGTAGGGTTAGGTTGTGTACCTGAGCCCCTTTCTTGTTTCTTGAGAAAGGCTTGTACCACTATATATTTTCCTCTCAGGACTGCCTTTGTTGTGTCCCACAGATTCTGAACCGTTGTGTTTTCATTATCATTTGTTTCCATGAATTTTTTCAATTCTTCTTTAATTTCCTGGTTGACCCATTCATTCTTTAGAAGGATGCTGTTTAGTCTCCATGGATTTGGGTTCTTTCCAAATTTCTTCTTGTGATTGAGTTCTAGCTTCAGAGCATTGTGGTCTGATAATATGCAGGGAATGATCCCAATCTTTTGATACCAGTTGAGACCTGATTTAGGACCGAGGATGTGATCTATTCTGGAGAATGTTCCATGTGCACTAGAGAAGAATGTGTATTCTGTTGCTTTGGGATGAAATGTTCTGAATATATCCGTGATGTCCATCTGGTCCAGTGTGTCATTTAAGGCCTTTATTTCCTTGTTGATCTTTTGCTTGGATGATCTGTCCATTTCAGTGAGGGGAATGTTAAAGTCCCCTACTATTATTGTATTATTGTCGATGTGTTTCTTTGATTTTGTTATTAATTGGTTTATATAGTTGGCTGCTCCCACGTTAGGGGCATAGATATTTAAAATTGTTAGATCTTCTTGTTGGACAGATCCTTTGAGTATGATATAGTGTCCTTCCTCATCTCTTATTATAGTCTTTGGTTTAAAATCTAATTGATCTGATATAAGGATTGCCACTCCTGCTTTCTTCTGATGTCTATTAGCATGGTAAATTCTTTTCCACCCCCTCACTTTAAATCTGGAGGTGTCTTCAGGTTTAAAATGAGTTTCTTGTAGTCAACATATAGATGGGTTTTGTTTTTTTATCCATTCTGATACCCTGTGTCTTTTGATTGGGGCATTTAGCCCATTAACATTCAGGGTAAGTATTGAGAGATATGAATTTAGTGCCATTGTATTGCCTGTAAGGTGACTGTTATTGTATATTGTTTCTGTTCCTTTCTGATCTACTAGTTTTAGGGTCTCTCTGCTTAGAGGACCCCTTTCAATATTTCCTGTAGAGCTGGTTTGGTGTTTGCAAATTCTTTCAGTTTTTGTTTGTCCTGGAAGCTTTTAATCTCTCCTTCTATTTTCAATGATAGCCTAGCTGGATATAGTATTCTTGGCTGCATGTTTTTCTCGTTTAGTACTCTGAATATATCATGCCAGCTCTTTCTGGCCTGCCAGGTCTCTGTGGATAAGTCTGCTGCCAATCTAATATTTTTACCATTGTATGTTACAGACTTCTTTTCCCGGGCTGCTTTCAGGATTTTCTCTTTGTCACTAAGACTTGTAAATTTTACTATTAGGTGACGGGGTGTGGACCTATTCTTATTGATCTTGAGGGGGGTTCTCTGAACCTCCTGGATTTTGATGCTTGTTCCCTTTGCCATATTGGGGAAATTCTCTCCAATAATTCTCTCCAATATACCTTCTGCTCCCCTCTCTCTTTCCTCTTCTTCTGGAATCCCAGTTATTCTAATGTTGTTTCGTCTTATGGTGTCACTTATCTCTCGAATTCTCCCCTCGTGGTCCAGTAGCTGTTTGTTCCTCTTTTGCTCAGCTTCTTTATTCTCTGTCATTTGGTCTTCTATATCGCTAATTCTTTCTTCTGCCTTATTTATCCTAGCAGTGAGAGCCTCCATTTTTGATTGCACCTCATTAATAGCTTTTTTGATTTCAACTTGGTTAGATTTTAGTTCTTTTATTTCTCCAGAAAGGGCTTTTATATCTCCTGAGAGGGTTTCTCTAATATCTTCCATGCCTTTTTCGAGCCTGGCTAGAACCTTGAGAATCGTCATTCTGAACTCTAGATCTGACATATTACCAATGTCTGTATTGATTAGGTCCCTAGCCTTTGGTACTGCCTCTTGTTCTTTTTTTTGTGGTGAATTTTTCCGCCTTGTCATTTTTGTCCAGATAAGAGTATATGAAGGAGCAAGTAAAATACTAAAAGGGTGGCAACAACCCCAGGAAAATATGCTTTAGCCAAATCAGAAGAGATCCCAAATTGTGAGGGGGGAGAACGGGGATAAAAAGGTTCAGAAAGGAAAAAAAAAAAAAAGAAACAATTAGAAAAAGAAAACCAATAAAGAAAAAATATAAAAAGGAAAAAAATATATATATATTAGATAAACTAGTTAAAAAACGTTAAAAAAGAAAAGGGTAAAAGTTAAAAAAATTTAGCAGAAGAAGAGAAAAAAAAATTGAAAAAGAAAAAAAAAATTAAATTAACTGCACGGCTAAGGAATCATGGGGAGAAAGCCATGAGTTCCGTGCTTTGCTTTCTCCTCCTCTGGAATTCCGCTGCTCTCCTTGGTATTGAAACTGCACTCCTTGGTAGGTGAACTTGGTCCTGGCTGGGTTTCTTGTTGCTCTTCTGGGGGAAGGGCCTGTTGTAGTGATTCTCAAGTGTCTTTGCCCCAGGCGGAGTTGTACCGCCCTTACCAGGGGCCAGGCTGAGTAATCCGCTCAGGTTTGCTTTTGGGAGCTTTTGTTCCCTGAGCACTTTCTGTAGAGTTCTGGAAGATGGGAATGAAGATGGCGGCCTCCCATTCTCCGGCCCGGAGGAGCCGAGAGCCCGGGGCCCCACTCCTCAGTGCGCCCTCAGAGAACAGCGCCCAATTACTCCCGTCACCCTGGCCTCCGGCCGCGCTCTGAGCTGACAGCCTGTGACCGGTTCAAGGTAACCCCGAGCTTAGAGCTCACTCCTCGGCTCTGTCTCTGTAGCCGGCTTCCCCGTTCTAATACCTGTAAGCTCTGCGACACTCAGACACCCCCGATCCTTCTGTGACCCTGAGGGACCTGAGGCCACGCTGACCCTGCGTGGGCTTCACCCCGGTTAAGCCTCTGGAGCGATGTCCCTCAGTGGAACTGACTTTTAAAAGTCCTGATTTTGTGCTCCGTTGCTCCGCTGCTTGCAGGGAGCCGGCCCCTCCCCCCGCGGTCTATCTTCTCGTCGCTTTGGATTCACTTCTCCACCAGTCCTACCTTTCAGAAAGTGGTTGATTTTCTGTTTCTAGAGTTGCTGTTCTTCTTCTCTTCGATCTCCCGTTGGATTTGTAGGTGTTTGCAATCTTTAGATAAGCTATCTAGCTGATCTCCCGCTACCTGAAGTAGTCTCAGCCTGCTACTTCTCCACCATCTTGACTCCTCTATACATAATATATTTTAATTATTTTAATTTTCTAGACTGGCTTGCTTTTTTAGTCTTAGGTTTTCTCTAAAAACATGCAGAGCAATTTCATTCATTTTAGTTAAAATTACCTTTCCTAGGCTTGTTTTACCTGTTCTCTCTATGTGTATATAAATTATTTTAAAAAAGCTGAAGTCAAAATGTCTTCCTAAACGTGCAAAGAAATAAATATTCCTTCCCAACTTATTTCTTCATTTTTTTTCTAGAGATATACTCAGTGTCTGAGTAGAGTATGGAACTTTATTTTTGTTTTTGTTTTAAGATTTTATGTATTTATTTGACAGAGAGATCACAAGTAGGCAGAGAGGCAGGCAGAGGGAGAGGGGGAAGTAGGCTCCCTGCTGAGCAGAGACCCCCCCCCCTCCTCCATGTGGGGCTTGGTCCCAGGACCCTGAGATCATGACCTGAACTGAAGGCAGAGACTTAACCCACTGAGCCACCCAGGCACTCCCCCACCCACCCCCTGGTGTACTGGTCTTTAAATCAACAGATTATTAATTTTTTGTCATGTTCAGTTATGTTTAAAAAAATTTTGTTGATAACTTAATTGTGCCATTTAGTAATGAAGTTAAAAAGTTTATTTTTATGTGCTCAGAATAATTTTTATCTTTATTTTATGACCTTAATTTTGTGATTATTGATGTCTAATTGATTTGTAATAAAGCTAAATAAAACCTGCTTGTGTGCCCCTCTCCCTTATTATTTTCCATTACATCAAATATTTTGTATAAGGCTTTATTTTGTAACTACCAGACACCTACCTTGTTGGACTTAGCAGGGACATGTTCTCCACTTTGTTGTTCTCCAATGTTCTATATTGTATAACTTTCAAAAACATACATAGTATATATAGAACATACTTCAGTCAAATTCTAAATAATGTTCAGGCAAATACTGTTCTTTATTAAATTAGATTTTTTTCTTTTTTTTTTAAGATTTAATAACTTATCTTTATTTTTTTAATTTAATTTTCTTTTTCAGTGTTCCAAGATTCATTGTTTATGCACCACACCCAGTTTCCTGTCCCCATTTTTTGTCCTGTTTACCCATATTTTTTAATCTAATTTTTTTTTAAATTTTTTTAAAGATTTTTATTTATTTATTTGAGAGAGAGACAGTGAGAGAGAGCATGAGCAAGGAGAAGGTCAGAGGGAGAAGCAGACTCCCCATGGAGCCGGGAGCCCGATGTGGGACTCTATCCCGGGACTCCGGGATCATGACCCGAGCCGAAGGCAGTCGTCCAACAAACTGAGCCACCCAGGTGTCCCTAATCTAATTTTTCTTAATGAAATGTTTTATCCTTATGCATATTTATACATGTATACACATCCATATGTATATGTATACTTAAAAAAGAATAAAAGAAATACCTGTGTACTCGTTATTCTGCTTTAGGAATAAAATTACTATAATATTCAAGATTCTTTTATGTCCATCCCTGGTGACATCTTAATCCTTCATCTCTCTTCTTTTGATAAGTTCTCTATGTCTTTTTAAAATCTGCTTCTGAGTTTTAACTCAAAGATTACTTTATTCTGGGAATTGGTCGTTGCCATGATTTTATGGGTTTATCTTTTGCTGGATTATTAGTTTTTCTGTAAATACAGATCCCAAGTTTATTCTGCTTTTCCATATTTACTTTAGATCAAGTTTAGGTTGGTGATGCACCATTTGGTCATCTTGCTAAGTAACGAACCAACCAAAAGACAATGTAAGGTTTCATTTAGAGAGTCAGTCTCTCTCTGTGTCTTTATTTATTTTTATTGTTAACTTACTCAAAATGGGACAAGTGGGAATACCATGACAGGTACAAACTTCTATTTTTTTTTTTTTTTTAATGACTTCATCTATGTACAACCTATTGTGGTTGTCAAACTTGTTTTCAAGGACAAATAGTTTGAAGTCTTCTGATTTATCTTCTGGATAGTCCTTGATGACATCAGTGTATGAATTATGTAGCAAAATGTATCCCTTTGGGAAGTGAGTTTCTAACTTTACTATATTAAAACATGTTACTATTTCTAATTTTTCATGTTGTATTCTGTCAGAGAAAGGATTGGTCTGTCAGTTTAGTTTATGTTAACTGATAATTCTAGGTATTGATTTGAGTACTGAAGACCAGTTTGAATCTGTGTTGGAACTGTAGTTGTTTTCTTACTAGGAATTTGAGTTTCAGAACTTTGGATTCTGTTGGAAATGGTGAGGAAACTGGCTTACTGAAATTGATACAATAGTTATTTTGTTAAATATATTGAATTAAGTGATTGTAAAACCAAATCTAAAAAAAAAACCCCTAATTTTATTTTGTTTTTGTTTTTGTTTTTTGTTTTTGTTCTGTTTTGTTTTTTAGAGCTCAGTTCCCCCAAAATTATAAAAGCAGGAAAACTCAAGACAAAGAAATCCAACAAGGTGTGTTTTTAAGCTATATTCTTCTTAGCTATGTTGATTTTGAAAATTGGTGTGTTAGAAACTGTTAGATTATTGTGTACTTTTCTTCTAGTTGTATCATTGATGTTAGGTTAAAGTTAATATACTAGAGAACTGTAGCCTTTGTCCAAATCCTGCATGTATTAATTTATTCTATTATCTTATGTAAATCAATTTAGTGTCATTAAATAGTTCCAGAAGGTGGATCATAAGACCCATGCATTATTATTTTAGTGTTCTGTTGTTTGCAGAGATTTTTGAGTTAATTTGGCAAATACCTACATATAATTGTATGTAGGTGATTTTTAAAATTGCTTTCACTTTTAGAAAATATTTTTTCTATTTAAGATTTCTAATTTGCAGATATAACACTTATTTATTACTTCTTAGGCTAGTGATTTCAGCGATATGGCGAATTGGCCAACACCAAGTGAATTAGTGAACACTGGAGTGAGTATTGTTTTAAGACTTTTTCTTAATGAAGAGAAAATAGTCTCATTTCAACATGCAAAATTTATTTTATTTCAGATTTAGAGAATTACATTAATAAAGAAGTGCTGAAAACTTAAGAGCTATCCTTTTTATAGTCTAACCCACTTTTCAGAACCTGATTTTATTCATCATGTTGTCTTCATCTCATTGTATTCTCAAGAAGTAATCTTACATGTGGAAGGGGTGATTAACCTGCTGTTATCTTCATATAATGCCTACAATTAAAGAGATTAAAAACATTTTTTTTTTAAAGATTTACTTACTTGAGAGAGATAGAGAACCCCATGCACAGGAGTGGGAGAGGAAGAGAATCTCAAGCAGACTCTGCTGAGCTCAGAGCCCTAGGCAGGGGTCCATCCCAGGACCCTGAAATCATGACCTGAGCTGAAATCAGGAGTCTGCTACTCAACAGTCTGAGCCACCCAGGTGCCCCAAAAGAGATTAATTTTTAACATGAGTCTAATTTGAAGCCCATTTTATTTCAGAATTTGTTACATTTTTTGATACATAATCTTTTCAATATGTTTTGAAGTGCTAATTATATATACACACATGTATGCATTTATGAATAGCATATCAAATCAAGTGTTCAGTGAATGGATTTTTAATTTATTTTTAAAGATTTTATTTATTTATTTGAGAGAGGCAGGGAGGCACAAGTGGGATGGGGCAGAAAGTAAAGGGAGAAGCATACTCCTCACTGAGAACTTACTTGACATGGGGCACAATCCCAGGACCCCCAGATCATGACCTGAGCTGAAGGCAGATTTTTTTTTTTTAAAGATTTTATTTATTTATTTGACAGAGATCACAAGTAGGCAGAGAGGCAGGCAGAGAGAGAGAGGGAAGCAAGCTCCCCGCTGAGCAGAGAGCCCGATGTGGGACTCGATCCCAGGATCCTGGGATCATGACCTGAGCCGAAGGCAGAGGCTTTAACCCACTGAGCCACCCAGGTGCCCCTGAAGGCAGATTTTTTAAAGCTTTTATTTATTTATCAGAGAGAGAGAGGGAGAGGGAGAGGGAGAGCGAGAGCACATGCACACAAGCAGGGGGAATGGCAGGCAGAGGGAGAAGCAGGCTCGCTGCTGAGCAAGGAGCCGATGTGGGACTTGATCCCAGGACTCTGAGGTCATGACTCATGTTGAAGACAGGTACTTAATCGATTGAGCCACCCAGGTGCTTCTCCAACCCCTGATTTTTAATTTAAACTATGAAAGAAACAAAAAGATGTTTCTGAGATACTCTATCAATGTTCATGGAAATTGTTTCATTCAGAAAAACTTTTTGCAGTGCCAGAGTGTCATCAGCCAAGGAAATAAGAAGCCACAAAATAGAAAAGAAAGAGAAGACAAGGTTGAAAAGAGAATTAGCAGTGAGAGCAAAGAAAGCCGGGAAACAAAATTAGATGGTCCTGGTGAAAATGCCAGTGAGGATGAGACTCAGTCAAGTAATCAACGAAAGAGAGGTTAGTTCATCTATAACCTCATTTTTCCAGCAGTTTTATTGATATAATTGATATATAACATTGTGTAGCTTAAAGTATACAACACAGTGGTTATATTGTGAAGTGATTCCCACAATTTTAGTTAATATCTATTTTCCCTGAGTCACAATTTTCTTATGATGAGAACTTTTAAGATCTAGTCTCTTAGCAACTTTCAGATACATAGTACAGTATTGATAACTGTAGTCACCATGCTGTAATATTACATCTCCAGAACTTATTTGTCTTATAACTGGAAGTTTGTACCTTTTGACCACTTTCACTCATTTCCCCACACCACAACCACCAGTCTGTTCTCAGTTACTGTGAATTCAACCATTTTAGATTCCACATGTAATTAAGATCATACTGTATTTATCTTTCTGGCTTATTTCACTTACCATAATGCCTGCACGGTCCATTCATGTTGTTGCAAATGGAAGGATTTCCTTCTTTCTCATGACCTTCTTTCCTTCTTTCTCAATAATATTCCATTGTATATTTATACATCATATTTTCTTTATCCGTTCATTTGCCAATGGACACGTAGGTTGTTTCCAAGTCTTGGTTAGATGGTCCTGGTGAAAATGTCACTGAGGATGAGGCTCAGTCAAGTAATTAATGAAAAGAGGTTAATTTAACTATATCTTCGTTTTGATTTTAATTTTTTGAAGAAAGTCGTAGTAATGAATTATATTTAATTAGTTGATTCCTAGTAGTCACCAATAGGTATTTTAGATTTCTTCAGGATTCTAGCTGCAGTAGTAGCTGATTTGGTTTTGTAACATTCTTGAACTATTAGGTTTTTCTTTATTTCTTTTGACTTATACTCTACGTAGTATATAATGAAGTTATAGAGCTTGGCATGGATAAATTCTTTTTTTAAAAAATATATTCTTGAATTTAATATATTCTTGAAAAGTGTGATAATTATTTTTGAAATCTGCAGTGGAACTGCTCCCTGTTTTTCAGGGAGTACCTTTTTTTTTTTTCCTTTTTAAAGATTTTATTTATTTATTTGACAGAGAGCACAGCAGAGGGAACAGCAGGCAGAGGGAGAGGGAAAAACAGGTTCTGCTGAGCAGGGAGCCCAATGCAGGGCTCCATCCCAGGATGCTGGGATCATGACCTAAGCTGAAGGTAGACACTTAATGACTGAGCCACCCAGGTGCCCCTTTCAGGGAGTTCTGAGTAAATATTTTCTAAGAGAAAAATTTGGGCCAACTTTTTTTTTTTCCATAGCATTTCTCCATTAAATTACCCATTGAAGAAAAAATAGTCTTTGTATCCTTTTCCATATATTTTACACAACTTTTCATGTGTCTCTAGGGACAGATTATGATTTAACTGCTTTGTAAGAGCATATACACATTCAGTGTTCTGAGCCTAGGTTAAAGTGTTTTCAGGGACCCTCAGGCAGAAAAGTTCTTTTAAACTGTTGGAAGGTCAGTAGCTGAGACAAGGTGAGCATTGGGAGAAGTGACAAGAGATGCTGTGGGAGAAGTAAGCAAGTTCACGTTGTGCAGGGCTTCAGTAGTGTGGAATTAGCATTTTGAGTGCTGTGGGAAGCCATTAAAGCATTTTAATTCATGGAAGTGATGTGACATGGGAGGGGACATTTTATAATGAGGTGTAATTTCCAGCCAACTTCTTTAATAATGGAACTAATAGTATACTGTATATTGAGCACTTACATGATTTTTTAAAAATATCTAATCCTTAGCTTTAGGGTAAGCATATTAGGCTCACTTGATACAATGAGCCAAGGCTAATTGCTCAAAAGTGGTTTGCAATAGGACAACCATGTGGTTGTTAGTCAAAAATTTCCCCATTCCTTAAACATATTTGTCACTTAGCTTTTTTATGCTGCTTAGATACATTAAGTCTTTTTTGATTGTCTAGAATTCATACAGATGATAGGTATGTCATTCTGCTTTAAAATTTGTCTTCTGTGTTAGTTGCTATAATTAAAAGTGATCAGACAACACTAAAATCCAGGTTTTTATAGATAAACTCATACAAGAGTCATGAATTGACTCTCCTTGGAGCACCCTTTTTTTAAATAAAAAAAAAAAAACAAAAACAAACCAAAAACAAAGCCTTTAAGGAAAGGCTTGTTTATACCAGAGAATCTCCCTGATAGAATTTATAGTATGAAATTTAAAGAGTTTTTTGATTCTTTCATATTCTCTTCCTTGTCTGTGAGTAGTTTGCAGGATTTATAGGAAATCAGTATTGTAGTTGCATACTGGTAATTCCCTTTCCCTCAATTACCGTAGTAGTTTTTCCTTTGCACATGAGTCTTGCTGTTTTAATCAAAAATATATATTGAATAGAAGACTAAATATTTTGAAACTTTACCTATGGATTCCACAAATTAAGTAATCTTCAGAATTTCACTATAGTATAACAATTACACTATCATTTAGTCAGCAAAAGAAGTTAAATTGCTTGTATCTCATCTCAAGAAAGTGTGTAGTCGCTATAAAGAGATTTATCAAATGCAGTTAGACAAATTTTATACCCTAATTTTGAGAAACCTATTTCATTATTAGTAATGCTGGGTAAACGACTATTTTGGACAGTAACCTGAAACCAAAAATGTTTTGAATCCTTAGCCAAACTTTCAGTGTGTACTTTATAATGTCTTATTAGATACCCCATTCTAAAGCGAGAGTCAGTTATTAGGAGCAGTGTATTTCATGTACTGCTTATTCATCAGAATTAAAAGAGTGGACATTTTTCTTGAAAGTAAAGAAAACCAATGATATTCCATCAGCTGGCTCTTCACATGAATTTTAGAAATATTTGCACAGGTAAGTTTATCAAGGAGCTCTGTGAAAAGAAAATTAGTTCTCTACAAGAAACTTTGAGGACAAACTAAGTCTCACATTTGATTAAAATCTAGCATCCTCTCAAAATTGCAGAGCTTTAATGAAAATTATACAGTGTCATTAAATGGTTTTATTTGGTTTTCTTCAAGCCAATAAGCACAAGTGGGTACCACTCCACTTAGATGATGTAAGACCAGACAGTCAAGAAAGACCAGGATCCCGGAACAGTTCAAGATGTCAACCTGAAGCAAATAAATCATCACATAATAATAGGAGAAATGATACCCGAAGTAAGTTACATTCTAAGAGAAAAATGACACTTAAGAACTTAGTGTTAATGTTCATAATTTTAATAATTATGTTTAGAATAAACTATTTGAGAATAAGTTGCAGACATTGTGCCCCGTTTAACACTAAATACCTTCAGAGTATGTATCATAAGAACAGTAATGTGGTATGACTGTCCACAGGCAGATTTTCCCATAATGTCCTTTTCAATTTTTTTCCTCCTTTCCAGGATTAAATCTGAGATCATGCATTGCTTTTAATTGTCTTTTCTGTTTGGTCCCCATTAATCTAGAGCAGTTCTGCTTTTGTCTTTGATGACTTTTTTTTTTTTTTTTACCTGAAGACTTTGGGTCATTTAGGTGGCAGATATCTCACTTTGGGTTTTCTGGTGTTTGCACATGATTAGATTTGGGTTATGAATCTTTGGTAGGAATACTGCAGAACTTAAATGGTTTTCTTCTCAGTGCATGGAAACACACATGATGTTGGTTTGTCTTCTTATTGTTGATATTAATTAACTTTGAACACTTGATTAAGGTGATGTGCTCCAGGTTTCTTTTCTTTTTCTTTCTTTCTTTCTTTTTTTTTTTTTTTAGGATTTTATTTATTTACTTGATAGAGTGATAGTAGCAGAGGGAGAGGGAGAAGCAGACTCACCAGGGAGTGAGCAGGGAGCCTGATGTGAGGCTTGGCTGGATCCCAGGACCCTGGGATCATGACCTGAGCCCAAGGCAGGCCCTCAACTGACTGAGCCACCCAGGCACCCCAGGTTTCTTTTTTTCTCCTTCATAATTAATATGTAAATTTTGGAAATAACCAGTTTTTCATCAGACTTTCACATGAGCTTTAGTTTGCATTGATGATTCTTGCCTGATTCAGTTATTACCATAATCATTGCAAATGCTGATTTTTCTTACTATATTATTACTTCTATATATATTAGTTGTATTCTTCCACTATAAGGAATGACTTCTGTTATTATCCGTGTGGGTTTAGGGCTAATTTTTGGGGGGGATTATAATCCATTATTGTAATTTTTTAGTTTGATGCTTAGATTTGGGATCCTCTTACAGGTGATTTCTGGCTCTTTTTTTAAAAAGTCTACTGAGTTCTGAGCTATGAATTATACATGTATAAAATACATTCACATATAATGTTGTTACTTAAAGATCATTTCCCAGATACATTATTTCAACAGGATTTCCCACATTTCAGAAAGCATAGAACAGTAGGAGATATGAGACAACAATTAGAGGAGCATTTGGTTTTATAGGTCTCTGCTGAAATCTTAAGGCTGATAATTTTTTTTTTCTAGCCTGATAATTTCCAAAGCATAAATGTGGTTCTGTGAGTGGAGAAGGCTTAAGAAAATTTTACAAACCTTATACTACTAGTTAAAACTTTCCACTTATATTATGAAAAACCTTAAGCACACAAAAAGTTGAAAGAATTGTACAGTGAATACCTGTCTAACCAGGGCCTAGATTTAGTAATTTTCCTATATTTAACTCACCTTTCTATTGAATTATTTGAAAGTTAACTTATAGGTAATCATGACACTTCAGCACTGATGTCCTAAAAAAATGCAACATCTAGGAATCGACAGTAATTCCCTAATATCATCTGGAATCTAGTTATATTTACTCAGCTGTCCTCAAAATATGACTCTAAAATTATGAAACTTGTCTACAAAAAGACATTTTTGCCTTTGTATTGTTTATTCTCAAATATATCACTTTAATGTTAAAAAAGTAATATATATTCAAAATTAATGTTTTTTTCTTACTAAATATTGGGCCCATAAGAAGACATGAGGGTTTTAAAGAACAACAATATAAGCAACACTGGGAAGTCAGCACCAAGTTTAGAAATGCATATATTATCATTACCTTTGAACTTCCTTGTTTGCCCCTGGCAGTTTCATTCCATTCCTTCTCAGAAAAGAAGGCCTGAATGTTTGTTTTTTCAGTATTTTTTACATGATATTGACATTCAGTATGACTCCATTAACATATTCTTTAGAACCAATTTTTTTTGCTTTAGTCTGATTTTCTTAGGTTATATTGCTGTGAGTCCTTTTCCTTGTCGAAGGTTATTTCACTATTTGATAAAATCTGTTGGTAGACCTTTGGATTGTTTCAGTTTTTTGATATTAAAGTGCTACCGTGTACATTTTAATGCATGTTTTCCTGTAAACATGTACAAGAGGTTCTTGGGGTAATTTATTCAGACTGCAGCCCATGAGTGTGTTATGAAATTGGTGTACTGGGTCATGATCAGGTTTTTTGAAAAATGGATAGACTCTAGAGTGCTTCACTCAAAATATATTTTTCATGACAATTTGTGTGTGTGTGGTTTTTTTTTTAGGATTTTATGTATTTATTTGAGAGAATGAGTGGTGGGCAGGGGCAGAGGGGGAGAGAGAGAA
The DNA here is from genome assembly GCF_002288905.1 of Enhydra lutris kenyoni. Taxonomy (NCBI): domain Eukaryota; kingdom Metazoa; phylum Chordata; class Mammalia; order Carnivora; family Mustelidae; genus Enhydra; species Enhydra lutris. The sequence goes on along the minus strand of NW_019154087.1, from coordinate 4,289,884 downwards.
GCAGACTCCCTGCTGATCAGAAAGCCAGATGTGGGGCTTCATCCCAGGACCCAGAGATCATGACCTGAACTGAAGGCAGACACCCAACCGACTGAGCCACCATGTGTCCCAACAATTGTGTTTAAATTATAAAAAAAAATTTGTGTATTCTAGGGTGTAATGTATAGTAAGTCTTACTGTGGATTGAGGCAGATGTGTTTGAAAAAGAATATATTAAGATAAGCATTAAGGGGGCGCCTGGGTGGCTCAGTGGGTTAAAGCCTCTGCCTTCGGCTCGGGTCATGATCCCGGAGTCCTGGGATCGAGCCCCGCATCGGGCTATCTGCTCAGCAGGGAGCCTGCTTCCCTTCCTCTCTCTCTGCCTGCCTCTCTGCCTACTTGTGATCTCTCTCTCCATCAAAAAAAAAAAAAAAAAAAGCATTAAGGAGGAATTGCAGCATTTAGGTCAGTGATTCTCAATGGAAGTGATTTTCCCCTACCCCTAAGGGGGAATTTGGCTTTGTCTGGAGATAATACTGGTTTTCACAACCGGGGTATGGGGGGTTAGTGCCTGCTACTGGCATCTAGTGGGTTGAGATCATGGATGATACTAAACATCCCCCAGCCCCCTATACTAGAGAACTGTCTGGCTCAAAATGTCAGTAGTGCCAAGGTTGAAAAACCTTGATCTGTAGGATATATGTATATAGATATAGATATAGATATAGATATAGATATCGATAGATAGATAGCTTTGAATTTACTTGATTATTCTGAATTGTTTTTCAAAGTGGATGTGCCTGGCTTTGCTCTCACTAATGGTATATAGTGTTCTTTTTTCTGTCTTGGTCAATGTTTGAAATTTTAAGGCCTTAAAATTTTGTTAGCCTCTGGTAGATCAAATACTCTGTCTTAATTTGTGTTTCTCATGACTGGTGAGGCTGAATGCCACTTTCTATATTTATGGTCTCTTTGCACCTGTTTGCCTACCTGTCTTTTAGCCATTTTTCCCATTGAGTTACTGTGTGTGTGTACAGTGCATATGCACTAATGCATTCTATATTCTGAGTATAATTCCTATATTGTACTGCAGATAACTTCCAGTTTCTTATTTTTTTTTTAAGATTTTATTTATTTATTTGAGAGGGAAATAGAAATCACAAATGGGAAAAGGGGGAGAGGCCAACTCTCCACTGATCAGGGAGTCCAGCACAGGGGTTGGGGGGTGGGGGATGGTGGTGCTCGATTCCAGGACCCTGAGATCATGACCTGAGCTGAAGGCACATGCTTAATCCACTGAGCCACCCAGGTGCCTCTCTTCTAGTTTGTCTTGTGTTTTCATTTCCTTTTTTCTTTAAAGGAATGTCTTTACTTAAATTGAGACAACCTTTCCTTAAACATTTTGTGAAAAGTTGTTTTTAAGTTTTATATAATGCAAACTCAGTCATCTTGGAACTTCCAGAATCTTCAGTAGTATCATCTTTTTTTTTTTTTTTTAAGATTTTTATTTATTTATTTGACAGACAAAGATCACAAGTAGGCAGAGAGGCAGGCAGAGAGAGAGAGAGAGAGAGAGGAGGAAGCAGGCTCCCTGCCGAGCAGAGAGCCCGATGCTGGATCTGACCCCAGGACCCTGAGACCACGACCGAGCCTAAGGCAGAGGCTCTAACCCACTGAGCCACCCAGGCGCCCCTCAGTAGTACCATCTTAACAAAGGACCTCTTTATCTTTTTAGTATGTTACTTTGCTTATTAGAACGTCTTCTTTATATGTCAGTACTTCTGTAGGCCCTCTTTTATGCCAGGGACATTTTGACAAATTCCTTTGAGATCTCCTAAATTTTTAACTATCCGAAGAAGAAGGTGGGGGAGGGGGTAGTTACCATGCATTCATAAAAATAATCACATTATTCACTGTTGCAAATTGGAATGTATAAAAATATTTTTGTTTTCAAAAGGTTGGAGGCGTGATAGAGAAAAGAGAGACGATCAAGATGAAGTTTCCAGTGTGAGAAGTGAGGGTGGTAATATCCGAGGTTCCTTTAGAGGTCGAGGAAGAGGCCGAGGACGGGGAAGAGGACGAGGCAGAGGAAATCCTCGATGTAGGACATGAATTTTTATTTTTTAAAATTTGATAGTTTAAAAAAAGTGTGCAAGCCCTTTTCCCCCCACTATCCTATACAGTGTTTTAAATAATTTTTTTTGGTCTGATAATAAAGATGTCTTATATTTGTTATCCCTTGGAATACTTCACTTTGGGTTGTTCCTTATGGTGACTATTTCTCTTTAAGAAAAATTTGTAATCACATTTCTTTTTCTTTATTCACATCAAGTGAACTTCGATTATTCATATGGTTATCGAGAACATGGTGAAAGGACTGATCAGCCATTTCAAACAGAACTTAATACCAGTATGATGTATTACTACGATGATGGTACAGGTGTACAGGTGTATCCTGTGGAAGAAGCATTGCTTAAAGAATATATTAAACGCCAAATGTAAGTCGGACATAGATGTCCTACATCAAACCTTAACATTATTGATAGTGAATACATTATAACACGTTTTCTAAGCTGTTTATTAGTAAAATTGGAAGATTTTAGTGGTATTTTTTTTCTAGAAAATGTTAATACAACATGAAGTTTTTTTTTTTTTAAACTTATATTTGGCTTATATTGTGTTATATAAGACTCCTGGTTTGTCTACTGTTCAGGTATTTCTCTGTTTAAAGGGTATTAGTTGAAAGAGTATTGTCAGGGTATAATGCATGATTAAATATAAATATAAAACTGCTGTGTATATACATGAAGTTGAACAAAGCCTGGCTTATTATTTGCAAATATATTTTTATATTGAAATTTGCAAATGAACATAAATAGCAAAACATGGTGGTAGATACTTTTTTACTTTCTTAGCAAATGATTTCAGAATTCTAAGTTTATTTTTTTAACTTTTAAGTTCTCATTCTTTGTGACACATATTGAAGGGGAACTACCTCATCTTTTTTAGTTCAGACTTTTTACTCTAGTTCTCATAATTGCCTTCTGAATACTGAAGCTGAAGTTAGAATATTTTATTGTCTTTAAGAAAGAAAAACGCTAGTACATATTAGTACTATAGGATGTTTCGCATATTTATGTAATGTATTTATTGGTGAGAAAAATGTCCCCAAGTGATTTGCATAACCAGTTTGCTGAAATTTGATTATTTTTTGTTCTTACAATGTACAGGAGAAGGCTATTTTTGGAAGGGTAGAAGCATCTTAAAAACATCTTCCTTTAAGAAAGAAAATTTACTGTTACTAGAAAATAGTTTCCTCATCAGCATCATCCAGGCATCTTCCTGGGATGCCTTCATGGTGGATTTGATTGGCTTACATACAATATGAGGCAACTTGTTTATTTTGTTCTTGCTTCTTCTGTTACAGTTGACGCAAACACTGAAGAAAAGGGCCTTTTTATGGGCAGAAAGTGCCTGGCATGTGGCTATCAACTTCAAACCACTATTCCTGTCTTTTTTGTAACTCTTGCTGCCAGGTCCCTTCTGATACCTGACAGTGGATATGCAACTCCATGTCAGGATAATCGGCCTCCAGTGTGCTCATACAAGTGAGGGAGGAGCAGAGCTACATCAGTGTTGAGAAAATTTCTGATCATGCAGTGTAGAATCCAGAGCTTCTAAGGTAGGACATGATAATGTCCCCTAGGACACTGAACAAATGTCAGACACAGCATTGGGCATGACTCCTCTTTTTTGTTGTTATTGTTTTAGCAGTAGGATTTTGGCAGATGGTAGAGCACTAGGTTTAGAATGGCTCTTTACTGTTATTGTTCTTTGATTAGTAGAGTCCTGCTTTGAGGAGTCATGATTTTGACTTTGTTTTCCTTGAGGTTTCTCATAGGTAGGCTCAGGGTTTACATTTTTTCTTTGAGAAGTTACTGAAAAACTTTCTTCATTTGTGGAAAAGTGTGCTAAATGTATTTTGAAGTAAGAAGCTTAACTATATTATGGATGATAGAATTTTTAAAATAATTTTAACTGAAAAATATATTAATAATTTGTCATTTTTGTGTCAGAATATTAAAAATTTAAGATCTTGATTATTTCTAGCTTCTGAATCTGGCATTCAGATTTAGAGATGAGTAGTTTGTAGCCCATTAGAAGTTTAAAAAAGTATACCCTATAGGTAATAGGGTGATTTATGAATTTATTCAGATACTAAGGTTTTCACAAAGTACTAGAATAAAAAGCTGTCTTATTAATGATTCAGAGAAGTTTTTGTCTAAGAACAGTTTTAACTTGTGACTAAATCAGATGTCCTCATTTGTGAAAATTTAGAATTTAAGTATGTATATTTTGTGCCTACCACGTCTGGCACTGTGAAAAGGACTTTTGATGTGTAACAAAAATTAGAACACATGTGTTATGTGCCCACCACATGCCAGGCACTGTGAAAAGGGCTTTTTTTGAGGTGTAACAAAATCTGAATGTTTATTTCTTTAAGACTAAGATTTTTTTCTTCAGTGTTTAAGATGAGTAAATGATTTACTGGTGTTACTGAGATGTCAGGTGTATTTCACTGATCTCTAAGGGAGTTTTGCACTTCAATAGTTGGGTAAATCTCTGAGTATAAAGAAACAACTTGAGTATTTACATTTCTAAAGATTTTTTTTTTTCCTTCCAGTGAAAAGTAGCTCAAAGCCATTCCTCATTTATGGGTGATTATTTCTTCAAAGTTAGAATTTGACCTAAATATTTCAGGGGTATCTTTAGTCACCCAGTGTTACACCAAAGTATATGATTTAGTATCCTTTCTCATAATTTGCCACCGATCTTTGAAAACTGTCTCTGATTTGGAAACATTATAGGATTATTAACCTGTAGGCCATATTATCATTGATGTCATGTATTTCTTTTGTATTCTTTTGTGTATTTCCCTCCATTGTCCTTTTGGTTGCTCTATAATTCTTTTCTTACTTTTCTGTATGGAGGCTGTAATTTTAAATGTGTTTCTCAAATGCCATTATTAAATATATCTATATTATCTTTGTATCTTGGAACTTCTACTTATTGATTATACAGTTTGTCCACTTAAATTTCTCTTTATACTTTCCTAGAGAAGATAAAGGTATTTAAGCTTTTTTTGTATTTTTACCCCATGTATCTCATAGTATCATAGATATTTCTTGTTTAGCTATATATTCTGTTCACTCTTAATGTCTTTTATAGTTCTCTCCATCAAAGAAAGAGGGAGATCTTGCAAATATATAATTGTGTGTGTGTGTGTGTGTGTGTGTGTGTGTGTGTACACCTGTGCTCGTATATTCACTAAATTTTTACTCAGCATTGTGCTGATTGCTGGGATTCAGAAATACTAAACAATGTCAGTACCTTGTCAATTTAGAAAACAAAACAAAAACTGTAATCTACTCTGTAAAGTTAACAAAGAATACTTCCAAAAATAATGTACTTCTCAGTAATGGGGAAAAAGTTGAAGGCAATCTGTTGACCTGTATTTAGTCAGCTAAATGAAGCAAGTTAAGATAGTTTTTAACGAAAATTTTCACTTAATTGACTTATTTTACAAAATCAGTTATTGAACTATTTTAAAGTAGAAAGCTGGTTAATTCTTTTTGCTTAGATAAAGCTGACCTAAGTAGACGTTAATATTAGGTTTTTGGGAGTGAATCAGTATTCTAAATGTCTTTCTACTCATGGATAAGAAATTATAAACTCAGTAGGGTTTTGCTCTTTCTTGTATTTACCCTATATCTAAGTTGTATTAAATCTATTTGTTATTAATAAAATAATTTTAAAACTGTTTATAAATAAGCCATAGATATTTTTATTTCCTGTTGAATACATGAAATAAAGGTAATCTTTATTTCTTTTTGTTTATGTTTCTTTTTTTCAGCGAATATTACTTCAGTATAGAAAATTTAGAACGGGACTTCTTTCTTAGGAGAAAGATGGACGAACAAGGTTTCTTGCCTATTTCCCTGATTGCTGGTTTCCACCGTGTTCAGGCTCTCACTACAAACCTTAATCTCATTTTAGAGGTAATTATTCATGTACAAAACAGTTCCAAAACAGCTGTACTTTCCTAAAAGTGCTCTAAAAGTAATATGTGAACCTAAAAGTGCTCTAAAAAGTAATATTAAACACCTTAAGGAAAAAGCACAAAAATAATCTTTAGTTGCCTAAGGCTTAGACTGCATCTCATGGCCTGTTTTCATTTTATAAAACCCAAATAAATGCCTAATCCTGGAAACCCCTCAAATGGGGTTTACTAATGGTGTTTCCACGTATTTCTAACCTGATCCTTCAAACTTGGACCTTCTTGATTGTGCTTGGTCTTTTAGTCTTCTCAGATTGCTGCAAAATAAAATGTATTTCTATTGATTAAAATTTTTAGGATTTTTCCTGTGCTATAATTTAAAACTGTTTTAAATTATAATAATAATATAATATAATGATATATAGTTTATATATCACATATCATATATAATAATTATATTAACACATAATTAATGATGTAAATAATAATATATAATTATAGTAAAATTATATAATTATTCCACTTGTATTCTTAATGCTTTCATTAAATTTTTTGTCTGTCCTATTCTAGAAATGCTGTGAACATTTTTGGTTTTCTGTTCTGTATATACATGTAAACAAATTTGCCCTTTTGCTGTAATTTTGCCAGACTTGCATTCTTGTGCCCCTGTGTAGCCAGTCCCTTTTCCCATACACAAGCCCTGGAACCATTGATTGGATTTTTGTCCCTTTAGTTTTGCCTTTTCCAGAATATATAAGTAAGTTACATGTTTCTAGGTAGTTTGTAGCCCTTTATTTCTGATTTCTTTCACTTAGCATAGTGCTTTTGAGATTTGTGTTGTACATTATCAGTAGTTTGTTCTTATTGTTGATTAGTATTCCCTAGTGTGGATGTACCACAGTTTATCCATTCACTTGTTGGTAGACACTTAGATTGTTTCCAGTTTTTGATCATGAGTAAAGCAGAAGGGTCTTTGTGTGGATATATGTTTTCATTTCTGTTGGATAAATATTGAGGATTGTGATTGCTGGTATGTATTGTAAGTGTATTAACTGTAAGAAGTATGTCTAAAGTGGGTTTGACCATTTTGCATTCCACCATTTTGTATGAAAGTTCCATTTGTTCTGTAGCCTCATCAGTATTTATTTGCCATCAGTGTACTTTTTGTGTTGAAATGCCTGTTCAGATATTTTGCCTTTTTTTTTTTAATCAGAGAAGGGTGAAAGCACAAGCAGGGTAGAGGCAGTCAGAGGGAGAAGCAGGCTCCCCATTGAGCAGGGAGCCTGATGTGGGACTCGATTCCAGGACCCTGGGATCATGACCTGAGCTGAAGGCAGATGTCTGCTCAATGAACTGAGCCACCCAGGCATCCTTATTTTGCCAGTTTTTAATGGAGTAAGAGTTCTTCTGAATACAAATCCTTTGTGTTTTACAAATATTTTTTCCCACTCTTTGGCTCATCTTTTTATTTTCTTAACAGACTTCTTTAGCAAATTTTTGTGAACATGTGTGCTCTGGGCTTTAAAAACTAGCTACAGGAAGATTTAAGATTTCAAAAACAAAAACTAATGATTTGTTATTTGTTGATATGTAATTACTGAGTCTTTGTTTTATGAAAGAAATTATTTCAAGTACTACCATTATTACATTTGTTTATATATGCCATCTAAATAGTTTCTATTTTCTAAGAAAACTTAGTTTTTTCCTGCAAAGCCTAGTCTTCAGAAAAATATTATGATTATATTCATAGTAGAATGAGTTTATTAACTACTGCCATCATTTGTGCTAAAGCAAAGATATATCTGTCATTATATATATATATATATATATAAATATATACAAATTTATAATATATATATAGTCATTTTCAGTGAATTTGTTACTGATTTCCCCCACTCTCTGTAATTCTGTAGGAATCTGGTTATAATATCATTACTGTATGGTTTTTTTGGTCTCTTGGTGTCCCCATTAAGTCTGCCCACATAATTTTTAGGTTATTGATTATCAATCTGTTTCCTTATAATTTACAGCAGTAGGGAAGGAATAGTTAAAAGGACTTTTGCTTTACTGTTATGAATTGACATAGTTAAGCATAGTGATTTAGAACAGCATAGGCTGCATTCACTTAACATTCATTATGCACCTACCATTGGTTACAGTGGGAAAGTCGTCGGTTTTCTGTTAAGAATGTAGAATTTCATTGGGCTTTGCAATATAAACATACTGATTTAGAGTACAGACTTGAGAACCAGTATATATATCCTTATAGTTTTGTGATCTTGGGCAATGTCTTGAGACTTCTGCAAAGTGGAAATGATAACAATACGTACCTCATAGGGTGTTGAGGATGAAATGTTTAATGACAGTTTCTGGCACAAACAGCCCTAAATGAGAATTTTCTATTATTGTTAGTCTTCAAGGATGCCCTTCTATTGTTCGCTCCTTTTTTTGGATCTTCATTTCAATACATCAACATCAACATTTTGTTATATGCATTTTGATATGCTCAAGCTTTCTTTCCTGAAGAACTGTGAAAAGCAAAATAAACCTTAGTTCATACCCCTATCTGTCCCAGTTGAGGTTTTCTACATAGCCAGTCTTACTGAATCTGTTTCCTCCCATTCATTTGCGGCTCATTATATTTTTTTTTAACTTGATATCTATATATATATTGTAATAGGATTGTTATTATAGTGATATTTATCACATAATTATAGTACAGTATTGTCTGTAGTCATTGTACTGTGCATGAAATCTCTGTGGATTATTTACTACTTGTTGCCAGTTAGTACTCTTAAACAACACCAGTCTTATTCCCCCACCTGCTATTTCCTGATAACCACCGTTTTATTCTTTTTTTAAATGAGTTTCACTTTTTTATATTCCACATACAAGTGATATCATACAGTACTTGTCTTTCTCTGACTTACCTCATTTAGCATAATGTCCGGAAGATCCATCCATGCTCGTGGCTGAATAATATTCTGATATATATTTGATACATATGTATTTGATATATATATATATATATATGTGTGTGTGTATATATGTGTGTGTGTGTGTGTGTGCGTGTGCGCACGCACGCACGCTACATTTTCTTTATCTCTTCATCTGTTGATGGGTGTTTAGTTTGTTTCTTAGTTTGTTTCCACATCGTAGCTACTGTGAATAATGCTGCAATAAACATGGGTGTGCAGGTATCTTTTCAGAATCCTATTTTCATTTTCTTTGGGTATATACCCAGAAGTGGAATTCCTGGATCATATGGTAGATCCAGTTCACTGCATTCTTGATTTCAGTGAACAGAGAGCTATTTGTGATATCCTTTCTTTTTTTTTTAATTCAATTAATCCTTGATCTTTAGCTAATCAGTTGTATGACTGTTCAAGTTATTTAACCTTAACCTCTTCATGCTTGTTTTCTCACTGTTAAAATAGGGCAAATAATACTAAACTATCACAGAGTATAAGGACTTAAGAGAAATAATTAATGTATTTGTAATGTCCTTGAACTATTCTTGCTATTCCCATCTGAAACTGTTTTCTAAATTGGCTGACTGTGGTTCCTCAGAATGTGTGCTGCTGTCTTATCTTTTAAGTTTTTGCACATGTAGATCTTTTCTCTTGGTACCAGGCATAGGACCAGGAACTAGGAATATATTATCTATGTATTCTAACGTTGGTAATTATTCATAATAATATTTGGTCCATTTAAGAAAAGGACTAAAATTAGTAGTTAGAAAAGCCATCAGCTATCCAAAAATATTAACTGCACACTCTAACTCATTGTTTAGGACTTCAGGGTAATCATGGTTTGGTTTTAATAAGACTCTTGTCTAGATCTTTTCCTTAATTTTGTATAAAACATAATTTTTATATGATGTTTGTAAGTTCTAAATCACAACATTCACTTGTTCTCTTTATTTTCTTAACTTTTTCAATAGGGAATAAATTTCCTGTGATTTAAGATTCAAAGGGTATGTAGTGAACAATTTCCTTCCCATCTTTTACTAATAGTTAACTAGTTAAACCTTTCTTGGTGACAGTCAGTGTTACTTCTTTTTTGTGTATTTTTCCCAAGATACTACATATTATACTACATATATTGTTATGCCCTTTTTTAAAAAACAGTATATATTAGATTATTCAGGGTTGTGTATAAATAACTTTGGGTTTTTTTCCCACTCAGATTTTTTCTTTTAAACTGAGGCATAATTGGGGTGCCTGGGTGGCTCAGCCATTAAGGGTCTGCCTTCGGCTTGGGTTATGGTCCCGCAGTCTTGGGATCAGGGAGCCTTGCATCAGGCTCCCTGCTCAGCTGGAAACCTGCTTCTCCCACTCCCCCTGCTTGTGTTCCCTCTTTCACTGTGTCTCTGTCTCTCTCAAATAAATAAAATCTTAAAAAAAAATAAATTGAGGCATAAGTTATACACTGTATATTAGAAATCATAGGATTACATACAACTTTTCTCAGTGTATAAAGTTGTGTAATTGCCTCCCAGATTAAGATATAAAACATTTTCAGCATCCCAGGAAGCTCCCTTGTGCTGTCCTCCTAGCCTGTACACTGGTCTCCTCAAAGGTCAATTTGGTGGTCTCATTGTCTCTCAGAGCTCTCTCATTTGTTTTTAATTTCACCTAATTAGAGGTATGTGTGCTCTTTTATATCTGACTTTTACTTATCATTTCTGTGAGGTATACCCGTGTTGCTGGTGTGTAGCAGTTGTTGATTATCCATTTTGGGGGTAGTATTTCATTCTAGGAATAAAACACAATGTATTTTTCCATGCTGCGGTTTATAGATGCATGGGTTCTTTCCAGTTTGAATCAGTGGTACTGTTGCGAACATTATCATACATATTTTTTGAGGGTCATATGCATTTATTTTCCTGTGACATGGATAACATGAGATACACACGCACACACACACACAGACACACACACTTAGCTTTTGTAGATACTGCTAAACATGTTTTCCAAATTATTAAACCAATTAACACTACCACCATTCACAATTTCACTTGCTCTGTATTCTATCAACATATTTGTAGTCTTTTTCTACTTAAAAATTTAAACCAATAGGAAAGTTTCAAAGATTTTTTTTTTAATTCAGGTATAAATAGCATGTTGTAAAATGCAGAGGTCTTAGGTGTTCATTTTGAGTTTTGAAATTGTATAAGCCTGCTCTCAAAAAGATAGAGCCCATTCCTCTAAGAACTTCCTTCATGGTCCTTTCCAGTCATGGTCAATCCCCTGCCAAATGCTCTGCTGCATCCCAAACCACTTTTCTGATTATATAAGCATAGATTAATTTTGTCTATTTATTTATACACATTTGTGTAAGTGGGATTTTTCTGTGTCCTGGCTCTTCCATTCATAGTTTTTGAAATTCATTCATGTTGCAGGATCTGGATGCTGGGTATGCTGGTGTTTGCTACTAGAGTGTCGTTGCTTCTAGAATGTTCAATAGATAAAACTAGGAAAATATATGTTAAAAGAAAATATAGCTATCACCAATTCAAACCCCTTATCATAGGCTTCTTCCTTATTTCCTTTATTCTGTATTTCATACTCTGTTTTTTCAGAGAGTATCCTGATTCCCATCAAAAAAGTTTGTTTTTAAATAATTTTTAATAATTTGAAGTACTGTCCAGTTTTGAAAATATAACTTTAAAAAGTGAGTATTATACTAAGGGCATATAAATGTAAAAGTAACACATATGATATGTTCTGCTAAAAGATAGTGAGTTTTAACTTTTATAAAATAACAAGTATATATGTTCAGTTTTTATATTATATTTGTATTTTTCCTGATTTTATTTCTAAAAGGTAAGTACCCTTGAATTTCAGATAAAATTCAGTTCACTAAGTCTTTTATTTTGAGGAATTTTTGTTCTAGTTTTATTTTATCATTGAATTGCATGTTATTTCTGCAAAGCTCTATAGCCTAGTGACTAAGATTCAGTGGTGGATAGCTAATAAATTATTTGATCCTAGTAGTGCCTCATACTAAGTCTATGATCTTTATCAAGTTATTTCTTTGAGCTTCAGTTTCCTCACCTGTGTACATTACAGGGTATTGTGAGGTATGTGTATGTGTGTTTCTTACCATTTATAATGATGGTAGTTAATAAAATAGTGCTTAAGTTTTATTTAGTGGTTTATTATTAAGATAAGATAAAAGGAAATATGAGAGAAAAAACCTGAAAATAAAATTTAATTATGGTAAAAGTAGTTTGATTATAGTTGATGTAATAATCCTTAAATGCTAATTCTGTTGTGAAAACCAAATTATCTGCTGCATGTTATGTAGGATATCTATTACCTATCACAGGGGCAAATTATTTAAAAATTTGTTTTAAGTAGTTAATTCATTGATATTTTTAGAAATGTTTACTGTAATAATGTCTGCTGATTTTAGATTTAAAAAAATTTTTAGGTTATTTGAAGTATAGGATGTACAATTACAGTTTTTTGAATGAAAGTTCTTTAATAGCTTAAAATACCTATTTATAGGCACTGAAAGATAGCACAGAAGTGGAAATTGTGGATGAGAAAATGAGAAAAAAGATAGAACCGGAAAAATGGCCGATTCCGGGCCCTCCTCCACGAAGTGTGCCACAGACAGACTTCTCTCAACTGATTGATTGCCCAGAGTTTGTACCAGGCCAAGCCTTTTGTTCGCATACAGGTAACAGCTTTTCTTCTAGAGCAAGCAGTGTAACGGTGGGCTATCTGGTCCCATTTACCTATCCTTTAAAAAAAGTTTTAGATTGTTTAGGAAAATTAAAGAAAACTGAATGACTTTGATGCTCTAAATTCTATTCATTTTGTGCCCCCCACCCAGCCATAAATTAAAAATGGATTTAAGAATTATGGGTAAACCTCTGCTCCATTCTTAAATTGTGTACTTTGTCATGTATGGAATTTCTACCTATCTTCTTAATTTTACTAAATGATTATAGATAAGTTGTGCTAGTTTCCTCTTATAAGATTGGAGTAGTCTAGTAGGATGAAGTAGTTTAAAAGTCTTATACTAAAGAGTGGGGCTGACTTTAGTTTTGTTACTAGTGTGCTTCAGTTCCATCTTGTAAAGATGGGATGGCCTATATGCAAAAGCAGCATTGGGGTACTGTTATGAAATTATTATGATTATAGATTAAAGAATTGATGGTAATTAGAATTTCCAAAAACTGCTTTAATATTAAGAATTTTTTCCTGGATCATTTTTAAGACATTCCCTCTTGGGAAAAAATGTGTGTGCTTAAACTTTTTTCAGTCAGGGTGATGATCTACTGATGCTTGGATGTCATTTGATCGAACATGCAGAGGAATAGGTGATTCACTGAAATATTATAAACATTGGATCAAATCGTGCTGCAGAAATGAAAGCGACCAGACTTCTATGCAAGAATGTCTACTCCTGACTCCTTGTGGAGGAGGTTGGGCCACCACTGCAATGGAGATAAACACCTTTGTGATGATAATGAGAGAGAGACCAGAGGACTGCTGTTGTTTTTATAGGAGCCACCCGTTTGTGTGTAATTAGCCTGAGCTGCATGTGCTACTTTTATTTACGGTGGGAAAGTTAATTATTCTGGAAATATTGCAAAATTCTGTCTTTTTTCCCAGACTTATGTACTGTGTCCACATCAATAAAACAAAAATAGAGAGGCTTGAGTGCATTTCCCAGATTGTTAGGTGCTTTGCTATTTGATTTGCCCTTCAGTACAGTGTACAGTGTACAACTCACATATCACCATAGTATTTCACATGGACTATGAGATGTGTTAATGTGGACATGGGGGGAAAAGAAATATGAGAAATGAACAAGAATATTTTTTTCTAAACTCTTCAAAATATATTTTTTATACACCAGTATGTGAGACCTGCCATCAATAAAGTACCGATGAACAGTCTCACAGATATTTTTATTTAGTGTTTCTTTGATTGTCAGCCCTCTGTGCCTCTAACCCTAGCAAGCAACTTGGGCAGATGTTTTAAAAGTTGAAGAAAAGTGATATTTTTTAGGTTTTCTTAAAAAAAGACTTAATGTCTGATTGTATAAATTAGATTATTTGTGTAAACTTTGGGTCCAAGATGACATTTTTAACCTGCTTATGAACAGGCATTAGGTGAGTTAGATAAAAATAGAAAATACGTTTACCTCAAGGTAGCTAATAAGATAGGTCAGTCAAGTTGGTGATGCCTGTTCATTTAACCATTTATGCATTATTAATAAAATTACAAGAATAAAATCACAATGTCTTGTACATTTTTGTGTTTTTTAAATATACACTCATTTACATCTCATACATATTGCCAAAACATATCACTCTATATTTAAATGTCCAAAATTTTAGGTTCTTTAAATTACACATCTGTAACCACATGGATAATGAAGGCATATAGAATGTTCTTAGAGTTATGCAGATTTACATTACATCATAGGAATAGGTACATAAATTCAGCCTTTTTCATGAATCCCCATATTTCTGACCTTAATAATTATCCTCTGATGAGAAAGGCTTAGGTCGTAAATTCAAGAGAGAGTAGTATGTCACCAAAAATGTGAAATGGATATAGGAATAGGAAAAGTAGATTGTGTTTATCTATACCTATAGGTGAAGAAACTTTTATCTATATCCTTTTTATCTCTAAAAAGAAGACTTTAAATTTCAAAAACATAACCATTGATGTATACTTCCTGAGGGATTTTTATTGTAAAATATTTAAACATTTTTTTTTCATCAAAGAAATTAAAATGTCTATTTTTCCCTCTATGGAGGTTGAATTGTGTAACATGAGTTCGCCTTTGCACTGAACAGAGGACCTCAATGCACCAGAAAATGTTGATTATGGGAATGGTAAGATGTTAATTTTAAAATTTAGGTTTTGCAGTTCAATGGATATAGTATTGCACTATCAACTCTTAAGTAAAAGATTTCATTCTCAAATTTGAGAGGGTTGGGTACCTGACCATCTTGGGGGTTTTTGTTGTTGTTTTGGCTTTTTGAAAAATGTGTAGGAGGATCTCTAATGATTTTTGAATAAGCTGTGGGATTTCCTTTGGAAAGTTGCAGAAGTATTCCTGAATGAGCTACATAAAGCATATAACCCTTTTGAAAGTATATAACCCTTTTAAAGCAATCTATGTAACAACCCAGATTCAGGGTGGATAAAGAAGTCAAACTAGATAATCATGGAATATATAGGGTGATTTACGTCTGGAGAGTGATGTTGATAATTTTTCAATTAAAACAGCAAAGATAAATTTTTTTCTCTGTTCTTACAAATTAGAACCTATAAAGTGTCAAAGTATGTGTCTGATTTTTTATCTCTATAAGTTTAATGTCAAGTCATCCAAGTAATATTCAGACTTACTGGTTCTTGGAAGATGAGGGATTTACTGTTACCTTTAAAATTTACCTACATAATGTTTGAAATCTTTTCATTGTAAAAGAAAACAAATCACATAAAGCATATGTGTAGGTAATTATAAGGTGAACATTTCCCTTTAAAAACTCAGACTATTCTAAATTTTCTTGTCTTACCCAAATTCTTTGGTATTTTGATATTTAATTTGTAAGTACGTGTTGTGGGTATAATGAAACACTTGACTTCATGATAGAAACATTCAAGCTTAGCGAGCATTTAGAGATGATTATATAATAAACTTAAGTAGGTGTTTAAATATATTTCTGTGTTAAAAATAGTAGTTAACTGATTTCCCTACCATGTGCTAGGTGCTATTCTAATCATTTATACATGATAGTAATTTAGTTAATTCTCACAGTTGCTAGGGTGGTGGTTCTTAGTCTGTTTTTAAAGCTTTATTCACTGCATGAGCATAAGTGATTTATAGTATTAGAAATAAGATTCTCTGCTATAAAATGTGTTCCCATTCCTATAACTTTAATATCAATACTTGCAGTCCAAATGTAGCATTTCATCTATATTACCTCTATGGATCAATTGATGATATATGTACCATTAATTAAAGTTGTAAGCATCAATGTCAAATAGAAATATAATGTTTGCTATACATGTAATCCTAACAATTTTAATAGCCTAAAAAATGAAATTAATTTTAATAACATTTAAAATATTTTAATATGCCTAAATATTATAACATTAATATAAAAACTACAGATCCATTTTACCTTTTTGGATATTTTGTACCAAGACTTTGAAATCTGGTATGGGCCTTACACTTATTAGCACATTCTAGGACTACCCATGTTTTAAGTGCTCAGTAGCTCCATATGATTAGGGGCTATATACTCAACAATGCAGTTTTAGAGCCTTTTCCATTATGAAGGAATTTACTTCTAAAAAAAAAGTAATATAATTTGATATTTGAATCCTGGATCTAATATGTGTTCATGGAAAGGATAATAACTCTTATTTGAGTCTAGCACGTAGTAGATGAAAGTAAAATCTTGGAATATTCTTCTCAAACCCAAAGTCCTGGAATGTGCCTTTGCATTTTCGTTTAGTAAATAAAAGAATTGTTGCTGTTCATTTATTTCAGCTTTCTCCATGTAATATTCAACTTTGCAATATTTTCAAGTAATTGGCTTTTGGGGACTAAATTAAATGATATTTAGAATTTTAGGGTATAAATTTATATGTAAAACTCTTTGTCCAAAGGAAATACATATTGCATTATAACTTAAAATAAGCATTCTTTTGAATTTTTAGAAAAAGATTTGTAAAGGTATCAATTAGGATTTTATTTATAAAGCACGTGATTATTTTGATTAAGGGATAGTGTGGAAGAAAGCATTTTTAATTACAACAGAGTTTTAAAATGTATTAAATTTTATTACCAGTTTTAAAATGTTTTAAATTTGCACTTTAATGATGTGACATTCTACTCCTTACAGTAACTTATATGAGCTAAGTGGGCACACTGCATTTAGGTAAAATTCATTAAGCAAAGGAAATGTGAAGTGTGAATAATGACTCCCTTGCTATAGATTATAGCAGAATAGTGAAGGACTGATACTGCCTTGAATAAAATATGCATTTACTCCAGCTTAATAGCATTTGAGATTCCATAATTTCATTTCATAATTGATAGATTTTAAGATTGCACTGGGAATTGATCCCTAAATTAAATGAATTATCACAATTAGTAACTCAATTGATATGCTTGAGATGTTTGAGTGAATGTGATCTGTGTAAGGGTTGGTGACATTTCTTTTATCTATTATTCATTGGCTTCACTCAAATACATTTTACATCTTTTCAGGTTTGAAAATCAGTCATTGGAAAAATTGTAATTGAGATTTGATTTATCATGTTTTTGTGGAAAAAAAAATCCAGCCCAAGTAAAGAAAAAGAAGTGTTTTATAATTAAGAAAACCATTATTTTAATTAAGTACTAACTTAAAATTTTAGAGTCTGCCCCAAATTCTCCAAGAATTGGAAATCCACTGAACCCAAAGAAAAATACTGAAACAAATAATCTTCAAGCAATGTCTAGAGGTTTGTCTACCAGTTTGCCTGACTTGGATTCAGAACCTTGGATAGAAGTTAAAAAGAGACATCGTCCATCTCCAGTGAAATTGAAGGTAAATTGTTATGAACCCAAGTGAAGTGTAGTACATTCCTGGGTTGATTGTAAGGCCAGTATATTTTGTCAAGTAAATATGTAAAATTTGGAAAAGTTTAAAAAATTGTAAAATTTGGCTATAAGTAAAAACTTAAGGCTTACTCAGTAGTTGAAAATAAGTTATTGTGTCCATTTTAAAAACTTGGCTTCTCTTTCTAAATACGATTAAGAATATTTTGATGTGGTCTTTTAACTTGTGACTGAATTTGAATAATTTTTTTAAAGCTGACAGAATTTTTCCAAACTGTGAATTTATATTTTAACCTTATTATTTATGACCTGTAATTATTTATAAAGGGTACAGATTAGGTATATATATGTTGTTGGTGATTTTGTGTACAGTAAGAAAGGAAAAGAGAATTGATTTCTTCGGGCACATGAGGGAGTGGAATGTGTGGTTATGAAACAGCAGAAGAGATCCTTGATGTTAGAAGTGCTACTATAGTTTTGACTCATGGTTGGATACAAAAAATTTCAACTGTGATAAAAATTGCTCTAATCTAAGCCATAAATAAAATGAGTACAAATAAAGCTGGAGAAATCTGAGTAAGATTAATAGGTTATTTCAGTGTGTATCTTGTTTGTGATATTTTGCTATACTTTTCGCAAGATGTTACTATTGGGAGAAACTAAGTAAAAAAAAAATACATAAGATTTCTTGTAACTGTATGTGAATGTATAATTATCTCAAATGTTACTCAAATGATTCAAATATTGAAGGTAAGTTCTGTAAGGAGAGGGTCATTAAAAATAATAGGACCTAGAATGGGGAAGGATAAAGAAGGCTGTCGTATTGAAGATTATTATGAACAAGGCTCTTTATCCTTACCATCAAGGTATGAAGAAGCATGAAGGGATTAAAGAGTGGTTCTCCACTGGGGGAATGAGGGAGTGATAAAATTTTGTTTCATCGGGATATTTGGCAATGTCTGGAGACATTTTTGGTTAAAATTGGGAGACTGCTGTTACACTATTACATCTTGTGAGTGGAAGCTAAAGATGCTGCTAAACATCCTACAGTGCAAACCCCCCCCCCCCCAAAAAAAACCCAAAGAATTCTCTAGCCTAACATGTCAATAGTCTTGAGTTTGAAAAACCCTCATCAAGAGTTAACTTTTTAATTAGCTGTGGGGGTTAAACATAGCATATTTAAATGTTGAAAGAGGTGGTTCTGCCCCCACCCACCTCAGGGGACATCTTAAAAACCTAAAGCAGTGCTCGCTTCAGCAGCACATATATTAAAAACCTAAAGTGGCTTTCTAGGGGTGCCTGGGTGGCTCAGTTGGTTTAGCATCCAACTCTTGGTTTTGACTCAGGGTGGCAAGACCCAGCCCCATATGGGGATCTGTGTTCAGCACAGAGTCTGCTTGAGATTGTCTCTGCTTCCCTCTCACTCGCTCTCTGCTTCTCCCCCAGATTGTGTGCTTGCACATGCTCGCTCACTCTCTAAAAAATAAATATCTTTAAAAAAAATTTCTAAACCTGCCTTCTCAAGACAAGATTTTCTAAAGTTCCTGATTAATTTCTATATTTATCATGGCAGATAACATCCCTGTACAGGTAGGGTGGATAAGGATAGTCTCTTGAAAACACACAGACAGACACACACACAGACACACACACAAAACAAAACCACACAAAAGGATAGTGTCCTGGATCATTGACAAAGATTTGTGTAGTATTTTATTTATTCTAAGGTCTAAATTTTTTCTTGCACTTTAAAATATCTCCACATTTTAATATTTCTTTTAAAATAATGGTTCTTCCCTTGTATGCTGTTGGTGGGGAAGTAAACTGATAACAGCCACTGTGGGAGATAGTACAGAGTTTCCTTGAAAATTTAAAAATAGAAATGATCATATGATCTGATAATTCCACTAGTGAATATTTATCCAAAGAAAATGAAAATACTAATTCAAAAAGATATGCACTTCTATGTCTGTTGAAGTATTATTTACAATAGCCAAGATGTGGGAGCAACCAAGATGTTGTATACATATACAGTGGAATATTGCCCATAAAACAGGATGAGATTGTGCCACTTGTGACAACTGGGTCGGACTAGAGGTTATTATGCTAAGTGAAATAAGTCAGAATTAAAAAGGCAAGTACTATAGGATTTCACTGATATGGAATCTAAAAAAGCAAATGAGTAAACAACAACAACAAAAGGCCTGTAAATACAGAGAAAAAAACTAGTGGTTGCCAGAAGGAAGGGGGGTCGGGAGTAAGACAAAAGTGGGTGAAGGGGGAGGGAGATACAGGCTTCCAGTTATGCTATGAATAAATCACAGTAATAAAAAGCACAGCATGGAGAATATAGCCAGTGATATTGTAATAGCATTGTATGGTGACAGATGGTTGCTACACCTGGGAGCATAGCATAACATAAAACTTTAATGGATATGTTGTACACCTGAAACTAATGCAACGTTGTGTGTCAACTATACCCAAATAAAAAAAAATTTTTTTTGCCTTATAGGAACTGGCACGTTTCTTATACGTGCCAGAAACTACTGCAAAGACTAGTTAGAGAGGTGCCAAGCAACTTAAAACTTTCTAAAATGGATTTATTTTTCTTAAAGGGGCTTAAATTCAGAAAATATGCTAATGAATAAAGCAAAATTTTGCTAATTTTAAAAAATAAAATAAAAATAATGGTTCCTGTTAAAATCGATGGCATCTTTATGAGTTGGTTTAAAAAAAGAAATTTTTGGAAGGGTAAGTACTAGATTCTGATGTACAGGGCCAGCAAGTTGGTAATGGAATCTGGTTTTAATAGTGGAAAAAGAATGGTGTAAAATCTAGGGCCTTCAGTTTTATGGCCAAAGAATCTTGGTGCCATTAGTAAGATCTGAAATGTATTCTGATATTACAGAGTGAGGATCTGGCTTGGAGGAAAGCTGACTGTAGGTTCTGGGGGCCTAGATATTTCAGTGATACCTCCTGAGGTAGGTTACTTAATGACAACATTACCAACATACTTTTTAAAAAAATGATCTTTTAAAAATATGCATTCTAGAGTGGGTATGGCTTGTTCAGAGATAAATTTCTTTAGAAATCTAAAAGCATTTTTTCCACTGTCATTTTGGTCAGTTTTTTTCCTTACGAAATTTAGTACCTTTAGATATTTTTTATCAAGTGATTTTGTTTTTATTGAGGTTTTAAGATTATTTCTTAATCCCCACCATTAAAATTTCAGATGATATACTCTGGAGTTGGTCTGCTTTTATTTACTGTGCTGTGTATTCATGTCCATTATTTTGGGAAAATTATGTTTCTCTTTTTTTTCAACTTCTGGTATTCCTTTTTATCAAATGTTGGGCCCCCTGGGGCTCTCTGAACTGATCATCTAGCTACTGTTTTTTCTGGAATTGGGGATTTAAAGAAGATTATGTTTCTGTTATTTCCATCAGTTTGTTTTTTTTTTTAAGTCCTCCTCTTTTAGAATGATGATTATTTCTTAAATGTGATCTTTAGTTGATGGTTTATATTAGTTATTGATAAGTTGGTAGAGACTTCTTTTGTGGCCTTGTAGATCTGCTCATCCAGAAGGACTTTCTTCTGAACGTGAGGTATGATTGTGCACACTCTTGGTTAAGTGTAAGGGTCCTACTAGACTTTTACACCTTGACAGAGGATAAGTTGTGCTAGTTCTGGGTCTTCAGAGTTGATAAAATCAGTACTTTTCTCTGGGAAGTAGAGTTTCTTAGTATACTTTATTCATTGGCAAAATTACCTTCTCTTTCTTCCCCCAGCTTTTTTTTTTTTTTTATTGTTATAAGTTTAGAATAATAATACTGGGATATGTTCATCCTCTGTCCAGCTCCATGGACATGGGCCCTCTCTTGGCAAGTCTTTCATTTTGTTTAGAAAGCAATTCTTGGGCTTTAAGTTGGGAACAGATATTATAACTTCATATTCTCAGGTAAGAGTATGGGACTGACTGTTCTATCTGTATCCTGTAGTTTGTTTCCCAAATACCCCTTTTGATGGCTGTCACATAGTCCATTCCTGCTCATCGTGCTTACCGTCTCAAAACTTTTTAGGATGCCAGTGGAACCAGTGGTTAGTCTTTATATAGGTTCTAGGTTGCTGTTTCCTCTAGTCTTGTTTATTATCGATACAATCTCATTTGCTTTCTGCTTTCCAGAAAGTCAGAACAATTTCCGATTCTCTGGTAGTATAATACTTGTTTTCATATTGACATGAATTAATTTTTTTCATTACTGCAAATCATTACTACAAGTAAGTATGCTCAGTCAAGTCCTCTTCAACCCCAAATCTCTTCTCTCTTCCTTACAAATTAAAAAATTTTATGTTTAAAACAAATTTAAATATAACTGACATAAAGTAAAAAGTAAGAGAATCTCTCCTGGTTTTACCATTATTAACAGTTTGGTGTTTATTCTCAGACTTTTTTCATGTACTTGCAGATGTGAATAATAAGGTATATAGTTTTCATTTTTAAATATATTCACAGTGTGTTAAAACTTATTTTTATTTACATTTTTAGTAAAAACATCATGGAATGCCTTCTATTTAGTAGAATTTTAGCAGTGTCCGGACAGAGTTATTATTATTGTATATCCTTTCCTTGAACAGTGCCTGGCTCACAGTGAGGACCCAGATTAATTATTGATTGAATAAATATGTACTACATTAATAGGAATTCTGAGAGAGAGGGATTTTTTTATTCTAGGCAGAGGAGAGTTAGCATTTACCGAATGATAAGGATTGGTCAAAGGGTGACATTGGAAAATGACATTGACACAGTCTATTGTGTTGAGAGTTTTGGAAATCTAGACTAAGTTAGATTTTAGAAGATCTAGGATCTAAAGTTTTGTACTTGTTATGTCACCCAATAGGAAGCACTCTTAATTTTTTTTTTCAGGGAGGGCAAAGTTCAATAGTTTAGTGCATGTTAGGGTAAATTTAATAAGAAAACCTGGCCATAGTGAGTGAGGGGAAGAATGAACAGAGGGATTAGCTAGGAAAGCTAGCTAATGGCATTAATATTGCAAGGATTCAGACTAGGAAGATCACGGATTTTGGAAGTCAGAAAACCTTGATTGTTCTAGTCTTGACGAATTCTGAAATTCTGGACAAATTAACTTCATATCTCTAAGCCTTTTTTCCCCCTCATCTGTAAATTGAGTTGGTATTCTATAATGGATGAGCTGGGCACCATTCTTACTCTAAAGAAGTCTTTAACCCTCCTTTTACTCAATTTTGTGTTTTTGTTTAGCATTAAACTTAGTGTTTAGCAAATTCATCTATTTATTGGGCCAGAATAATACTAGCTTGATTTTCTTTTATAATTTGCTTGCTAACTAGTTGCTGAGCATACAGGCTTCATATTACTAACTTGTAACATTATTATGTGATTTTTATTTTTTAAATGATACTAAAGTTTGTATATGAAATACCATTTTCTTCCTTCAGGAATCATCATCTCTACCTGGAGAGGCATCAAATCAGCTATATCCTTCAGATGAACAAGAGCAAGAAGAACTTGATTTTTTATTTGATGAAGAGATAGAACAAATAGAAGGGCGAAAAAACACATTTACTGATTGGTCTGATAATGATTCAGATTATGAAATTGATGACCAGGATTTAAACAAGATTTTGATTGTAACTCAGACACCACCTTACATGAGAAAACATCCTGGAGGAGATCGAACTGGCAACCACATGTCGCGGGCAAAAATTACATCTGAACTTGCTAAAGTAATTAATGATGGCTTATATTACTATGAACAGGATCTATGGATAGAGGAAGATGAAAACAAACACACAGCCATAAAGGTAATATTTTCTGGCTCACATTTCTGCTGATACTATTTTTTTAGTATGTGTTGCTCCTTGTATTTTCTTAAACTTGAGGCTTTATTTTATTAAATTTGGTATAAATAAATTTAATTTTGAAAAATTCCCAGAAAATGTCTGATATTAACAACCTGAGAAATAATTTTATTAAAATGACAATGCAATGAATAATTACAAAAAATTAGCACTCATTTACTAAAACCCTTTTTTCGGTGAAAATAATAAGGAGGCTCTTTCTAAGAAGAAGAAAAAAACCTGACGGTACGGACAAGCTTAGTTTATATGCTCATTCCTTACCCTGGCCTATAATCACCCCAGCTAAATGAGTAGGGCTTTGGAGAAGGGTGGATTTTGTTGCTCCATTCCATTGTTCTCTCAGTCTGTGGTGCATGCTTTATGGTAGTAGTACTGGTTGTGGACAAGGATAGAAGATTAAAATGGCTGATTGTCTTTCGTTATATAATCATTGTTGTGGTACTAGGGGTGCTCTTTGAAACCTTGATCCAATTTTTTATCTTCTTGAATTTCACCCCACATCTGATACCTATCCTAGTTATTAAGGTAAAATATGAGAGAACCAGAGTGATCTACTGGCTATCTGCATTCCTTTGATAGAAATTTTAATGGTAAAGATAGGGATTAAAGGGATCTTTTTCTGCCATAAAAAGTTACATGTTGTTTTTGAATAGAATAATGAGGGAAAAGTTGCATAACTATACTATGCCAAATAGGAGAATGATCTTGGTCAGAAATATTTATAGTTGTAGGAAGAAAAGTCTGCCAGCTAGTGACTGAATAGACGGACTAGCTGTCCATGGAGGTTCGTATCATTAACAAGAAGTGTACTTTCCTTCTTGGCTCTTCATTTCTTTTTCTTTCTGGTATTTCCATCAGTGTATTCAACCCCTTACCTTCTCTAGCCATTGCCTTTTTGGAGATCATGCATCAGGTTATTGTAGCTTATCTGTGACTTAAGAGCCTCTCTGTCCTACTGTGAAAAGGAAGTGTGTTTTTATAGTTTCAAGGTTTAAAATCTTTCCTTGTCTAAGCTTTGTTACTTTGTTTGGGATACTTAGGTTCTATAAGTAATCTCTACCTTAAATCCTTTTGAAACAGAAAGAGCTAGAAATAAATTTAATTAATAATAGGTTAAAATTACATTCCTTCCATTTCATGTCTCTTTACCCTGCTTTGTTCTTCACCATCTACCATTCTGTATATTGCACTTCTTTTCTGTTTTGATCACATGGATATAATATCTATGAAGATAGTAATTTTTGCCTAATTTTGTACACTACTGTATCTCCACTGCTATAACAGTTCCTGGCACATAGTAGTGTTCAATTCATATTTGTTAAATGGATAAATGAATTATGGATTAAACATTATGAACTAACCAAAGAAAAGTTAACCACTTTATATAATATTGCTTCTATGGGGAAATTTTTTGAGTTCCAAATAATGAACTTTCAGGTCATCTTGAGAAATGTATTTGTAGGTGATTATTTGCTTTAATTAAAATGTAGACAACAATAAGGAAAGCCATGTATTGAGTTAATTAAAAACCAGCATCTGGGGGCACCTGGGTGGCTCATTGGTTTAAAGCCTCTGCCTTCGGCTCAGGGCATGATCCCAGGGTCCTGGGATTGAGCCCTGCATCAGGCTCTCTGCTCAGCAGGGAGCCTGCTTCCTCCTCTCTCTCTGCCTGCCTCTCTGCCTACTTGTGATCTCTGTCTGTCAAATAAATAAATAAAATCTTAAAAAAAACAAAACAAAACACAAAAAAACAACATCTGCCCACTTAACCATGAAGTATTAGGGTAAAGTAATCTTTGCTATATGACTCTTAACCATATGGTCTGTTCATAAGTTGTTGTATTTTAACCTGATCCATATGTACATTCTTATCACCTGACTTATTTCCCTTGTTTCTAATTCTGTGCTCAACATGTAATTTCTGATTAGAATTGTACTTTTCCTGTGGGTCTGCTTAAAGGGAAAGGAGACAATGATTTAATGTATATTTGTTAAACTCCCACTGTGAGCCAGACACTGTGCTAGGTCCTGGACATGGAATGGGAAGATGACAGTAGGGTCTCTGCCTGCCTGGTTCTTACAAATAATTGGGAGGACAGACATTAAAATAAACCCATAATAAATGCTTAATCACAAATCACAAATTATAATGTGCTAAAGGAAAGGAACAGGACGCTACTGGGTTGGGTTGTCAGGGAATGAATGCCTGTGAGGAAAGTCACAGTTATAGTGTGATCTGAAATATGAGGAAAATTAAACCCTGCAAAGACCAGGTAAACCATATTCTAGGAAGAAGAAACAACAAGTGGCAAGGATCTGAGGAAGAAAGAATTTGGTGTATTTTAAGAACTGAAAAACAAGTCCATTTGTTTATAGTATTATATAAGAGGACAGTTATGGCAATATATAGGCTGAAGTCTAATCATACATTGTTTTGTGGGCTATGTTAAATAGTCTGGAATTTATCTAAAGTTCAGATAAAGTACCTTGGAGGTTTTACACAAGCAAAAGGGCTAAATCTAATTTTTATTTTTATTTTTATTTATTTATTTATTTTTTAAGATGTTATTTTGAAGAGTGAGCAGGGTGAGGAGCAGAGGGAGGGAGGGAAAGAGAATCTCCAGCAGACTCCGTGCTGAGTGTAGAGCCAGACATGGGGCTCGATCTCATGACCCTGAAATCATGACTTGAGCCAAAACCAAGAGTCAGATGCTTAACCAACTGAGCCACCCTAATTTTTGCTTTTAAAATATAACTCTGGTTATTATGGTGGAGAATGGATTAGATAGGTACAAGAGTGGCAGAAGAAATCCACTTGGAAAGCTATTAAAGTAGTCTAGGAGATGGGTATTGATAATTAGGTAACTTGGTAGCAGAGGAAATGTTGAAATAAGAAAACCCAGATCTGAGCCCTGAGGAATCATCATTTAGGAGTTATAATAAGAAGTGGTGCTGTAGAAGCCCAAAACCAACTTCAGGAGGAACTGGACAGATTGAGTTAGGTATAAATGAAAAGAATGCCAAATTGATAGGGTAGTTTAATTATCTTTTGTGACTTTGCAAAAAAGGATTTTTTGCTGGATCCAGAAGTTATATTGAACTGCACTAGACTGAGTATATAGGCTTTCTGTTTCTCCCATGGTCTTAATGTTGAAAACAACTCAAATGGCCTTTTAGTAGATGAGAAAACATCTTAAAATCCTGAAGATTGGCAAAGTAAGTTATTACCAGAATAAAACCAAAAGAAGTGTGGAGTATTGAACCCAATGTTGCCCCTGGAGACCATTGGAATTTGAGGAATACAGTGTTCCAAAAGCCCCCTAAAATAAAGGGGAAGAAGACAAAACTAGAGCTCAGCAAAGTTGGGGATTCTAGGAAGTTGCCTATTAAATTGGCACCTAAAAGAAATACAGTGAAAGAGAACTTGCTTTCTTACCTACTGCTCTAGAGGACTACAAAGAAATTTCCCTAGTTGTGCTGAATAGACTAAGAAGAAAAAAAAATGGCTTAGAATTTATAATCATGCAACTTTAAATTGCTAGCATCTAGATACGTAACCACTAGTCATGAATTTAAAGTGGTCATGACCTGTTAACTTCTCAGAAACCTAGCAGAAGCCAACATAGCTCCTTTTTGAGGACATTCATTTTTAATCTAGACCTTGAATAATTTACTCAAATTTTCTTAAAAGGAATGTGAGTAACTCACAGAATTAATAATCAAACAAGGAAATGTGCTCTACCACATGTGAGAATGAGCAAGACCATACCCTAAAATAGTTTAGATAACGGAATTACTAAACAGAATGTGGAGTAACTGTTAACTGTGTTTAAAGAAATAATTTGTGCAGGGAAGAAGACTAAACAGCAACAGTCCTCTAATTTTTGCAAGTAAAAATAGTTATGGTTAAAATTAACACAATTAAGGGGATTAACAGCAGATTAGATAAAATTAGAGAATCAGTAAATTGGAAGAGTTTACAAGAAACTACTCAGAAATCAGCACAGAGAGGCAAAGAGAATATTTTATGAAAGTATATGTAACGATGTTCTGAAGAGTCTTTGCTATTATTTACTACATTTCAAATCAAGTTGTAGAATTAACATCTGGATTTTATTTTATAGCTTTTCATTTCTGAAAAGTTTAAAAAAGCAGGAAATGTGGAATACTGAGTGATAAAAATGGCCTAAAGTAGACATTTAATAAGAATTTCAGAAGGAAAGGTTAGGAAAAATGGGGCAAAATCATTATTTTAAGAGGTAATAGCTGGGACTTTTTCTGAATTGAGGAGAGAGATCAGAGTAGAGCAGCCAGGGGAAAAAAGGCAGATTACATTTAAAGGTAGGTGAGTGAACAGCTGACTTTCCAACAGTAAACAGTTGACTGCAATAGACACTGGAGTGGTAGTATTACTATACCAAGGGAAATAACTGTCAATCTATAATTGTATGCCTTGCAAAAGTGTAAAAGGGTGAAATATAATGAGAGAAATTGTAACTTAGGAAAGCCTCATTAAAGGAAATTGCAGAGGTGAAATAAATGATTTCTGATGCCAAGTATATAGAAAGGACTGCAGAGCAAAGTGAGAGGTGTGAATAAATCTAAATATTAACTGTATAAAATAGTGTCTTACGGATTAAACATAACAACACAAACTTAGAGAGAGCAATTAAATTAATATTTAAGGGTACTTTTGTATCTAGAGAAAAGATACTGATTAGTTTTTAAAGTTTTTATGTTGCAGTGTGAAGGATACCCATTCAGAAATAAAATTAGAGTAAATAACTGTGAAACTGGAAGAAAGGAAAATGTAGAATAAGAAAGGGGCTCCCAGCACAAAGATAAAGTGGTAGGTTTGTTTGTTTGTTTATTTATTTATCCATCTATCTATCTACCTATCTGAGAGAGAGTGTGGGAGCAGCAAGCTGGGGGAAGGGCCAGAAAGAAGGCAAAGGGAGAGAATCTCAAGCAGACTCCACGCTGAGTGTGGAGCCCAATGTGGGGCCTGATCTCATGACCCTGAGATCATGACCTGAGCTAAAACCGAGTCAGACGCTTAACTGACAGTCACCCAGGCACCCCTAAAGTGGTAGATTTCAACCTAAATGTTTAGATAGCAAAAATAATAAATATCATCAGACTTTGTGTAAATAAAATGTTATGTTATTTACATGTGATGTCAAAAAGATAAGGGAGCATACACCATAAAGTAGTAAGCAACCAAAATCAGTCTGTAGATTTAACATAATCCTTATCAATATCCTAACTGGCTTCTTTGCAGAAATTGATGAGATGATATAAAATTCATATTGAAATTCAAGGGACCCAGAATAGCCAAAACAATCTGGAGAAAGAACAAAGTTGAAGAATTCATATACAGTCCTTATGTTAAAACAGTGTTGCTACAGGAAGAGCATAGACAAACAGGTCAATGGAAGAGATTTGAAAGTCAAGAAATAAACATATCTGTCTATGTTCAACCGACTTCTGGCAAAAGTGCCTAAAGCATTCATTCAATAGGGAAAGAATAGTCTTCTTAAGAAGTTGTCTTGGGACAAGACAAGTAGATATCCATATGCAAAAGAATATATTAAATGCCACCCTGACTCACAGTGTACAAAAAAATGAACTCATTTGAATTAAACATTAAATATAAGAACAAAAACTATACAGTGATTGCAAGGAAACATAAAATCTTCATGACTTTGTATTTGACAGTGGTTTCTTATATGACACCAATAGCACAAGGAACAACAACAACAAAAATTGGATATCATAAGAAATTTTTTAAATCTTGCCCTTTAGAGGGCACCATGAAGAAAATGATAGGGAAATTTAAAAAACAAAAAGTAATGCATTTACATTAGCACTGCTTCCCCAAAGTGAAATAATGAGGTGTGTAGCTAATTAAATATGTAGGAAATCTATATGAGTAATATGACAACTCTTATGAAAGAAATTAAAGAATTACTAAATGAGATAGGAAGACACAGTATTATTAGTTTTTCCCAAGTTGATCTGTAGATTGAATGAAGTCCCATTCAGGATACCAGGAATTTATTTTGTGGTTATTAACCAACTGGTTGTAAAATTTATACAGAGAGTCAGAACACCAGAGTTGCCAGCATAATATTGAAGGAGAATAGTCAGAGAACTGAGGTTTCCTGACTTCAAGAGTACTATAAAACTACAGTGATCAAGGCAATGCGTTAGTGGTAAAAGAATAGACAAATAGATCAATGGAACACAATAGAGAGCCCAGAAAAAGACTTCCAATAATTCAGTAAACTGACAAAGGAGCAAAGGCAATACAAGGGAGAAAATACAGTCTTTTTAACAAATGGTGATGGAACAACTTGACACCCACATGCAAAAAAGTTATTCTAGGCACAGATCCTATATGTTCTCATAAAAAGTAATCCAAGTGGATCAGACCTGAAACTTATAGAAGACAGAGAAAAATGTATTTGATCTTGGGTTGGTTGATGACTTTTTAAAAATTTTTTACTTAATGTTGGGGCATTGGAGTGGCTCAGTTGGTTAAGTATCTGCCTTTGGCTCAGGTCCTGTGGGATCGAGCTCCACACTGGGCTCCATGCTCAGTGGGGAGCCTGCTTCTCCCTCTCCTCTGCCCTTACCCCCTGCTTGTACTCTTTCTCTCTCTCCCTTTTTCTCAGTAAATAAAATAGGGGTGCCTGGGTTGCTCATCAGTTAAGTGGCTGCCTTCGGCTCGGGTCATGATCCCGGAGACCGGGGATCTAGCCCCCCATTGGGCTTCCTGCTCAGCCTGGAGTCTGCTTCTCCCTCTCCTTCTGTTCCTCCTCCCGCTCGTGTTATCTCTCTCTCTCATTCTTTGTCTCATAAATAAAATCTTAAAAAAAAATTTTGTTTTAAAAAAATAAAATCTTTAAAAGAAATAAAATTTTATTTTTGAGTGAGAGAGAGTGCATGCACATGTGAGCTGGGAAAGGAACAGAAGTAGAGGGAGAGAGAAAAATCCCAAGCCGACCCTATGCTGAGCCTGAGGTGGGGCTCAGTCCCACTACCCTGAGATCACAGGCTGAGCTGAAATCAGGAGTCATACACTCAACCAGCGGAGCCACCCAGATGCCCGCGGTTGATAACTTTTTAGATACAACTCTAAAAGCATGATCCATGAAGGAAGAAATTAAGTTAGACTTCCTTAAAATGAAAAACTTCTGCTCTGGAAACATTGCCCGCAATGAGAAGACATAACACACACTGGAAGAAAATACCTGCAAAAGACACAAAATGGACTGGGGTGCCTGGGTGGCTCAGTCATTAGGCATTTGTCTTTGGCTCTGGTTGTGATCCTGGGGTCCTGGGATTAAGCGTTGGGGTCCCTGCTCAGTGGGAAACCTGCTTCTCCCTCTCCTGCTCCCCTTGCTTGTATTCCCTCTCTCACTGTATGTCAAATTATTAAAATCTTAAAAAGAAGACATAATGGACTGTTGTCTAAAATATTAAAAGAAATCTTAAAACTTAATGTGAAAACAACCTGATTAAAAAATGGGCCAAAGGGGCGCCTGGGTGGCTCAGTGGGTTGGGGCCTCTGCCTTCGGCTCAGGTCATGGTCCCGGGGTCCTGGGATCGGGCCCCGCATCAGGCTCTCTGCTCAGCGGGAAGCCTGCTTCTCTTGCTCTCTCTCTACCTACTTGTGATCTCTGTCTGTCAAATGAATGAAAATATCTTTTTAAAAAAAAAAATGGGCCAAAGATCTGAACAGGCACCTTACCAAAGAAAGTTAGACAGTTGGTGAATAAACATATACTCAGAAATGCAAATTAAACAGTGAGGTACCACAACACACATGTTATAATGGTCAAAATCCACAACCCTGGAAACAACAAATGCTGATGAGGATGTGGAACAATAGGCACTCTCATTCCTGTTGGGAACGCAAATTGTTTAGCCACTTTGGGAGACAGTTTGTTTCTTGAAAAACTAAACATACTCTTATCATACTATCTAGTAATCACCTTCCTTGGTACTTATCCAAAGGAACTGAAAACTTAACAGTCACACAAAAATCTGCATATATTGGGGTGACTGATAGGCTCAGTTGGTAGAGCATGTGACTCTTGATTTTGTGGTTGTGAGTCTGAGCCCCAGTGTGAAGGTGGAGTTTCCTTTAAAAAATCTGCATATGTTGTTTATAGTAGCTTTATTCATAATTGCTGAAATTTAGAAGCAACCAAGAAATCCTTCAGCAGATGAATGGATAAACTGTGGTATATCCAGATAATGGAACATTATGCAGTGCTGAAAAGAAATGAGGAATCAGTGGAGGAATCTTAAATGCATATTACTAAGTGAAAGACTCCAATCTGAAAAGGCTACATACTTAGTGTATGATTCTAAATATTTGAGATTCTGGAGAAGGAAAAATATGGAGCTAGTAGAAATATCAGTGATTGCCAGGGTTTGGGGGAGGAATAAATGAATAGGCAGAACAGAAGTTTTTTAGGGCAGTTAAACTTTTCTGTATGATAGTATAATGGTGAGTACATGTCTTTATACACGTATCAAAACCCATAGGATATAAATACCAAGAATGAAACTTAGGTGAACTATGGACTTTAGGTGATTATGAGGTTTCAATATAGACCCACTAATTGTAGCAAACATAAACAGTTGGTGCAGAATGTTGATAGTGGGGAGTCTGTACTTTTCACATAATTTTGCTGTGAAGCTAAAAGTGCTATAAAAACACTGAAAAACAAGATTAGGAGAAAATGATTGCAGATCATGTTTTTTTTTTTGTTTTTTTTTTTTTTAATTTACTTGACAGATCACAAGCAGGCAAAGAGGCAGGCAGAGAGAGAATGGAGGAGGAGGCAGGCTCCCTGCTGAGCAGAGAGCCCAATGGGGACTCGATCCCAGGACCCTGAGACCATGACCTGAGTCGAAGGCAGAGGCTTTAACCACTGAACCACCCAGGCGCCCGCAGATCATGTTTTTAATAAAGGACTTATATTTGTAATATAGAACTCTCATAACTCAATAATAAAAAGATAGAAAATGAGCACAGAATCTGAATAGACTTCTTTTCCAGAGAAGATACACAATTGGCTAAGAAGTCCATGGAAAATTTGTTGATCTCATTAGCTACCAGAGGAATGAAGAATCAAAATCACTATGAGATCCCACCTCCTACCTAGTAGGATGACTATAATAAAAAAGATACATATTCAAAGTTTTGGTAATGATGGGGAGAAATTAAAATCCTCATAGACTACTACTGGTTAGAATGTAAAATGGTCCCAACTGTGTTGGAAATTAGTGTGGCAGTTCTCAGTAGGTTAAACATAAATTTGTCTTATGACCTAGGAATTCCACTCCTAGCTATATACACAAAAGAAGAGTAACATATGTCTACACAAAAACTTGTACACAAATGTTAAATGCAACATTATGAAAGTGGGAAGAACCCAAATTATTATCAGCTGATGAATGGATAAATGAAAAGTGGTATAAGCATATAAAATTATTACTTAGCAGTAGAAAGAAAAGAATTTACTGATTCATGCTGCAACATTTTGAAAGCATTATGCTAAATACCACATACTGTATGATTCTGTTAGTATGAAATGTCCAGAAGACAGAAATTAGATTGGTGATTTTATAGGGTGGGGCTTAATTAGGTTGGGTGGAAATTTCCTTGGGAGGAAGTAGAGAGTGATTGCTAATGGATACTGTGTTTCTTTTTTGGAGTGATGAAAATGTCTTAATACTGATTGTGATGATGATTGCAAAATTATGTAGAGTAAAAACCAGTTGAATCATACACTGGATTAGATACACATATGTGAATTATATCTTCATAAATTTTTTTAAGTCAGTGGTATCCAAAGTGATCTACAGATTCAGTATAATCCAGAGATCCTAATGGCATCTTTTGCAGAATTAGGCAAATTAGTGCTAAAATTGATACAGAATCTTACAGGACCCTGAAGAGCCAAAAAAAAAAAAAAAAAAGTTCTAAAAATAATACAGTTGGAAATACAAGTTTCTTAATTTCAAAACATATTATAAAACTATAGTAATCAAAACTCTGTGTTATGAGCATTCAGACAGGCCTAGAACAATGAAGTGTAGAATATAGAGTATGTTTGAATCATTTGAAATCATTAAAAATGATTTTTAATTCATGTGCCAAGATCACTAGATGGGAAGGCAATCTCAAAAATCATGTTCGGGAAACTGGTTAGCCACATGGAAAAGAGTAAAATTGGACCCTCCCCTTAATATCACATGTAAAAAAATTTTTAAAGATTTAAAGACTAAAACTAGAAGAAAATATAGGGTGAAGCTTCATATTTGATTTGGCAATGATTTCTTGGATATGACACCAAAAGCATGTGTAATAAAAACAGTTTGGGATTCATCAAAATCCAAAATTTATGTATATTAACTTACAACAGAATGAAAAAGTCACCTACAGGAAAGAAGAAAATATTTGCATATCATCTGATAGAGTTAATATTTTTGAATACATAAATCCAACAACTCAACAAGAAACTCCATTTAAAAAATGGGCAAAGGACTTGAATAGACTTCTCTCCAAAGATGATCTACACATGTCCAACGAACACATGAAAATATGTTCACCATCACTGTTCATTAGAGAAATGCAAATCAAAATCATAATGAAGTATCACTTCCCACTCATTAGAATGGCTACTTTCAAAATAAAAAGTAAAAACCAAAAAATAACAGTTGTTGTAGATGATGTGGAGAAATTGGAACCCTTATGTGTTGTTTGTAGGAACACAAAATGATATAACTGCTATTGAAAACAGTATGGCTGCTCTTAAAAAACAAAGGACATTTGCACAGTCATGTTCTTAGCAGTAGTATTTCACAATAGCCAAAAAGCAAGTGAAATGTCCATCAGGAGAATGGATAAACAAAATGTGGTATATACATTTAATGGAATATTATTCTGCTTTTAAAAAGGAAGGAAATCTGTCACATAATACAATATGGATGGTCTTTGAGGACATACTAAGTGAAATAAACCACAAAGACACACTGTGGGATCCCACTGATAAATAAGATACTAAAGAGGTCAAATTCATAGAAGCAAAGCAGATTGGTGATGCTGCCAGAGAGGGAGAAATGGGGAGTTAATTGGTGTACAGTTTTAGTTTGTCTAAATGAAAAAAGTTGGGCTGTCTGTTGCACAACAGTGAATATGCTTAGCAGTACAGAACTGTACACTTAAAAGATGGTTTGGATGGTGAGTTTTATGTTATGGTTTTTAAATTCCAATTAAAAGTAAAAATTATAAAAGATTATCCACCTACCTCCCAAAGAAAAAACAACTAAAAAAAAAGCCTTTTTACATATTGATATAAAAATATATTTATAGGGGCGCCTGGGTGGCTCAGTGGGTTAAGCCACTGCCTTCGGCTCAGGTCATGATCTCAGGGTCCTGGGATCGAGCCCCACATCGGGCTCTCTGCTCAGCAGGGAGCCTGCTTCCTCCTCTCTCTCTGCCTGCCTCTCTGCCTGCTTGTGATTTCTCTGTCAAATAAATAAATAAAATCTTTAAAAAAAAAAATAAATAAAAATATATTTATAAAGTAGACTTGAAAACAGCACTACTGGGATGCCTGGGTGGCTCAGTGGTTTAAGCCTCTGCCTTGAGCTCAGGTCATGATCTCGGGCTCCTGGGATGGAGTCCCACATTGGGCTCTCTGCTCAGCGGGGAGTCTGCTTCCCCCTCTCCCTGCCTACTTGTGATCTCACATGCTCTGTCAAATAAATAAATTAAAAAAAAAAAAAGAAAACAGCACTCCTAGTACTAAAGAGTCCTTTTGTAATGATTATAAGTGAAGAATCTATCAAGAATTTTGGGGAGATTGTTTTAGGGGATTCATGCTGAAAGAGCAGCTATTATATAGCACTTGCTTATTCATTTGTATAATAGGGGATGAACAAGAGGCTGAGCTAAAGTATATAAATGTATGAAAAGTTGCTGCTTAGATGTTCTTTATGTGATTTCCTCACATTCAGTTGGCTAAAGCAAATGATGTGGCTAAATTTACAGGGCCGGAAATGTTATATTCTCAAAATGCGTGAAAGGTGGATATGCAAAATCCCTTAATCTAGGGGATGCAGGCTTTGAACAATAATAGAATCTGCTATAGCTTCCAAGAAGATAGAAGTTTAAAAAAAGAATGAACAAAATAAATCCCCATAAAAGTATGTGAAAGTAAATAATAATTAGATCTTACACAAGAGAATTAATCATACCAACACTTAATTCTTTGGAAAGACTCAGATTTATGAAGAAAAAGAAGAGGAAAATGTACTTATTTTCACTGCAGTAAAAGGGGGATGTAATTACTGATTATGGAAAAAGTTAAGAAAGAATTTTGACCAATAATCTGAACACTTAGTTACGGAAAAATTTCTAGAAAAATAGGTAACTTAACCAAAATTTTTTGGAAAAGGAAGTTGATAGAAACCATTCTTACAAATCTTCAAACTTGGAGAAAACTTGGCTTTATTAGCATGTTTTTCTAGAATTGGAATAATTCTAGTCATGCACAAGTATTTCCAGTGAAATCAGCTAGTAGTAAGTATTCAGATACTTGTTGAATGAGTAAGCAAAAAATAAATATTTCACGTATCTTATGAGAAGAGCATAACATCGATACTGATAACCTGAAGAGAACACTAATGAGAAATTCATGAGAATATGAATGAGAATCCAGCATTACAGGTTATCTAGGTATAAATATAGTAAACTTTAAGCAAATCAAATTCATTTTTTAAAAAGACGATAACCAAATTTTCATTTCAGCAGTGCAGATTGATTGTAAATCAACTTGTAAAGTTGAGAAATCAGAGTACTTCTCATGAACAGATTAAAAGATTGTGATCACCTTAATAAATGCAAAAAATACATTTGATAAAGTCAACACACATCCATGAGCTATTTTTGCAACAGAGGAATAAAATATCTTCAGTCTCATAAAGTTTGCAAAACCTACGAAACAAACATTCTGAAAGGTGAAATGTGGAAGCTAATCTCTTGTAATCAGAATAAAACAGAGATGCTCACAGTTAAATCTATCAAATATATTGGATGTCTTTGTTAGACCAGTAAGGAAAAACAACCAAAATAAGGATAAGGGCTAGAAGGAAGAAATAAAAATGATTATTATATGGAGCACTAGGTGTGGTGCATAAACAATGAATCTTGGCACACTGAAAAAATTAAATTAAAAAAAAATAACGATTATTGTAGTAGAAAATCCAAAAGTATTTTATGGTTGAGTGATCAGAAATAGTAATTGCTTAAAGTTTTCTAGGTAATTTTTTAAAATCCAGAGATTTTAAAAATCTCTGAGCACCTGGGTGGCTGAGTTTGTTAAGGTCTGTTTTAGGCTCAGATTACAGTCCCAGGGTCCTCTATCGAGCCCAGGGTCTGGCTCCCTGCTCAGTAGGGTCTGCTTCTCCCTCTGCCCCCTCTCCCTGTTCATGGTACATGCTCGCTCGCTCACTCTCTAAGAAATAAAATCTTTAAAAAAAAAGAAGATCCAGAGATTTTCTTACATAATAGTGGTTAGTTGGAAATAGTAACTTTTTAAAAAATTGAACTCTGATAGACATAAAATACTAGTTTTAGGTGTACAACATAGTGATTTGGCAATCATACACATTATAAAATGTTTACCACAATAAGTGTATTTACCATCTGTCACCATACAATGTTGTTACAATATTGAGTATATTCCCTTGCTGTACTTTTCATTTCTGTAATTTATAATTGGAAGTTTGCACTTCTTAATCCCCTTCATCCCCTCCCCTGTGGTAATCACTAGTTCTGTTTATGAGTCTATTTCTGTTTCTGTTTTTTAGATTTCACATGTAAGTGAAATCTCATGGTGTATTTCTTTCTCTGACCTATTTCACTTAGTATAATGTTATTGCAAATGGCAGAGACTTCATTATTTTTTATGAAGTAATAACCCATCATATATGTGTGTGTGTATATATATGTGTGTGTTTGTATATATATATCTCTCATGTCTTACTTATCCATGCATCTATTGATGGACACTGAAGTTGCTGCCATATCTTGTCTACTGTAAATGATGCTATAATAAATATGTATGTTTCCAAATTAGTGTTTTCCTTTTCTTTGGGTAAATACCCAGAAGTGGAATTATTGGATTATATTAGTATTTTTGGTTTTAATTTTTTGAGGAACCTCTATACTGTTTTCCACAGTGGCTACACCAATTTACATTCTTTTTTTTTAAGATTTTTTTATTTGACAGACAGAGATCACAAGTAGGCAGAGAGGCAGGCAGAGAGAGAGGAAGGGAAGCAGGTTCCTGCTGAGCAGAGAGCCCAATGCGGGGCTCGATCCCAGGACCCCAGGATCGTGACCTGAGCTGAAGGCGGGAGGCATTAACCCACTGAGCCACTCAGGCACCCCTACCAATTTACATTTTTAACAATAGTGTACGAGAGCTCCTTTTCTCCACATCCTTGCTAACACTTGTTATTTCTTGTCTTTTTGTACTAGATATTCTCACTGGTATGAAGTGATATTTCATCGTGGTTTTGCTTGGCATTTCCCTGATGATTAGAGACATTGAGCATCTTTTCTTATGTCTCTTGGCCTGAATATCTTTGCAAAAATGTCTATTTAGATCTTCTGCCAATTTTTAAATCATATTGTTTGGGTTTTTTGGTGTTGGGTTGTAGGAGTTCTTGATACAGTTTGGATATTAACCCTTTATCTGGTTTGTCATTTGCAAATATTTTCTCCCATTTTAGTAGATTGCCCTTTTGTTTTGTTTTGTTTCATTTTTTGATGGTTTTCTTTGCTGTATAAAAACTTTTTAGTGTGGGGACCTGGATGACTTTTTAGTGTGGGGACAAGTGTCTAACTTGATTTGGCTTGTGTCATGACCTCAGGGTTGTGAGATCCAGTCCTATGTTGGTCTCACTGCTGGCCATGGAGCCTGCTGAAGATTCTGTCCCTTCCTCTCCCTCTGCCCACCCCCACATACTCTTGTGCATGCATGTGTGCTCTCTCTCTCTCTTTCAAAAAACAAAACAAAAAAAAGCTTTTGAGTTTGATATAATCCCAGGTTTTTTTTAATCTTTAATGAATTTTAAGATTTTATTTAATTGTATAAAACAGTCATGAAGAATCTGTTTATTTTCTATGACTACCATAACAGATTATCACATATTTGGCAGCTTGAACTAACATGAATTTATTATATAATTTTGTAGGTGGTTATTACAGGCGAAGTCAGCTGGCTTCTCTACTCCAGGTGTACAAGACTGAAATCCAGGTGTTCCTGCCTGAGCTCTTATCTGTGGGTTTTATGTGAGAATCACTTCCAAGTTCATTCAGATTGCTTACAGAATTCAGTTCTTTGTGGCTACATGTAGACTTGAGGTCCCTCATTTCCTTTTTGATTATCTAGAGCCTCTTGACTCCTTTAGACCACCTGCGTTCTAGGTTAGTTGCAGTATCAGCCTTCAAATTAGTAGCAGCTGGTGGAGCCCTGCTTTTTGTCCGAGATTTTTTTTTTTTTTTTTTTTGCCACATCTCTTGTCTAGTTGGAGAAAGTTATTTGCTTAATCCAGAGTAAGCTCCCAATTTTAAGGTCACTTATTAGAAATCTGAATTACATGTGCAAATTCCTTTTTGCATTTATTTAACATAATCACATGTTACAGGGATTGGGATCTGGATATGGTTGAAGGACCCTTCTGCCTCCCATGGGCTAGATCTTTTAGAAGGTAAATCTTTGAAAAGGCAAAAGTTTTAGCCAGACTTTTAAGGAGATTATTATAATAATTAAAGGTGTTAGTAAAGATTTAAGTAGCGAGAGAACTGTCAAGTTCATGTTTGAAAGAGCTGTTGTGGTAAAGAGGGTAATTTTCCCAAAATCAATTCAAAAGTCAACTAAATACCAGTAAGTATTTCAACAGATTTTTTTCAAAGGAATTTAATAAGCTGATTCTAAAATTTATATGAAAATGTAAAGGACGATAAACTCCTCACACTCCTAAAAGCAGGACGACTCGTTTTAGCAAATTAAAGATACGGACCATAGAAATGGAATAGGAGGTCCCAAAAGAGTTGCATGCATATATGCACACTTGGTAAATGACAGGTAGGATTACAAATCAAGGAGAAAATCTGATTTCTAATATGTAGTTCTGGGAAAATTGTGTGGGGAAAAAAGTGAAAATAAAGACTTCTGCCTTCTAGTGTCATTCAGATCTATTCCAGTGAAAGGCAAAAGCAAAAAGCTGTGAAGGGATAATAGTAAAAGATCTTCCTGATCTCACAGCGGGGAAAGGTTTCTTAAGTGGACACAAAATACACAACCATAAAGGACAAATTGCTAGAGCATGCAGCTCTTGATCTCAGGGCCATGAGTTCAGGCCCCACATTGGGCACAGAGATTTCTTCAGGAAAATTTTTAAAAATGTAGAGTACAAATCAATAAAAGATGTAGTAGAAACTGATTATAAGACATGAACCAGCATTTCACAGGAGATGAAGCCCAAATGACTAAATCATGAAAAAGTGTTCCACATTATTAATCAAGAAGATGCAAATTAAAATGTCAATGAAATATTTCATGAAATCCACGTGAGCAAAATTAAAACAACAGACAAATGTTTGGGAGTATTGGAACAAGAACTTTATTCATGTGTGGAAATAAAAAATGTAAAACCGTATCTTATGCTCACCATCTGTACATAAGATTATGCTCCTGAGGGGTGCCTGGGTGGCTCAGTCAATTAAACATTTGCTTTCTGCTTGGGTCATGATCCCAGGGCCCTGTGATCAAGCCCCACATTGGGCTTCTTGCTCAGTGGGGAGGCTGCTTCTCCCTCTCTCTCCCTCTGCCTGCCACTCCCCCTGCTTGCTTATGCTCTCTGTCAAGTAAATAAATAAAATCTTTAAAAAAAAATGCTCTTGAGTTGCATTGTTCCAATTATCCAATATTAACCACCTGTGGTCACTGAGTTTTCACAATGTGATTAGTCCAAAAGGAGATTTGCTTTAAATGTACAATATTGGATTTTGAAGGCTTAGTTAAGAAGGATGTAAAATATCTCAATGATTTTTATAATTATTGCATAATAAAGTAATGGGTTAAATATTAAAATTTCACTGTTTTAAAAATGTTTTTAATGTAGCTACTGGAAAATTTAAAGTTACTTGTGGTTTTCATGATGTGTATATTGGACAGCATTGCTCTAGAGGAACTTAAAAGTGTTCATCAGGAACAGTACATAACAGTATAGCAGAATTGTTCATTATAGTCACAGATTGGAAATAACTAAAATACCTATCAGCTAATGACTGGACATGTTATGGTATAGTATATAAGGTATAAATTATATAGTAATGAAAATGAATGACAGCTATAAACATCTTTATGAATGAATCTTGAAAATAGCTTTAAGTGTAAGAATTAAGAAAGGTTGTATACAGTGTATGATTCCATAAAGCTCAGGGGCAGTTCAAGTCAAACATGTATCTTTCAGAAATGTATGTATACATAGAAGGTCATAGAAGAAAAGCCAGGAATGATCGACCAGATTTCAGGTCAAAATGTAGGTGATTTTGGGGGAAAGGGACTAGGATATATGGGTTCTAATGTATTAACAGTGTTGTTTTTGTACTTGCTCTAAGAATGTTTTCTGGAGAAGTTTCACATGTATATTTAATACATTCTTCTGTATGGCATATTTACTAACAGTATATAAAATGAGGCTAACATGAATTGGGATGTGTAGGACAAGAGGCAAGCCAGAGCTGACTAACTCACTTCTTGAAGCTGCAGGGTCCTTGAGTTAAAAC
Source organism: Enhydra lutris kenyoni (assembly GCF_002288905.1). Taxonomy (NCBI): domain Eukaryota; kingdom Metazoa; phylum Chordata; class Mammalia; order Carnivora; family Mustelidae; genus Enhydra; species Enhydra lutris. The sequence continues at coordinate 4,248,473 of NW_019154087.1, read as the reverse complement.
TCAAGGTAGGTTGAGCCTGTCTTTGTTTTATGGCATCTAAGTATTCTTCTTATCCAGTGGTCTGGTTGGGGTCATGGTGGAAACTTGGACAGTGTTGAAGGCACTATTAATAGAAGAGATACAGATAGGAATTGCCCAGTCTACTATCTCTTCTGATACCACCCCCACCTAATTAGAAATCTTTAGTTTGAATCTGCAGAACAAGGGAGAGAAACCATTATAACTAGTTCCTCAATCATTGTACTCTCTGTCCAAGTTGCTTATGTGGAAACCTAAATATACTCATACCTTTGTTTCCAGCATTTCAAGAAGAACCTTCAAATTGAAAGCTTCTGAATTACATCAGTCAGCCTGCTTATCTCATCCTTAGGCTCATAACATTTGCTGTTGTGCAGTATGCCAGCTTTGTCTAGTACTTCCTGGAATATTATGTGAAGTTATCACTGGTGGTGGAAGTGTCAATTTCCAGAGGTGGTCTTGGAGTTACTGGCTTTGAGTTGTATAAGAAAACATTTCTAATTGCTGAATGACCAAGACCATTGCAGAGACATTGTTGAGAGAGTATACTGAGTGGGAGCTCTCTCTTCTACCTTGACCCATAAAATATCTGGAATTGTGGATACCCAGTGGCTGCTCTTGATTTTGCTGACTACTCCACTGTCTCTTACCACATTCCCCTTAAAATGCAAGTAGGCCCTGGTCTGTATTTGTTGCAGGTAGGGAGAGGAACTTCAGCTGTGGTGAAGTCTTTGGTATATTGCTGGAAATGGTATACAAATACACCTGGAGTTAACCACATCATCACCTGGCAGACATCATATGGGCATCTGGCATCATATTGATTTGGCAAGAAGAGAGTCATCTAAATTTCCCCTCACCATCAATTGAGCTGTTTCTCTTCTCACTAGAGAAGAACACCAAGTTGAGAACCTCTCTGGCAATACTGAGGCCTATTCCTGACCAAGAGTCAACCTGTGTGCAGGTTCACGGAGTACAGTTTTGGACCAAAAACCAACTTTTATGTATCTCAGATGGGGATTGTTCTCTGCCTCATAGGGTTGTAAAGACTTGGGAACTGTAAGGACTGGGCATGTATTAGAACAAAGGCCGTATAGTTTTGCGGGACCAGTAATAATTAATAATAACCAGTGCAGGGGAGACCAGGAATTTAAAGAATGCAGAAGTTTCAGGCTTTGCATAGAAATTGTGACATCAAAATGTAGTCTGTGGAGTTCTTCCTGGGTGCCAAATGTTAGACATTACCATGATTAATCCTTTTGTGTATTTGAAAATGTAAAATTCTTTTTTTTTTTAAGATTTTATTTGAGAGAGTGAGAGATCATAAGCAGGGGGAGTGGCAGGCAGAGGGGGAGGGAGAAGCAGGCTCCCTACTCAGCAAGAAGCCCAATGTGTGGGACTCGATCCCGGGACCCTGAGAGCGTGACTTGAGCCAAAGGTAGACTCTAAACTGACTGAGCCACCCAAGTGCCCTAAAATGTGAAATTCTTACTTCTTCCTCCTAATACCTTAATCTGAAGGACTCTCAGATCACTTTCCTCTCATGCATAACATGAGGCCCCAAATCAAGTGTAATCACTCTCTTTTTAGAAATGCTTTGAGGGGTCGCCTGGGTGGCTCAGTTGGTTGGATGACTGCTTTTGGCTCGGGTCATGATTCCGGAGTCCCAGGATCGGGTCCCGCAAGAGGCTCCCAGATCCATGGGCTCTGACCTTCTCCCCTCTCATGTTCTCTCTCACTGTGTCTCTCTCAAATAAATAAAATCTTTAAAGAAAAAAGTTTTAAGGGGTGCCTGGCTGACTTTGTTGGTAGAGCATGTGACACTCTCGAGGTTGTGAGTTTAAGCCCCATGCTGGGTGTAGAGCATTACTTAAAAATAAAATCTTGTTTTGGAAAATGTTTTGAATTGACTTCCAGCTGGAAGACAGGTGAATCAGGAGACCTGATTTCAGGTTTTGCCCCATTATTTAAATTCCAGCCATAATCCCTTGCATATGTTAGTGTCTTATTTTGACATACATACTTCAACTATGGTAGCTTTATAATAAATTAACTCTTTGCCAGGGATTCAATCATTAACATATATTTGAGTGCCTGCTATGTGCCAGATGGTGCTGGGAACTGGGAATGTGGTAGTGAACATGACTGACTACTGAAAATACAATCTTCTAGTAATTTATAATGATGGTGTCATTGGGAGGAGGGTGGGTAGATGGAGATAATTAGACTAGAAAATCTATTCAATAGATAACAACCATGATTGACCATTGAATTTAGTTATGAGCCTCTTCATAAACAGGAAAGAAGAAACTTGCTGAGTAACCTAAGTGGAACAGTTGGGGGAAAAATCTGAATGAAGAAATGACTAGTGGAAATATGAGTATAATACATTCAAATGTATGTGAGTATTATTATATTGAATAATATGAGTATTGATTGAACTTTGGTATAAGGTATTGGAGAAATAGTACCTAAGGGAACATAACCAGTGAGAGAGTGTGGTATGTGTGTATGTACTAGTATATTTTTAAAGAATGGAAAATACCAGAACATTTACATGGTTATGGGAATGGTTGAGTGGAAAGGGAGAATTGAAAATACAGAAGGGAGTAGAAAAATGGGGCTAAGTTCTCAAAGACTGGAAAGGATTCAGAGTATGTGGAGCAGGGTTTGTCAGCCTCAGAACTATTGACATTGTGAATCAGATAGTTCTTTTGTGGGGACTGTCTTGTGCAACACTGGATGGTTAGCACTAGCCCTGGCCTCCACTCTTCAGATGTCAATAGCACCCTACCCCCACCAAAAAAAAAAAGTACCTTTAGTAGAGGGGGAGCTGTGGGAAAAATCACCTCTACTTGAGAAGGGCTTATACAGAGGTAGTGGCCTTCAAAGTGATCCTGTCTTTATCTGGAGAGAAGTAGAACATGGGTGTGGGAGAGCTTGTAGATTTGGTGGTGGAAATATGAGGGAGCGAGTTCCTTCTCATCATTTATCCTTTCTCAGTGAACTGGGTCAAGCTTATGGGGCTTGTGAAAAGTGTTGTGATGAAGACAAAAAGTCATTTTTGTAGAATGAGAGACTAAAGTTCTTAGAAAAATCAGAGAATCCTAGTGAGCAGTGGGAGACTAGAGGCTATTTCTTTTGGAGGAAGTTTTACTGTAGAGGCTTTAGACCAAAGAGACCAGAGGAAAATGGAGGATAGTACTGAGATTGTTACTTATTTCTAAAACTGATGGATAAAAGTATCTAGATCTTACTTGATCTTGAGCATTTGGCTTTCCCATTAGACAGTATTCTTTTGCTTTTCCTCCTACTTCTATAGCCACTTTTTTTTTCAATTTGATTTACATGCTTTTCTTTGTTCCTTAAATGCCAGAGGTTCTTAGACTTATGACTTAAAACTCTTCCTATTGTCTTTAGGCAATCTTTCTACTCATGGCTGCATTCATGACTGTTTTTTAGTCTCAATTCTTTTATGTCTAGATTAGATTTTGATCCTAAATTGCAGGTACAGTATATCTAGGTGTTTCCTGGGACATTTCATCATATTTGTCCTAGAGAACTTCAAAATAATCAACATGCCCCAAACTGAATTTATTATTTCATAGTTCAAACCACGCTCCCCGCAAGCTCCTTTTCTTCCCCCAAATATTTTTGTATGTATTACATACAAAATATATTTGTATGTATTACAATATCATGTATATATTACAATATTTTGTATGTATTACAATATTATGTATGTATTACATTAATATTTTGTATGTATTACAAATATTATGTATCATATTGCTCTATGATTCCTATCTTGGTAATTGGCTCTATGAGCCCTGAACTTTGTCATGGGTATAGCTCCCTTGCCTCACATTAGTCAGTAAGCCTCCTTTGTACTCTCATATTTCATGAATTCTTCCATACCTCTTTCTTTCCACTATTCCACCCTTATTGCACATCAAAATACTGTTTCCCAAAGATACTCTTCTCATATCTGGCTTTTCCATGTATTTCTTCAAAGTCTTCAAATGCTCTTGCCCATCATCTTTGTTAGACAAACTCCTATTCATTTTTCAAACTTGATTGGACATCAGCTTCTTTGAGCATCCTTTCCTGGTCTCCACTTCCTGCTCTTTCCACAGCACCTTATATAAACCTCTGTTTTAGCAGAATACAAGTGAAGGAGGTTGGTTCAGGTATTCTGGATATGATTATTTGTAAGGATAAATTCCCAGGTGATCCTTCTGTGGAGAATAAGTAAAAACCTAGATAAAATTATTGAAAAAAAAATTACAAAAAATAGGGTATAGCTCACTAATTCCACAGATTAAATGTGAGAATCTAGAGAAAGAAACTGAATTCAGAACAGGTGTTCACTCTGAAGGCATGTACTAAACAAGGTGAACTTCATTTTGAAATTCATAACCTTGTGAACATGGTACAGGTGATAAACCCCAGGATCTACTCAAGTGAGGAAGTAAAATAGGAGACAAGGCCATATCTTCAAGTGTGACAGTGAACTAGAAATAAACTCACCACTCACTTGAGGCATGAAGAGAAGAAACTGTAAGAAAAATTGCATACCTGGGTCTTGGTTCTGAATAGAGGCAGGTAGAAAGTGCTCTGAGAAGTAACTGTGTGCTGGTAGTCATTTAGGGATATGCAGTTCAAATTTGTAATACATTTTATTAGAATGACAAAAGTTAAACAGTATAAAGTAATTCTAGCTGCTAATAGTCATAGGTGCCTGGCATAACCAAACCTACATCGTCTTTGGAGGAACTTACTTCAGAGGATGGCAGACTCTTCTGTATCAGGCTGGATAGTAAATATTTTTGACTTTGCCAGATATTTTGGCCCATTAGTTGTAGTTTGCTTCCCAGACTGACTTCATTCCAAGCCTCAAAATAATTTCCATAAAATATTTTCTGAAGAAAATAAGTAGCTCAGAGAAAAAAATTAATAAACACTCATGGAAATAAGATACCAAGTGCATTCTACAGCTGAAATAACAGCAAAAAGAAACCCACATATACTTTGAATGTTGGAATTACCCAGTCACAGAATAGCAGCCATAGTATATAAAATAAATGTTTTATGTAGTTCAGTTAATAAATGATGAGGTTCAAAATATGAGAAGGGGAAAATAAAAAGCAGATTTGAAAAAAGGAATAGAATTCCTATAAGCGAATGTTCATTTATAATTAAGAATTCATGGTTGGATTTAATAGCCAGTGAGACAAAGCTGATGAGACACTCACTGAGAATTAGTAAATTGGAAGAGAGGTCAGCATAAATTACGCACAGTAAAACAGAGTGAGAGACCAAGTATGAAAGACATTCAGGAACTAGATCTAACTAGTTCCAGAAAGAGGAGGGAGAAAGGGGGTGCTGAGGGAATATATGAAGATAAAGGGCTAAGAATTTTCTAGAACTCAGGGAATATAAGTTTAATAAATTGAGTTTGTTTCAGAATCAAACTAATTTAACATTAGGATACCAATTTGCAACATTTAGAGGTTAGAAGAGAAAAATATAAACTTAATAGTTGTAGCAATAGCATTTGATAAGTTTATATTTATTTATGATTTTGGAAAAGAATTTGCAAAATAGATGTAAGTTTCTGTAACCCAAATAAAAATATCTATCTGTACAGGAACCTGCATTTAACATTATACATAATGGTAAAAAATTTAAAGCATTCATTTAAAGAGTAGGATGAAGTTAATAGCTATTTTAGAAATCTTAGAAATTTAAAGATAAATTATTAGACTTGTTAGTCTGCAACAAGATTCCTAGATATAAAGATCAATATATAAATGTCTTTTTGCATTCTTTCTAGCAACCAGAAAAATGAAAATTAAAAAAAAAAAGAAGCTACTGTTTATAATAGCAGCAAGAAGTAAGAAGCAGGGGTGCTTGGGTGGCTCAGATGGTTGAGTGTCTGCCTTCGGCCCAGGTCATGATCTTCAATTCCTGGGACTGGGCCCAGTGTCATTGGGCTCCCAGCTTAGCAGGGAGTCTGCTTCTCCTTCTCCCTCTGCCTCTCCCCCTAGTTATGCTCTCCTTTCTCTCAAATGAATAAATAAAGTCTTAAAGAAATAAGAAGTAACTAGGATAATTGTAACTAAAAATGTGCAAGATTTTTGCGGAGAGCATTATAAATTTTATTTTAAAAATTAAGAGATTTAAATAGAGATGCTATCTTTACAGACTGCAAGAATTAATATAGTAGTAATGGTCCTCAGATCTTGATTTATATATTCATTGCAGTCCCTCAAGTTTTCCCACTCATTCTTTCCTTTACTCCTTTCCTATTAGGAGGAGCTGATTCCAGAATTTATATGCAAGTATAAAATATTAAAAGTATTGGTTAAAGCCTCTGCCTTCGGCTCAAGTCATGATCCCAGGGTCCTGGGATCTCAGCAGGGAGCCTGCTCCCCCCGCCCCGCTCCCGCCTGCGTCTCTGCCTACTTGTGATCTCTGTCTGTCAAATAAATAAATAAAATCTTAAAAAAAAAAAAGATGTAGAAGTATTAAAGACACCTTCAGGACACCTGGGTGGGTCAGTTGGTTAGGTGTCTGACTCTTGATTTTAGATGGGATCATGATCTGAGGGTCGTGGGATTGAGCCACACATCATGCTCTGTACTGGGCAAGCTCTGTGCTGGGCGTGGAGTCTTCTTGGAATTCTCTCTCTTCCTGTGCCCTTCTCCCTTCCCCTCTCCACTCTTTCTCTCCCCCCCTCCAACTCCATCTCTTTTAAAAAGGGGGGACAAAAGACACTTAAAGAAAAAGTGCAGAGTTAACTTGTCCTACCAGATATTAAGACTTTTAATAAAGCTGTAATAATTAAAATGATGAAATGTTGGTAATGCACATATAGATAATTTGAGAGAATAGAGAACCAGGAATATTTTATTTAAATATAGACACAGGATATATAACACAGGTGGTTATATTGCAGAGCAATGGGGAAAGAATGCACTACTTATTAGTGAGTCAATAAGATACTTTCATGGGGGAAAAATAAAATTTGAACCCTGCCTCAAACTACATTTACATTACTTTTTAGTGGATTAGGAACCTAAATGTGAAAGACAAAACAGTAAACCTTTTTCTAAGAAAATATCTCAACTACTTGTGGGGGAAGGTGAAGGAAGGCTTTTTTCCATAAATATACATAGTTATTGGTGCATTTTATATTATTAAAATAAGTATATTCATAAATGATTATTTTTATTGTATATTTGCATTTACTTGTGAAATTTTTTCCTGTCATAATTTTCTTACTCCTGATTATGGCCTTTTCTTTCCACACAAAGAATTCACTTTATTGTTTCTTATAAGGCTTGTTTAGTGATAATGAGCTCCTTAACTTTTGTTTGTCTGGGAAACTCTCTCTGTTCTTTTATTCTGAATCATAAGCTTGCTGGGTAAAGTATTCTTGGTTGCAGAGTTTTTTCCTTTCAGTACTTTGAGTATATCAGTGCACTCTCTACTGGTCTACAAAGTTTCTCCTGAGAAGTCAGCTGATAGCCTTACAGGGTTTCATTGTATATAACTGTTTTCTTTTCTCTTGCTCCTTTTAAAATTCTATCTTTAATGCTACTTATATGTCATTTTACTTATTGTGTCTGGTGTGAACCTCCTTGGGTTAATTTTGTCGGGTGCTCTCTCGTTTCTGGATCTGGATTTCTCTTTCTTTTTCCAGATTAGGGAAATTTTCAGGTGTTACTTCGTTAAATCAGTTTTCTGACCCTTTTTTCTTTCTTCTTTTTCTGGGATTCCGATAATGGAAACAGTATTACACTTGATGATGTTACTGAGTTCCCTTAATCTCTTCTCATTTTTTATAGTTTTTCCTTTTGCCTGGTCAGCTTGGTTGCTTTGTATTACCCTGTCTTCCAGGTTGCTGTTTCATTCTTCTGTCTCTTCTAATCTGCCACTGATCCCTTTAGTGTACTGATTTTTATTTCTGTATACCCAGTATGGAGGTTAAAGCACAAAGCAGCAAATTCAGTTATTTCTACAAAAACCAGTCAAGGGATGCATGAAATAAAAGGATGTAAAAAGTGACATCATATTTTAATGCATTTAGAATGGGTTGAAACTTAAGTAACCATTAGTTTAATATAAACTGCAGTATGTATAAGACATTATATATTAACTAAGGTAACCACAAATCAAAAACCTATAATAGATACACAAAAAATAAAGAAAAGAATCCAAGCAAAGCACTAAAGAAAGCTGTCAGACCACGAGGATGAGAGCAAGAGAAGAAAAGTACACAGAAAAACTACCAAAACAACCATAAAACAAGTAGTAAAATGGCAGTAAGTAATACTTACCAATTACTTAAATATAAATGGACTAAATGCTCCAATCAGAAGATATAGGATAACTGATTAGTTTTTAAAAAGACCTATCTATACATGACTTCTGAGACTTGCTTCATACCTAAAGAAGTTCTGTGTGAAAGTGAAGGAATATTGAAACACTTACTATGCAAATGAAAGTGAAAAGAAAGCTGGAGTAGCAATATATATTGTTGGACAAAATAGCCTTGAAAACAAAGACTATAATAAGAGAAAAAGAAGGACACTACATAATGAAGGGAACCATCCGATGATAAAATGATTGTAAATACTTATGCATCCAGCATGGAAGCACCTAAATACATAAACCAACTATTAATGGAAATAAAGGAAGAAATTGACAGTAACACAATAGTAGGGGGCATTAACCCTATAGGTCTTTCAGATAGAAAATCAAGGAAATGGTGGCTTTGAATGACGTGTGGACCAAATGGACCTAATAGATATAAGGTTTCATCCAAAAAACCAAAATACACATTTTCCCCTGAGATTTTACCTATTGAGAATGACTGCTCAAGTGAGCGGGGAAAGGGAAGAGGGAGAGAGAATCCCAAGCATTCTGTGCTGAGCATGGAGCCTGATGTGGGGCTCAGTCCCATGACACTGATATCATGACCTCAGCCAAAGTCAGGAATTGGCTGCTTAACCAACTGAGCCACCCAGGTGCCCCTAAATACACATTCTTAAGTGCACATGGAACATTCTCCAGAATAGATGACATTAGGCCAAAAAAACAATTCTCAATAAAGTTAAAAAATTTAAAAACATCTTTTCTACCCACAGCAATATGAAACTGGGTATTGATTAATCACAATACAAAGCTTGAGGGGCACCTGGGTGGCTCTGTCAGTTAAGTGTCTGCATTCCACTCAGGTCCTGTATCTTAAATATACACAATTGAGCCCCATGTTGTCCGGCTCCACGCTTAGCACGGAGCTTGCTTCTCCCTCTCCTTTGGCCCTTCCTACTGCTTGTGCTCTCTCAGGCTTGCTCTCTTTCAAATAAATAAAATCTTTAAAAAAAAAACAAAAACAAAAACTTGGGAAAAACACAAATACATGGATGCTAAATAACATGCTACTAAACAATGAATGGGTCAACCAAGAAATCAAAGAGGAAATAAAAAAATACATGGAGACAAGTGAGAATGAAAACACAATGGTCCAAAAACTTTGGGATACTTAGTGAAAGGTGTTCTAAGAGGGAAGATTGTAGCAATATAGGCCTACCACAAGAAGGAAAAAAAAAATCTCAACCAACCTGACTTCACACCTACAGGGGCTTGAAAAAGAAGTAGAAGAAAAGAAATAATAAAGATCAGAGCAGAAATAGAGACTAAAAAAATAGAACAGATTAATGAACCACTCCTGAGTGGTTCTTTGAGAAGATGAATGAAATTGATTAACTTTTAGCTAGGTCAGGAACAAGACAAGGATGATCTAACACCATTTCTATTCAGCCTAGTACTGGAAGTCCTAGCCACAGCAATCAGGAAAAAGAAAGAAAAGGCTTCCAAATTTGTAAAGAAGAAGTAAAACTTTCATTAGTGGCAGGTAACATGATACTATATATAGAAAACCCTGAAGAATCCACCAAAAAACTATCAGAAATGACTGATGAAAACTACTGATAAATGAATTCAGTAAAGTCACAGAATACAAAATTAATATACAGAAATCTGTTGAGTTCCTTTACACTAATAATGAGTATCAAAAAGAGAAATTAAGTAAATAATCCCACTTACAGTTGCACCAAAAAGAATAAATACCTAAGAATAAACTTAACCTAGCAGGTGAAAGACCTATACTCTTAAAACTATTAAACATTGATGAAAGGAACTGAAGATGACACAAACATGAAAAGATATACTGTGCTCATGGATTGGAAGAATCAATATTGCTAAAATGTCCATACAATACAAATGAAATGTGCTACTGCAAAGAAATGTAATTTTTATAAAAACAACATTCTCCACAGAACTAGAACAAATAATCCTAAAACATGTATGGAACCACAAAAGACTCCAATTTGAAAAGCATCTTAAGAAAGAACAACAAAGCTGGAGGTTTCACAATCTCAAATTTTACGGTATGTAACAAAACTATAGTAATCAAAACAATATGGTACTGGCAGAAAATATACACAAAGATTAATAGAGCAGAAGAGAGGGCCTATAAATAAACCCACACATATATGGTCAGTCTACAACCAAGGAAGCAAGGATATATAATGGGGGAAAGACAATCTCTTTAGCTGATGGTGCTAGGAAAACTGAGCAGTTACATGCAAAAGAATAAAACTGGGCCACCTTTTTACATAATATACCAAAGTAAACTCAAAATGGATTAAGGACCTTAAATGTAAGTCTTGAAACCATAAAACTCCTAAAACATAAGCAGTAGTATCTTTGACATCAGCCATGGATGGCAATCTCTTTTCAGATGTGTCTTTTCAGGCAAGGGAAACAAAAGCAAAATTAAACTATTGGGACTACACCAAAATAAAAGTTTTTTGCATAGCAAAGGAAACCATGAAAAAAAACAAGGCAATCTACTGAATGGGAGAAAATATTTGCGAATGATGTATCCAATAAGGGACTAGTATTTAAAAATATATAGAAAACATACACTATTCAACACCAAAAAGCAAATAATCCAAAGATAGGCAAAAGGCTTGAATAGGCATACATATGACCAACCGACACATGAAAGATGCCCAACCTCACTAACCATCAAGGAAATGCAAATTAAAGCCACAGTGAGAGATCACCTTACATCTTTCAGAATGGCTAAAATCAAAACCAAGAAAAAACAAATGTTGGCAAGGATGTAGAAAGAAAGAAACCCTTGTGCATTGTTGGTGGGAATGGAAGCTGTTGCAACCACTGTGGAAAATAATATGGAGGTTCCTCAAAAAATTTCAAGTAGAATTACCATATGATCCAGTAATTCCACTACTGGGTATTTACCAAAAGAAAACAAACACAATAACTCAAAAGGATATATATACCCATATGTTTATTACAGCATTATTTGCCATAGCCATGGTATGAAAGCAGCCCAAGTGTGCATTGATTGATGAATGTATAAACAAGTGTTTTATATATGTGTGTGTGTGTTTGTGTTTTATTCCACTGTATATATAAAATAAAACATATAAGTAAATACATATTTATATTTTATATTATAAAATATATGAATAAATATAAATAAATAAAATATGTATATTTTATTCCACATATATATATATATACACACACTGGAATATTACCCAGCCATAAAAAAGGATGAGTTCTTACCATTTCAACCACATGGATGGACCTAAAAGGTACAATGCCAAGTGCAGTAAGTCAGTCAGAGAAAGACAAATACCATATGCTTTTCACTCATGTGGAATTTATACACATATGAAACAAAATAAATGAACAAAAAACCCCCCTAAAAAACAGACTTAAATACAGAGAAAAAACTTGTGGTTGTCAGAGGGAAGTGGGTAAAGGGATGGGTGAAATAATGGAGGGTAAGAGTATACATCATTATGAGCAGTGAACAATGAATTACTATATTGTACACCTGAAACTACAAATTATACCTTAATAAAACAAATCTTTAAAAATAACAAAAAAAGTATGTTTTTTAAAGAATAGTGTATGGAAAATAGATAATTTTCAAATTGAGAGAATATATTTTAGAATATAAATGGTCCCAAATGATTATCCAGTGTGTGTGAGAATTCTTAAGACTCAATAGGCAAAGAAAGCCCTTTTTAAAAATCACCAAAAGCAAAGGATATGGTTTTTGGGAAAGAGGAAATCCAAATGACAAATAAACAAATGAAAAAATTGCTTAACCTTATTATTAAATGGGAAGATATAGTTAAAACCACAGCAAAAATTGTTTGATAGAATACTGTTTTATGTTCTCAGTGTGTTGTTTCTGTATCATTGATTTTTACTGTAATTTATTTTTGTTTACTTTGGAATTAATTTGCTCTTATTTTCTAGCTTCCTAAGGTTGAAACATATTATTCACTAGTAAACCCTTTTTCCTTTTATAGTCATTTAAAGCCATAAATTTCTCTAAGCTTTGGTTTAACTTCTGGCAAATTTTGATCTGATGTGTTGTTAATCATATAGTTGAAATATTTTATAATTTTCATTGTTATTTCTTCTCTTGTTCATAGATTATTTAGAAATGTAATTTACAATTTTTAAGTATTAGAGTCCTTTAAATATTAGATCCTCTTGGGTTAAACATTTTATAATATTTCATTTCCTCTTTTGAATGTTAGTTATGTCTATAGTTTTTATGTTAGTGGTTAACTCTTAACTTCAAGATTTATTTAGAGCCATTATTGTACCACTTTATACTTTTTACTTCTCACCTAATGTTTAATACTTTTAGGCTTACAAGTAAGTATGTAACATGTAATTACAAAAATATAACTCCATTACCTTTGTGCTATTGTTGTTAATATTCTTTTACATGTGTTCTAAGTCCCATGTTAAAATAATAATATTTTAATGCTTTAAAGTATCAGTTGTCTTTAAAAAAAAAAAAGGTATCAGCTGTCTTTTAAAGAAATTGTGAAAAGAAAACAAAGTCTTTTTTTCCAACCAGTACTAAATTACCTAAATTTTTTTTTTATTTTTAAAATTTATTTATTTTTAAATTACCTAAATTTTTAAAATTCAAGTATAGTTGACACAAAAATGTTACATTAGTTTCAGGTGTACAACATAGTGATCCAAGTCTATACCTCACAGTTTGCTCTCACCACAAGTGTAGCTACAGTCAGTTGTCATACAACACTATTACAATACCATAGACAAATTCTCAATAGTGCAAAACCTTTTATCCCCATGACTTATTCATTCCTTAACTGGATTCTTGTAGATTCTTGTATCTCCCAGTCCCCTTCACCCATTTTGCCCATTCCCTATCTCTGTGGCAGCCATCAGTTTGTTCTCTGTATTTATAGGTCTGATTCTGCTTTTGCTTTGTTTATTAATTTGTTTTATTTTTTTAGATTCCACATGTAAGTGAAATTATATGGTATTTGTATTTCTCTCACTTATTTCACTTAGTATAATAGTATTTTATATCAGTCTTTTTAATTCCTTTCTCTGTTATGTTTCTATCTGCTATCATTTCCCTTTCAGCCTGTGAGCAACTTTCTAGTACAGGTCTTGTAGTACAGGTCTGCTGACAAATCATCCCAGTTTTTGTTTACCTGATAATGCCTTTAATATCTTTATTTCACACTAATTTTTGATAATATCTTTACTAGATACAGAATCTGGATTGAAAGATTATTTTTCTTGTTGTTGTTTTGCATTTTAAAGATGATACTCTGTTAAGGCCTTAAACTGTTTCTCATGAGAAATGAACCATTATCTGTATTGTTGTTCCCTTGTATATAAAGTGTTTCCCCCCCCCCATCTGGCTGCTTTCAGGATTTCCACTTTACCACTGATTTTCAGCAATTTTACTATGATCTGTCTCTGACTGGTTTTCTTTGAATTCATTCAGTTTAGGGTTAACTGAAATTTTTGGACCAATAATTTGAAGGTTTTCTTCAAAACTGAAGAGAATTTCAGCTATTGTTTCTTCCTACTCTTTCTTATTCATTTTTTAATTTTGGGATTTCAATTTTATGTATGTTATACCATTTCATAGTTTCAAAGATCCTGAGGTTCTTGTTTTCTTACCTTTTTTTCTCTTTGTCCTACTGATTGGATTATATCTTCTTTTTTTTTTTTTTTTAAGATTTTTATTTATTTGTCAGGGACAGAGGGAGAGAGAGCGAGCGAGCACAGGCAGACAGAGAGGCAGGCAGAGGCAGAGGGAGAAGCAGGCTCCCTGCCGAGCAAGGAGCCCGATGTGGGACTCGATCCCAGGACCCCGGGATCATGACCTGAGCCAAAGGCAGCCGCTTAACCAACTGAGCCACCCAGGCGTCCCTGGATTATATCTTCTAATTTGCATTTAATTTCACTATCTTTTGTCTGCCATCTCCCCTCTATTTTTAAGCTCACCCAATACAAACTTTTTAGTTTTACAGTTTCTGTTCTTTGTAGTTTACTTTTTTTGTGCTGAGATTCCTTACCTGTTCACTCATTAAGGCTATCTTTTCCTTCAGTTCATCAGACATAAATATCTAATATTTGCTTTAAAGTCCTTGTCTTAAAGTCCAACATTTGAATTTGGATTTCCAACATCTGGAAGACAGTTGCTATTGACTGCTTTTTTTTTTTTTTTTTTGACTGAGGGTTATATATTCCTTTCTTTTCACATCTAATAATCTAAAAAAATATTTTATGGAACATGGAAATACTTTAGAGATTATAGATTATGTCATCTTCTGTTGATGAATGTTGGTTTTTTTGTTCAGTTGGCTGGCCAGCTTGGAATTGCATGGGCTTGGTTTCCTCTTTGTTTGGTCAGATTTGTGAAAGCCTTTAGCTTGACAGAACTTAACCTCTAAACTCTGTCTTACCCAATGTATTGCCAAATTTTGTGTTAAACTATGCTAGGGGTCTAGAGTAGATCTTTCTTTAGGGTGTGAGCTTTGCTTTATAGCAAGGCCTAATTTTTAAAATGTATCTCACCTGGGTGCCGTGGGTATTACTGAGTAGTTAACAAGGGGTCTCCATTCTCAACTGGATTTGAATGCTTGTCATTTCCTAACACTGTGAACCTTTAGTATATCTATTTAGCTCAACCCCATAGCAGCTACTTTTGGATATGTCTCAGGGAGTCTTGTCCTCCATGTATGTAGTTTAGGCATTAGGGGGTCTGAACCTTACTCAAACTTCCTGCCCCCTTACCCGTCATAGCTCCCTCTTCTTCAGTGTTCTTTTCACAGATTGCATTGCTCCAGCTTCCTGGAATGCTAAGCACTACCTTCTCAGCTCAGCAGGATAGCCATTCTTTCCTTGGGCTGAAGCTTCCTATGCCATGGTTAGGAAATTGTATCCATAAAGAGAGCTCAGATGATGGTGGAATCCACCTTGTAAATTTCTCCTCTCAGAAATCACAGTCTTAGACTGATAGTTGTACAATGCTAGAAATAGGTACTTTGTATCAGTTTGTTGTTATTTTCACTAGGACACTTAGGCTGGTATCAGATATACTTACTAATTTCCTAATAATGATAGAATTTATGAAAAATATAGCTTGCAATTTTTTTTTTTTTAGATTTTATTTGTTTATTTGACAGAGATCACAAGTAGACAGAGAGGCAGGCAGAGAGAGAGAGGGAGGGAAGCAGGCTCCCTGCCGAGCAGAGAGCCCAATGCGGGACCCGATCCCAGGACCCTGAGATCATGACCCGAGCTGAAGGCAGCGGTCTAACCCACTGAACCACTCAGGCGCCTCAGCTTGCAAATTTTTTTATATTGTCTGTTGAGCAAAGAAAGTTTGCTCAGTATTGATAGAAGACCTAACTATGTGAATTCTCTAATACAGTAGAGTTAAGTATTATTTGGGAATTGATTCTAGAGTCCTTTTAAGTTGTAAGTTGAGTATAGCCAAAGTATTTAAACCATCCATCAGATATGTATATGGCTTAGTACAGCCCCACATACATAATGTGCATATGTATACAATAATGTAGCAGGATTAGATCAAATGTTTCACTCTTCGAAGCACTTGAGAAAATTTATGAAGATTCTAACTTGGTGGCTCTTTATGTTCATGGTCATCTTTCTTCTTAAAGACTAATTTTTAAAATAATGTAAATGCTGTTTCTCTATGGTTCTCAACTTTATTTTTAAAACATTAAAGCCCTTTTGGTGCTTGGGTGGCTTAGTCAGTTAATTGACTCTTGATCTCAGCTCATGTCTTGATCTCAGGCTCATGAGTTCAAGTGGTGCATTGCACTCCACAGTAGGCATGGAGCCCACTTAAAAAAATGCTTAATTATAAAATTAGGTCCTTGAGGACTGGGTGTAACTATACTTGTTTGAACACTTTACTTTCTAGTGATCAGAACGTTATTAAAATGTATACATCCTTTTGTTGTTTTTTTTTTTTCTTATGTGAGTTAGCATTTTAGGGTTTGATTACATTAGTACATTTGTTCATTGAATAGAATGGCAGTTGCATTCCTGGCAAACTACTGTTATTGTTACTGCTATACAAGTATAAATCAAAAATTTTTTAAAAGTCTATTTGAGAAAGAGAGCAGGGGGAGGGGGAGATGGAGAGGATGAGAGAATTTCAGGTAGACTGCTCACTAAGCATGGACCTGACACAGAGTGTGAGGTCATTACCTGAATGGAAACCAAGAGTCAGATGCTTAATCAGCTAAGCCACCCAGGTATCCCCAAATCAGATTTCTATAAGTTAAGTGTTAACAATGATACTTTGCTGAAATTGAACATTGTTTGGGTAGGTGTGATGGGGTCAGACTGTGAAGTATCTTGAAAGTTATGTGGGAATTTAGAATCAGCAGTTGTAGTTCTTATAACGTGGTGTGATCAAAATATGAATTAATATGGTTTAATTTGATACAGCCTAGCTCAGAGTTGTAGAGGGCAGAAATTGAGTTAACATACTCATTCATAATAAAGGTAAAATGAAATGTTGAGCCAAAGGGATATTATTTTTTTTCAACATTCATTAACAACTGATTATGTTCTAGGCTTTGTGAGAATGAAAAAGTGCCAAATTGGGAAGAGGTTTTATTTTAATTTTAATTTAATTTTATTTTATTTTATTTTTTATGGGAAAAGGTTTTAAAGAAATAGTTCATAGGGGCGCCTGGGTGGCTCAGTCACTTAAGCAGCCGCCTTTGGCTCAGGTCATGATTTTAGGGTCCTGGAATCAAGCCCCACACTGGGCTCTGTGCTTGGTAGAGAGTCTCCTTCTCCCTCTCACTCTCCTCCTGTGCTCTCTTTCTCTCTCAAATAAATAAAATCTTAAAAAAAGAAAGAGAGAGAAAGAAACAGTTCAGAGTATCAGTGTGATAGAAATAGGAGCATTAACAAGGAAAAACTGAAAGGGAATGATACTGGGATCACATATGAAAATGTTGATTGGTGTTATGGTGTCTCTTCATGTAAAATGTCTTTAATACTCTTTCTAAATCCTGGACATGGTAAGAAAGCCAGTGATATAGATTTTAAGGTATTTAGTGTAGAAGAGAGAATTAAAACTGGAAAAATTATTGAATTATTAAGGTATAGAAAAACAAGAGGGGAACAAAAGAGAAAAGAATGCCCATTAGTCTTATTAGGAGAAAAAATAGGTGTAGTTATATAAAAGTTTCACTTGAAGAAGCCAGGAAAATAAATGGTTTCTGGAATCATGACCCACAAAGGGATGTATTCTCAACTTTAATTTTTGCTTCTACGGGCTTCTTACTTTTTCTAAGGTCATGGTCATCCTTAAAAAAAAAAAAAATCTTAACTGTTCACCTACTTCTACCATCCAGACTGCAGTTCATATTGATATAAATAGGAGGTGATATAGTTGCAGTACCAAGGGTTCTTTCCAGAAACTTGGCTGAAGAGAATCCTTCTTATTCTTGCCAATATGAATTGTAGATAAATGTATACTTCGGAAAGACAATATTAAAGTGTGTTAGTTTTTTATATATGTTATAGACATGTTTCTCTATCTGTAATACATATCTGCATTTATTCCCTCTAAGTCCCTGTTTCGGAGAGTTTAAATCTTTAGAAAAGTTTTAAGAATAATATAATGAACACCAGTATACCTTTCACCTAGATTCAACAGTTGTTAACATCTTACCACTTTTGCTTTTTTTCTCTTTATATTATACTTTTATAGATGTATGTAAAATACATGCCTTTTCCTGAACCATTTCAGAGTTAGTTGTAGACATTACACCACTTCATCATTACATCTCTTATCCTGTATCTCCTAAAAACAAGTGCATTCTCCTATGCAGCCATAACTATCAAACACCCGAAGTTTAGCATTGATAGAATGCTATTATCTAATATATAGTCCATGTTTTGATTTCTCACAATTATCATAATTCCTTTAAAACTTTTTTTTGATACCAACTCTAACCAAGATTACACATTGCTTTTAGAATTATATATATTTTTACAGATTTTATTTATTTATTTGACAGAGAGAGAGATCACAAGTAGGCAGAGAGACAGGCAGAGAGAGGCGGGAAGCAGGCTCCCTGTTAAGCAGAGAACCCAATGCGGGGCTCGATCCCAGGACCCTGAGATCATGACCTGGGCTGAAGGCAGAAGTTTAACCCACTGAGCCACCTAGGTGCCCCTAGAATTATATTTTTTAATGTTCTTTCATTTAGATGAGTTCTTAAGCCTTTTTTTTTTTCATGACATTGACATTTTTGAAGCATCCAGTTTAGTGATTGTGTAAAATTTCCCTTAGTTTAGGTTTGCCTGACATTCCCACATGATTAATTTCAGGTTAAATATTTTGGCAGGAACATTACTTGGGTGATGTTGTGCACTGTTCAGTACATTACCTCAGGAAACATAATGATGTCGGGTCTAGAATTGGTCATTTGGTTATCAAGATGTGTACCATATTAATTCATTGTAAAGGTACCTTTTCCCCTTTGTAATTAATAAGTTATCTCTGGAGTGACAATTTGAAATTGCTCCCCAGCAGTCTCCACTCAATGTTTTAGCCTTTGTTGATGATTTTTGCCTGAATATATTACTACTATGATGATTATATGATGGTAATTTTTTTATTTGTTCCCTTTATGTTAATTACTTTGCATTCTTCTGTAAAAAAAAGAACTCCATTTTATTATTAATTAATTAAATTATTTATTTTTAGGGTCAGTATGGACTTTAGAATGGGTTCCTTTTCATTCCTGTCATTATTCTTTTTTAAAAAAATATTTTAGAGCATGTGGGGGAGGGGTAGAGGAAGAGGGAGAGAGAGAACCTCAGGTAGACTCCCCACTGAGTGCAGGGCCCTGTGTAGGGCTTGATCCCATGACTCTGAGATCATGACCTGAGCCAAAACCAAGAGTTGGACGGTTAACCAACTGAGCCACCCAGGTGCCACTTGCGTTATTCATTTTGATGTTCAGAATGTCTCAAATATGGTCAGGTTAGAGCTTTCTTAGGATGACTTGTGTACAACTGATATGTCCCCATTTGTTTAGCACTTTTCATACGTTATGACACAACAAGACTGTCTACTTTCCCCTCTCTTTTTTCTTGGATGGCTATTTTTTATTGTAAATGTATGTATAAGCATATATATATATTTCACTGTTTCAACCATTTTTAAGTGTACAGTTTTTGCTTGCTTTTTAAATATGGTCTTCCCTGCTTCTGTCCTTAATCTCCTCCCTTATTACTTTGTTATCTTGTATTATCTTTTCCACAAGTAAGGGACTCTGCTCCCAGGTCTTTGTCGTTAACTGTATGGCTAATGACATTCCTGTGTCTGTGGGTATCTAGCAATATATAACCAGTCAGATTTTTCCAGCACTCTCTCTTGTTCCTAAGGTATCTCATTTGTGTTATCTCCATTTAAAGAAATTAGAGGAACCTATCCCCAATTTGTCTCCTGTATTTTTAAATGTAGTTTGGGTGCCTCAGGACTCTTTATCAACTTCTATCTTCCAACATGCAGTTTGTCACTAAGTCCTATCCATCCTTTCCTATCCATTCCTACTGCTTTGCAATAGTTCTGGACTGCATCATCTTTCCATGTAGTTTATACACTAGGTTCTTGGCTCTAGTTTATTCCCTTTCCAGCTTTCCTCTTGTCAGAGTAGTCTCTTCCTTCCTTTCTCCTTTCCTCCTTTCTTCCCAGCAAGTAAGGGAATTTATCACCAGAAGTCCAAGAAGCAGTTATTGCTTTTAGATGAGTCTTTATCTGAAACTTAAGAGAATGATTTTGCATCTCTCTGCTCCCTATCTTTGATGTGCTTTCTTCTGTGTTAACATTTCATTTTCAGTCAGACTTGCTCCATGTGCTTGCAGTGATGGATACAGTTTCAGGCTTACATTATTTTCAAAGTAAATGATCCCAAGGAAAAGAATGTAACCCCTCAAACTTCTAAGGTATACATTTAGCCATTTATATATTTTTCTTAATTCTAATCGGTGCTTCTTTACTCACCCCTCCAAAATAAAGTGCAAATTCCTTGGCAAATAATAATTCATGATTTGGTTCTTTCATATATGTCTATCTTCATTATGCCACTGCTTTCAGACTTAAATTTTATACTCCATCATTCATTACCACATTGCATGTTTTGTTCCCTTTGCCTGCAGTATCTTTTCAATATGGTTTGCTTGCCAAACTCCTTTTCATCCTTTAGATTGCAAATCTAGTTCAAATATTATCCCCTCAGGAAATAATTCTTTGATAGCATTTATTGTTATCTATTCCAGATAAATCACTCTTCTCTTCTACTCTTGTATCTCATACATGCCTGTTTTTTACTCTCATACTGAAATGTAATTCATGCATTTATAAGTATTTCTTATACATTTGATTATTAAGACTCTTTGACCCCTTTTAGAGCAAGGCAAGGTATAAATTTATTAAAAAAATTAGATTTGAGTGTATATTTAGTTTTGGTAGATTAGTTAATTCATGTGAGTCCTCCTGCTGAGAACAACTAGGAAAGTTGATTTAAAAAAAAAAAAACTTTTGTGAAGGCAGAACTAATAATATAGTCAAGAATTGTGTGGTCAAAATCTGGAAGTAGGAAATCTAAATAACACAGGTATCAGTGTCTGCATTTCCTTAGAGGCATCTGTCAGTTCCAGAAAAAGCAACTGAGAGGCAGAAAAGAGTTAAAAAAAAAAAATCACGGGGCAAGGGTGACAAAAATTGGAATTTAAAAACTAGAGGGAAGAGAACCTCCAGTAAACCTTCCAGGCTTTGGGAACTCTGAAGGGCTACATTTTAGGAAGTAGGGTGAACTGGAAAAGATCTGCTTTCAGTGGTCAGTTTCTAATAATTTTAATCTTTTATTGAGTTAACATTCTGATGCCTCTAGCCACTTAACTGAAACAAATCCTTTCTGGAGGAAAATAGTATCCTAGGCCTCAAATTTTTAATAATGTCTGCCTCTCAAAAAATAGGCATATAAGAAGACAAGATGATGTGATGGAAAAATAAAAAAGAAGCAAGAAACAGATCCATAGGAATGCAGATAACAGAGTTATCAAACAGATTTTAAGTTAGCTATTGTTAATATGATTAAAAAAAAGAAAGATGGAGAATTTCAGCAGAGAACTAGAATCTTTAAAAAAAAATCAAATGGACATTCCAGAAATGAAAAGTGCAATAACTGAGCACAGGGAGTTGCCTTAACAGTAGATAAGTGTAGCTAAATGCAGAATTACTAAACTATAAGATAGGTCAAAAGACTCCAGAGTGAAGCATGGAGCAAAAAAGGTAGATAATACAGAAATTAGTATAAGGCATAGGATATCCAGTCAAAAGGTCTAACATATACTTGGATTATCAGAAGAGAGAGGAGAGAACGAGGCAGAAGTAATATTTGTAGAGATTATGGGTGGCATTTTACCAAAACTGCTGAGGGGTAATTTAAGAAGTCCTAAGAACTCCACAAAGTATAAATTCAAGGAAAACCATATCAAGGCCATCATTGTAAAAGTGCTGAAAACAAGTAATAAGATCCAGAGGAAAAGAACAGATTACTTTAGAAGCTACATTTAAAAAAAATTCTTTTAATTAATTTATTTTAGAGAGGGAGAGAGAGAGAGAGAGAGAACGTGCACAAGCGGAAGAAGGGCAGGGGAAGAGGTGGACAATCTCAAGCAGATTTTTCACTGAGTGCAGAGCCTGACACGGCTTAATCCCACAACCCTGAGATCATGACCTGAGCTGAAACCAGAGTCAGACATTTAACCAACTGAGGCACCCAGGCACCCCAAAGATACAGTTTTTTGTTTTTTGTTTTTGTTTTTAAAGTTTTTTTTTTTTTAATTTGACAGACAGATCACAAGTAGGCAGAGAGAGACAAGAGGAAGAGGCAGGCTCCCCGCTGAGCAGAGAGCCCGATGCGGGACTTGATCCCAGGACCCTGAGATCACGACCGGAGCCGAAGGCAGAGGCTTTAACCACTGAGCCACCCAGGCACCCCTGTTTTTGTTTTTAAATAAGCCTTACAGCTAACTTCTCAGCAGAAATAATGGAATCCAGGAGACAGTGGGATGATATAATCGCAGTACTGAAAGGGAACTAGTGTTCCGGAATAAAGTAAATAAATCATTGAATTATATACTTAAAATAGGCAAATTTTATGGTATATGAGTTATATCTCAATGAATTTGTTTAAAAATGAAGGTAAAATAATTTCAGCCATGTGAAAACTGAGAAAGTTTGTTTTCAGCAGATCTGCTTTAAAGAAAATATTAAAAGGAGTGTTTTAGGCATAGGAGATACAGTCAAAAGATTTTGAAAGTGATTTCAAAATGATTCCAGAAGGAAGCTTGAAGATACAGAAAAGAATGAAGAACAATGTAAAGGATAAACATGTTTGTAGATTTGAATAAATTATTGACAATAAACACAACAAAGCTGATGTAACTCTGTTGATAGTGGATTTTTTTTTTTTTTTTGACAGACAAAGATTACAAGTAGGCGGAGAGGCAGGCAGAGAGAGGGGAAGGGAAGCAGGTTTCCTGCTGAGCAGAGAGTCCGATGTGGGGCTCTATCCTAGGACCCTGGGATCATGACCTGAGCCGAAGGCAGGGGCTTTAACCCACTGAGCCACCCAGGTGCCCTGATAGTGGATTTTTTAAAGCAAAAAGAATTATTCAAGATAAAAAGGGACACTTCATAAGTATAAAAGGTTTAGTTGCCACAGAAAATATAATACTTCTAAATGTGTATGCATCTAATAACGTGGCATCAAAATACGTAAGATGAAAATTGGCAGGTACAAAAAACCAAATTTATAATTATAATGGGAGACTTTGAAACAACTTTCTTATTAAGAAAGGTGCAAGATCTAGCATGAAGATAAAAAAAATCAGTAAGGATATAGAAAATGCAAATAATACAGTTAAGAAACTGTTTAGTTGATGAAATACTGCATCAACATCTGCAGAATACACATTTTTTTCAAGTGCATATTGACCCTTATCTCCTACCATATGCAAAGAACCAATTCTACATATATTGTGATTCTAAATGTGAAAGGCAAAATAATATTTCTAGAAGATGAGATACTATATGATATTTGAGTCGGGAAAGCTGTGTGTGTGTGTGTGTGTGTGTGTGGCTTTTTGCTTTTATTCCCTTGTGCTTCTCAAACTTTTAAATATAGAATGTTAATTTCATAATCAGATAAAAAATTATAAAGAGAAGGTATAGCATTTGTAGAAAGGGGAAAGATTTCCTTTTTAAAATTTTTAATTTATTTAGAAACTTTTATTTAAATTCTAGTTAGTTACATGCAATGCAATATTGGTTTCAGGAGAATTCAGTGATTCATCACTTACATACAATACCCAGTGCTCATCAAAGTGCCCTCCTTAATACACATCACTCATCCAGCCCACCCCCAATCACCTCCCTCCGTCAACCCTGTTTGTTCACTATCATTAGGAGTCTCTGGTGGTTTGTTTCCCTCTTCTTCTTCTTCTTCTTCTTCTTTTTTTTTTTTTTAAATTTTATTTATTTATTTGAGAGAGAGAGAGAATGAGAAAGAGAGAGAGAGGTCAGCGGGAGAAGCAGACTCCCTGCAGAGCAGGGAGCCCGATGTGGGACTCAATCCCGGGACTCCAGGATCATGACCTGAGCCGAAGGCAGTCACTTAACCAACTGAACCACCCAGGTGCCCCGTTCTTCTTCTTCTTTTTTTCTCCTTTTTTCCTCCTTCCCCTATGTTCATCTGTTTTGTTTCTTAAATTCTGCATATGAGTGAAAGTATATGATATTTTCTTTCTTGACTTATTTCGCTTAGCATTCTACACTCCAGCTCCATCCATCTTATTGCAAATAGCAAGATTTCATTCTTTTTTATGGCTGAGTAGTAGTCCATTGTATGTATATTTACCACCTTTTCTTTATGCATTCATCACTTGATGAATGTTTGGGCTTTTTCCATAGTTTGGCTATTGTTGATAATGCTGCTGTAAACATCGGGTTGCATGTACGCCTTCGAATCTGTATTTTTGTATCCTTTGGGTAAATACCTAGTGGAATTTCTGGATCATAGGGTAGTTCCAGGTTTAACTTTTTGAGGAACCTCCATACTGTTTTCCAGAGTTGTACCAGTTTCATTCCCAGCAACAGTACAAGAGGAGTCCAAAAGGGGAAAGATTTCTTAAGAAGGAAATTATAGAATGAAGGAAATGACTTATAAAATGCACTACATTAAAAACTTTTTTCATTGGCAGTAATCTTTTCGATATCAGCCACAGCAACTTCTTTCAAGATATGTCTCGAAAGGCAAAGGAAACAAAAGCCAAAATAAACTTTTGGGACTTCATCAAAATCAAAAGCTTCTGCACAGCAAAGGAAACAGTCAAGAAAACAAAGAGGCAACCCACGGAATGGGAGAAGATATTTGCAAATGACAGTACAGACAAAAGATTGATATCCAGGATCTATAAAGAACTCCTCAAACTCAACACACACAAAACAGATAATCATATCAAAAAATGGGCAGAAGATATGAACAGACACTTCTCCAATGAAGACATACAAATGGCTATCAGACACATGAAAAAATGTTCATCATCACTAGCCATCAGGGAGATTCAAATTAAAACCACATTGAGATATCACCTTACACCAGTTAGAATGGCCAAAATTAGCAAGACAGGAAACAACATGTGTTGGAGGGGATGCGGAGAAAGGGGAACCCTCTTACACTCTGGTGGGAATGCAAGTTGGTGCAGCCTCTTTGGAGAACAGTGTGGAGATTCCTCAAGAAATTAAAAATAGAACTTCCCTATGACCCTGCAATTGCACTACTGGGTATTTACCCCAAAGATACAGATGTAGTGAAAAGAAGGGCCATCTGTACCCCAATGTTTATAGCAGCAATGGCCACGGTTGCCAAACTGTGGAAAGAACCAGGATGCCCTTCAATGGACGAATGGATAAGGAAGATATGGTCCATATACACTATGGAGTATTATGCCTCCATCAGAAAGAATGAATACCCAACTTTTGTAGCAACATGGACGGGACTGGAAGAGATTATGCTGAGTGAAATAAGTCAAGCAGAGAGAGTCAATTATATGGTTTCACTTATTTGTGGAGTATAACAAATAGCACGGAGGACATGGGGAGTTAGTGGAAGGGAGTTGGGGGAAATTGGAAGGGGAGGTGAACGATGAGAGACTATGGACTCTGAAAAACAATCTGAAGGGTTTGAAGAGGTGGGGGGGTGGGAGGTTGGGGGAACCAGGTGGTGGGTATTAGGGCACGGATTGCATGGAGCACTGGGTGTGGTACAAAAACAATGAATACTGTTGTGCTGAAAATAAATTAAAAAAATGATTAAAAATTAAAAAAAAACCACTTTTTTCACCAAAAGACACCATGAAAGAGTGAAAAGGCAAATTCCTTCTTCCACAGAGTGGAAGAAGACATTTTCAACATTTTATAAAGAGGTCTCATAAATCAGTAAGAGAAAGAAATCTGCAGAAAAATGAGTAATAGAATTGGGGGCATCTGGGTGGCTCAGTCAATAAAGCCTCTGCCTTTGGCTCAGGTCATAGTCCCAGGGTCCTGGGATGGAGCCCTGCGTTGGCTCCCTGCTCAGTGGGGAGCTTTTTTCTCCTTCTCCCTGCCCGCCCCCATTTGTGCTGTCTCTATATCTTTCTCTCTATCAAATAAATAAAATCTTCTAAAAAAATGAGTAATAGAATTGAATGGTCCAAATAAAATATAATAAATGTTCTTAGCAGTATTAAGTAATCAGAAAGATGCAAATTAAAACTGTAATGTGCCTACACATAGATCTACCAGAGTGGCTATATATTTAAAGTTTTGAATTTTTATTTTGAGATACTGAGTTCCAGGATGTTGGAAATATAGTACAGAGAGGTCCAGTGTATGCTTCACCTGGTTCCCTCCAAAGTTTATATCTTACATAATTGAAGCACAATATTAAAACCAGGATATTGACATTTCTTATCACAAATGTGTGTGTATAATTTTTTTTAAAAGATTTTATTATGAGAGAGAGAGAGAGAGAGAGAGAGAATGAGAGAGATCACAAGCAGGGAGGAAAGGGAGAAGCAGGCTCCCTTCTACCAAGCAGGGAGCCTGATGCCGGCTTGATTCCAGGACCCTGGGATCATGACCTGAGCCTAAGGCAGATGCTTAACTGAGCCACCCAAGTGCCTCATATGTGTCTAGTTTTATGTCACTTTATCACATGTGTAGATGCATGTAACTACCATCACAGTCAAGAAACTGAACTATTTTATCACCACATGGATCTCCCTTAAGCTGTAAGACTCATATTCATGGGTCTCTCCTTCATTGTTCCTAACCTCTGGTCACCACTAATCTGTTCTCCATCTCTATAATTTTTCATTTTGATAATGTTCTATAAATAGAATCATAGAGCATATGACCTTTTGAGATTGATGTATTTTTTATAAGATTTTATTTATTTTTAAATTCTATTTTATTTTTTCAGTGTTCCAGGATTCATTGTTTATGCATCACACTCAGTGCTCCATGCAATATGTGCCCTCCTTAATATCCACCACCAGGCTCACCCAACCCCCTACCCTTCCGCTCCAAAACCCTCAGTTTGTTTCTCAGAGTCCACAGTCTCTCATGCTTCATCTCCCCCACCAATTTACCCCAATTCACTTTTCCTTTCCTTCTCCTAATGTCCTCAGTGTTATTCTTTATGCTCCACAAGTAAGTGAAACCATATGATAATTGACTTTCTCTGCTTGACTTACTTCACTCAGCATAATCTTCTCCAATCCTGTCCATGTTGACAGAGAGAGAGGAGAGAGTGCAAGCAGGGGGAGGGGCAGAGGGAGAAGTAGACTCCCTGCTGAGCAGGGAGCCTGATGCGGGACTCCATCATAGTACCCTGGGATCATGACCTGAGCTGAAGCAGACTCTCAACTGAGCTACCCAGGCGCCCTGAGATTGATATTTTTTAATCATAATGCCCTTGAGGTCCATCAGGTTGTTGTGTATGTATATCCATAGTTTGGTCCTTTTTAGAATGACTACGTATTTTTTAAACTGACAGTACCAAATGTTGGTGAGGATATAGAGCAATATACACTGCTAGTGGGAACAGAAATAGGTACAACCACTGTGAAAACATTATTTGGCATTTTGTACGAAAGTTGAAGCATATCACCCTTTTCAACAATTCCAATTCTAGTAAACATTCAATAAAATGTGTTCTTTGGGGTGCCTGGGTACCTCAGTCAGTTGAGCATCCTGACTCTTGGTTTTAGCTCAGGTCATGATCGCTGGGTCATGAGATCAAGTTCCACATCAGCACCAGAGTCTGCCTGAAATTCTCCCTCTTCCTTCCCCCTTCCCTGCTCTCTCTAAAATATATAAAATCTTTAAAAAATGTATATCTCTGTTAGCAAGAGAAGTGTTTTGTAAAAATATATTTATAGCAACATTATTTGTGATTTCTATAATCTGGAAAGGAATTGAATGCTTACCAACAGTGTAATGGATTTTTTAAAATTATGGTGTGATCATACAATAGAATACCATAGAGCAGGGATGAGGAAATTTTTTGTGTGAAGAGCTACATAGTAAATATTTTAGTCTTTATAGGTGATACATTGTGCCAACTACTCTGAGTTGTAGCAATGAAGCAGACATGAAATTAAGCAAATGGGTGTGGAGGTGGTCCAGTGTAACTATTTACAAAAACCTGTTTGGCCTTTGGGGGCTGTAGTTTGGGGACCTCTGCTGTAGTGTTACAAACTATCAATGAATCTCATAAAGATAATTTTGCATATAAGAAACCATACATTATGATTACATTTTTATAAAGTTCAAAACTGGGCAAAATACCTATAGTATTAAAGTCAGCTAATTGATTGTCTTTAGGAAGAGGAAGTGGGTAGTGACCGGAAGGAACATGAAAGTTACTTCTAGGGTGCGGTGATGTCTTTACCTGAATGGTGGTAACACAGATCTGTTCACTTTTGATTACTCATTGAGATGTATACTTATGATTAATGCACTTCTCTAGTGTGTATATGCATATATGTGTGTGATGCCTTAATTAATTTAAAAAGTGAAAACAGAAACATATCACTTTTGTTCCCATCAGGTTAGAAATATATTTATCTCTGACATATGATAATCATAGTAGTAAGTTTTTTTTTTTAGTAGGAATTGGTAATAACAAGATAAGGGACAGTGAGGAGTAATGACTCTGAATTAGCTTAAAGAGCTTATTGAAGAATTTTGGGAGAGCAGGATTGGTATAGGACAAACCAAAATAATAATTTTTTAAAAAAGATTTTATTTATTTATTTGACACAGAGAGAGAGATAGGAAGCACAAGCAGGGGAAGAGGCAGGCAGAGGGAGAGGGAGAAGCAGACTCCCCGCTGAGCAGAGTCCCATGCAGAACTTGATCCCAGCACCCCAGGATCATGACCTGAGCCTAAGGCAGACCCTAACTGACTGAGCCACCCAGGCGCCCCTGAAGTAATCACTTAATGTATTCTCATGAAAACATGATAGATTCTAGTTTAAAAGACTTGCAGGATCTAATGAATGGAGTGAGCTAACAACTGTTCATGTTTGAAGGCAGAAGGGAAAGATTGTTTGGTTAGCTGTTAAGAGCAAGGTACTGTGACTGTTTTGTGATGATGATATTTAGTTTGTCCATCTGACAGTTTTGTTATGTTTTTTACCTGCTAAGACCCTCTCTGGATGTTGTTCTCTAATGGGTCATGGACCCATTCATACTGAGTGATGTAGGTGTGATACAGGGTTTATTGGCAGAAACTTAACAAAAAGTAGAGTGCAGGGAATCTCTCAAACTCCCTTTTTATTTCACAGCTTAGGCCAGGCATGAATGGTCCTCATGCACCATGGCCAAATGACCTTATATTAAAGACTGGCCTCTACTCTCTAATCCTCTTTAATATGTAGGTCAGGGCAGAGAACATTTAAGTGACTATGTAACAGTCATTAGAAAAGGGAAGCTTCAGCAGCCCAAGAGGTAGGGATGGCCTGTTCTTCCTTCAAGCTCAAAACACTCAGACCTACTAAGCCTTCTTGCTGCTAACCTTATAAATGGTTGTTGGAAATGAACCTCCAGGGCCATCTAGATTTATTTTTCATCACATGTTTCCTATTACTAGAAAATGAAGTAAAAACTTCTTGGCCTGGTATAAAGGTCTTCTCATAGCTTTCTCACATTTCCATATCAGGCCTTTTTGCCACCGATTCTATATAGATTTTCTCATTAACTGAATTATTTTCTAATAAATGATTGTTTATTCTAAGCTTCTCATCTGAATTTCTCATTCTTGTCCCATCTCTTCTGTAATGCCTCCCTGATGATCTCAATTCTTATACCAAATATTACCATTTTTCGTATGCTGCCTAATATTTTAATTTTTCTGTGTACCTTTCTTTTTTCCCATCTAACTTGTAAATTCCTTAAGGGTAGGGAACATACATTATTAGATTACTTTGTAGCCTCTATAATACCCTAGTGAACTTGTGTGTAAATGCTCAACAAATAATGAATGATTTAGAATGTGTGCTCTTATAACGTATTTTAATTATATAATATTCATAATATTTTGGGGGTTCTCTGTGCCTCTTTTAGATTCTAAACATTAATTGTTAATAAGTATAATGCTAGATTCTTTATTAGGACATTTTTTCTGTTGTAGTTAAACTCAGTTTTTTGAGATTGGTAACAATTATTGTTTGTTGGTCACTCTCCTAGCCAGTTGAGTAATTAGATTCCTCCATTCTACTTCAGCAAGAAGTTGAGAACTTTAAGAAGCTAAATCTCATTAGTAAAGAGCAGTTCGAAAACCTAACACCTGAACTTCCTTTTGAGCCAAACCAAGAAGCTTGGGTAGCACCTTCACAGTCCAGGCAAGGTATGTAAATCTGCTTTTGTGTGTAATAGTTTCTGAATAGTATTAAAGCACTTCTAAATTGTTTTCAAAGTTTGCTGCTTTTCTATCTGTGGAAAACGTTTAGGTATCTGGTAAAAGACTAGAATTTTAAAACTCAACTGTTACTTATCCTTTGGCGGACTTCAAAACATTTTAGAGACTTGACAGTACAGACTGTAAATTTGGTAAGTCAGCCTTACAGTATAATCCCACCTTAACTTCTGTTGAACAGGCAGGTGAGCACACAGGTGATGTAGGAGTCATCTGTTGTAACACCACAACATGCTCAAACCCAGATGCTTACTGAAAAGCAAGCAGGATTGGTTGGTTCTTTATGTGTCTCATTTGATTTTGAGGTTGCTGGAAATGCTTCTCTTTTTGAAATAAAATTTTTCACTGACTTGCTGATTCCCTAAAATATACAACTAACACCATTCTTTTGTCCTAAGGCCTTAGCTTAGTGTGAATATATAAATACATTTGGGAGATACATAAATTGAATCCGACATTTTCAGGCAAGTGTAAGTGGTTTTGTTATAGTTTTTCATGAAGGCAGGTTAAAGAAAAACTTTTAATTTGGAAAGCTTCAAGTATATGCCAAAATAAAACAAATTGTATAATGTAATGAAACCCCCATGTACCCATTTGCTACTAATTTCATAGCCAATTTTGTTTCATCTTAGCTCCACTCATTATCTTTACTCCCACTAGATAATTTTGAAGCAAACTTCTGATTATTATTAATATTTTTCATTCCTACATATTTATGTATGTGTCCTTAAAAAGAACTCTTTTAAACACATAAATAACATATGCCATTATCACAGCTAAAATTAATATTAATTCCTTAATATCAAATATCTATTCGTACTCACTTTTCCTCAATTATCACTTAAAAAAATTGGGATCCGTATGAATTTGAACATTCCAAGATTGATATGTGTTGTTTAATCTATAGGTTCAAAGTAATTTTTTTCCTTGCAACTTATTGTTGAAGGAACTGGGTTGTCCTGTAGAATGTCTCACATTCTGGGTTTTGCTGATTGCATCACCTCAGTTTCATTCAGTCTGTTTTCTGGTCCTGAATTTTCTGTAACTATTATTTTGATATAGAGGCTTCATCAGATTGAGGCTTAAATTTTTGTGAGAATATGTCATAGGTAATTATTGAATATTTCTACCAAGAGGCACATAATGCTCAATTGTCTGTCTCATTATGGCCTTAATAGCATTGATAATCATTGCTTGGAGCTTTTATGTCACAAGGGGCTGCAAAGTGGTGATAATTATGTTTTTATCATTGCTTCTTAAATTTAGTAGAATACTTCCATAAAGAGAAATTCCCCCTAATTGGCTATTTGTTTACCCTCAGATAGAGTTCTTACAGAAAAGAGAATAAGTGCTCAATTTTTTCTCTTTGTTCACTAGTTTTCAAAGTAATGAACTGGTTCCCTAACATCTTTCATTGATGACCAATGACATTTAATTTTTGTGTTCATTTTAAATTATCCTTATGGTTTCATAAATGTATTAGATGTGTTTCACTGTATTGTAGTTAATTTTTTAAAAGATTTTATTTGAGAGAAAGGGAGAGAGCACAAGCAGGGGTGGAGGAAGAACAAAGAGAGAGAAGCAGACTTCTCATTGAGCAGGGAGCCAACATGGGACTTGATTCCGGAACCCCTAGATAATGACTTGAGCTGCGGGGAGATGCTTAACCGACTGAGGCACCCAAATGCCCCTGTTGTAGTTATTGATCCTTTCGCCATTCATCAGTTAGTGGCTTTTAGCTCCAAGTCCATCTTGCATTGCTTTCTTCTGTGATAGGTGGAATTGGGCTGTTTAACTGTTTTGTTTGCCAGCAGGCATGATAAGCGTTTTGTCAGTGCTTGCGTTGCTACTGAGTTATTTATTGTTTCTGGGGTTTTTTGATTGAAAGAGTTTAGAGATTTTCTTTTTAAAGAAAAATACACTAGGGGAGCCTGGGTGGCTCAGTTGGTTGAGCATCTGCCTTTTGCTTGGGTTGTGATCCCCGGGTACTGGGATCAAGCCCCATCTCCCTTTTACCCCTGCTCATGCTCTCTCTTGCTATCTCTCTTTCTCTCTCAAGTAAATAAGTAAAATCTTAAAAAAAAAAAGAAGTGGAAAATACATTATAAACTCATGTTGATATTTTCTGTTCAACTTTAGGATTAAAGGTTTTAATTTTAATTTGTTTGATTTTGTATTTGTACTGCTTTTTACTTACATGAAAAGAAAATCTTTGTTCCTAACCTCAGTAGCAGGATTATTTACTTATTTATTCTTTGATAAAATAGTTTTAGAATAATAACATTAAATACTACTATTACTATGAATACTGAAAGGTTACTTCTTTTAAATATCTTTAAACTTTTATTTTTTTATTTGAGACAGAGAGTGAGCAAGAGAGCACAAGCTTGGGGTAGGGGTAGAGGGAGAGGAAGAAGCAGACTTCCTGCCAAAAATTTTTTTTTTAACCATTCTTAGAGTATTCCACTAAGTATGTTCAGGCTAATTATAAGATTTTTTTGCCTTGTTTAATCTGAGTACATTAAAATTGATCATTTATGCTCCTCAGTACATTGTGGAGAGAATGAATGGAAGTCCCAAATTAGGAGATGAATTTTGTAGTGCATAAAAGTAATAAAAAATTGGTATAATAAAAATCTTAAATTGTAAAAATCAACATGAAAAAAATGGTAATATCAACAGAAAAAGTAGTAGATGAAACATTAAGTGGAAATTCATACAGAGAAAAACTGAATGGCCAGTAAATTTGCAAAGATGCTCTCATCTTTACTTTGTTGCATATACCAATTGAAATCACAGTGACATATCCTATTATAACCCAACAGTTTCACTTTAAGAGATATTCTTGTAAATGTTTACCAAAAGACCACTTACAGTAACATTGTTCATAATAGAAAAAAACAAGTGAAAATTTTAAAATGCCCATTTATAGTACACTATATTGTAAAATGTGCTATATTCATATAAAGGGAAAATATACAGCAGTGGAAATGAAAGAACTAAAGCTACATGTGACAAAATGGGTTAATCTTAAAAATAGAAGATGTATAAAATAAGCTAGACACAAAGGAGTTCACTCAATGTAATATCATATAAAACAAAATTCATGGTACATGCATAGCACATGGGAACCATGAACAGCAAGGGGAATTGTTAATACAAAAATTTAATGATTATTTACTCCTGAGAGAAGGGTAGAATCCCATTCGGAAGGTCTGCATATAGGCTTGCCTGCATCTGGAATTTATGTGTTGTTCTAATTGGTGGGTATGTGGGTATCAACTCTGTGTTTGCCTTCCTAGGTAAAGTAAGCTCTTTAAGTTAAATCTCATTATTTGCACCAGGGCTTTTTTTTTTTTTTTTTTTTAAATAAAGTGCTCTTGAAAACTTGAATTTCTTCCATACTTAATTTCTTGTTCTCAGTTTAAGTCTTCTCTATTTTTTTAAAAAGATTTTTATTTATTTATTTGAGAGAGAGACAGTGAGAGAGAGCATGAGCAAGGAGAAGGTCAGAGGGAGAAGCAGACTCCCCATGGAGCTGGGAGCCCGATGCGGGACTCGATCCCGGGACCCCAGGACCACGACCCGAGCCGAAGGCAGTCGTCCAACCAACTGAGCCACCCAGGCGTCCCAAAGTCTTCTCTATTTTTAAATTTATATACACATTTATTAATCTTTATTAGTGTACTACAAGTTCCAATTTTAAAAAACAGGATCAAAAAATTAGCAAAAATTAAGAAGATAGAGTCAATCCAATATTTCTATGATAAAAAAATGTTGAATACATCCATTCCTGATTAAAATGCTTCAAAGTATAGGGATAGAGTGAATATTCCTCAACTTAATAAAATCTATCTATGAAAAACCCACAGGAATATCATTCTCAATGAGGAAAAGCTGACAGCTATCCCTTTGAGATCAGGAACATGACAATGATGCCCACTCTTGCCACTGTTGTTCAACATAGTACTAGATGTCCTAGCAATAGCAATCAGACAACAAAAAGAAATAAAAGGTATTCAGATTGGCAAAGAAGACGTCAAACTTACTCTCTCCACAGATTACATGATACTTTATATGGAAAACCCAAAAGACTCCACCCCTAAGCTACTAGAACTCATACAACAGTTCAGTAATGTGGCAGACTACAAAATCAATGTATAAAAATCATAAAAATGCAAATCATAAATGCAAATGCAAATCATAAAAATAAAAAATCAATGTATAAAAATCATAAAGATGCTTTCTTATACACTAACAATGAAAATATAGAAAGGGAAATTAGAGAATCAATTCCATTTACTATAGCACCAAGAACCATGACGTAACTGGGAATAAACCTAACCAAAGAGGTAAAGGATCTGTATTCAAGGAACCACAGAAAACTCATGAAAGAAGCTGAAGAAGACATAAAAAGATGGAAAAGCATTCCATGCTCATGGATTAGAAGAATAAACATTGTCAAGATGTCTATACTGCCTAGAGCCATCTATACTTTCAGTGCCATCCCAATCAAAATTCCACTGGCATTTTTCAAAGTGCTGGAACAAACAATCCTAAATTTGTATGGAACCAGAAGAAACCCCGAATTGCTAAGGAAATGTTGAAAAGGAAATACAAAACTGGGGGCACCACATTGCCTGATTTCAAGCTTTACTAGAAAGCTGTGATCACCAAGACAGCATGGTACTGGCACAAAAACAGACACATAGACCAGTGGAACAGAGTAGAGAGCCCAGATATGGACCCGCAACTCTGTGGTCAAATAATCTTCAACAAAGCAGGAAAAAATATACAGTGGAAAAAAGACAGTTTCTTCAATAAATGGTGCTGGGAAAATAGGTGCGTGTAGAAGAAAATAACTTGACCATTCTCTTACACCATACACAAAGATAACTCAAAATGGATAAAAGACTTCAATGTGAGGCACAAATCTGTCAAAATCCTAGAGGAGAACATAGGCAGTAACCTCTTCAACATTGGCCACAGCAACCTCTTTTAAGACATGTCTCCAAAGGCAAAGGAAACAAAAGCAAAAATGAATTTTTGGGACTTCGTCAAGATCAAAAGCTTCTGCACAGCAAAGGAAACTGTCAACAAAACAAAGAGGCAACCCATGGAATGGGAGAAGATATTCGCAAATGACACTACAGACAAAGGGCTGATATCCAAGAACTATAAAGAACTCTTCCAACTCAACACACACAAAACAGATAATCACATCAAAAAATGGACAGAAGACATGAATAGACACTTCTCTAAAGAAGACATACAAATGGCTAACAGACACATGGAAAAATGTTCATCATCATTAGTCATCAGGGAGATTCAAATCAAAACCACATTGAGATACCACCTTACACCAGTTAGAATGGCCAAAATTAATAAGACAGTAAACAACAAGTGTTGGAGAGGATGTGGAGAAAGGGGAACCCTCTTACACTGTTGGTGGGAATGCAAGTTGGTGCAGCCACTTTGGAAAACAGTGTGGAGATTCCTTAAGAAATTAAAAATAGAGCTACCCTATGACCCTGCAATTGCACTACTGGGTATTTACCCCAAAGATACACATATAGTAAGAAGAAGACCATCTGTACCTCAATGTTCATAGCAGCAATGGCCACAGTCACCTAAGTGTGAAGAGCCAAGATGCCCTTCAACAGATGGATGGATGAAGAAGATATGGTCCATATATATATAATGGAATATTATGCCTCCATCAGAAAGGATGAATACCCACTTTTTTATCAACGTGGACAGGAGGAGATTATGCTGAGTGAAATAAGTCAAGCAGAGGAGTCAATTATCATATGGTTTCACTTACTTGTGGAGCATAAGGAATAACACAGAGGACATTGGGAGAAGGTGAGGAGAAAGGTGTTGGGAGAAATCCCAGGAGGAGACGAACCATGAGAGACTTCGGACTCTGAGAAACAAACAGGGTTTTGGAGGGGAAGGGGGTGGGGGTTTGGGTGAGCCCGGTGGTGGATATTAAGGAGGGCCCATATTGCATGGAGCACTAGGTGTAATGCATAAACAGTGAATCTTGGAACACTGAAAAAATAAAGTAAAAAAAAAAAATGTTGAATAGATTAACTTTCAGTTTGAAAAACAATTATGGATGATTTAAAGAAAAATCAGCTCTCTGCTGAATAAAGTATACCAAATGATTGACAGGTGAAAAGTGAGGTGGGGGAAGGGTTCTTGGGTGGCTCAGTTGTTTGAGTGTGGACTCTTGATTTTGGCTCAGGTCTCATGACCTCAGTATTATGCTTCCTGCTGAACAGGACTCTGGGATCATGACCTGAGCTGAAGGCAAACACTTAACAACTGAGCCATACAGGAGCCCTTCTTTTTATTTTTTAACTTATTTTATGTTTTTAATTTTTTTTAACATTTTATATATTTATTTAACAAGAGCATGTTTTGAGGGAGAGAGAGAATAAGCAGGAGGAGCAGTAGGCAGAGGGAGAGGGAGAAGTAGGCTCCCTGCTGAGCAAGGAGCTCAGTCTGGGGCTTAATCCCAGGACCCTGAGATCATGCAAAGACAGATGCTTAACCAACTGAGCCACCCAGGTGCCCCTGTTTTTAATTTTTTATTGAAGTATATAGTCAATTGTTTTCTTATTGAGCTTTGAGAGTTCTCTATTCTGGATACAAGTTTGGATGTACATATTTTGTTAGCCATATCTGTATTTTATGGTTTGGTGCTATTGTAAATGGTGCTTTAAAATCTTTAGTTTCCAATTGTTTATTGCTATTATGTAGAAATATGATTGATTTTCCTATATTATCCTTTGTGATGTTAATTTTATGTGTCAACTGGATCAGAAGTTGCCCAAATATTTGGTTAAACAATATTTCTGGGTTTATCAGTGAGGCTGTTTCTGGATGAAATTAGTATTTTAATTGGCTTAGTTAAGTAGGTTTCCTTCCCCAATGTGGGTAGGAGTCATCCAACCCAGTAAGGGCCTGAATAGAACATTTTAAGAGCTGAACAAAAATTGGTTGGAAGAGAACAGTACCAGAGCAGAAGTAGTCAGGAGCACTCCATGGACAGGAATTCAGGGAAAGACTTTTATGGAGAAATGGCAGAGACAAAGTAAAGAAATTATACACTGGCTATAGCTTATAGCCTGGTTCGCTGTTTGTGATTGGTTTTCCTTATGTTTCAATTTCATAACCTTTGGGTATTTACAATTTCAGATTTTGGTTTTTTTATGTAAGCCAACATGGCATTAGGCCACCTGTGTCCAGTGGCCTCATTGTTTAATTAATTTACGATGTTTTTGTTGTGTGGCTTTCAGGGAAGACCCCTGAATATCTGAATGGAAGTTTCCAACCAGAGTTAACTGATCAATAGTAGTCTTAAATGACTTTTTGTTAACTCTCATCAGATTTTGAAATATTAGTCTGTATGTTATAAAAAACTTCAATGTTTATGAAAACTGAATGCAAGTTTGAGGAAAAATTGTGCTTTGTGTAGTTTGCAGGCTATGTTTTCAGGCATAAATCTCTATTGGTCTGGTAAGGAATATTTTCTTCCTACTTTACTACATGTGTGATATTATCATTCCACATTGAAAGTGGGAGTGATCAAGATTCATGAAGGCTTTGGCAAGGAACTCAGCCTTGTTAACTGCAGGAATAATAAAATAAAATATTAAGAAAGAAAGTGGAGGGGCACCTGGGTGGCTTAGTCAGTTGGCCTCTGTCTTCAGCTCCGGTCATGGTCCCAGGGTCCTGGGATTGAGCCCCGCATTGGGCTCCCTGCTTGGCAGGAAGCCTGCTTCCCCCTCTCCCACTCCCCCTGCTTATGTTCCCTCTCTCTGTGTGTCTCTCTCTGTCAAATAAATAAATAAAATCTTAAAAAAGCAAGCAAGCAAGCAAGCAAGCAAGAAAGAAAGAGGATACGGGTGCTTGGGGTGGCTCAGTCAGTTCAGTGCCCAACTCTTGATTTCATTCAGGTCATGATCTCAGGATCATGAGATTGAGCCCCGCCTTGGCTCTGTGTTCAGTGCACAGTCTGCTTCAGATTCTCTCCCTCTCTTTCTGCCCCTCCTCCCGCTTGCAAACATGCTCTCTAATTAAATAACTAAATTTCTTTCAAAAAAAAAAAAGAGAGTGGATAAATACAGAGAGCCCAACAGACATAAGGCCTTGAATATCCAATAAAGATATCCATTTGGGTATGTGAGCCAATTATCATTGGCTCTGTCACACTCCCATCTCTTCCTTCTACTTCCTCTGCTACTTCTCTCTCCAAGTTTACAGAAACTACGTCCCTCTTTCTCCAAGTTCTATCTGGCCAATTTTCAGAGTGGTTGACACTCACAGGAACCCACTTTAAAATCCTGAAATCAACTAATTAACATAGAAAGCATTATTTGTTTCCAGGGTACAGGTCTATGATTCATCAGTCTTATATAATATCCAGTGCTCATTATAACACATACACTCCCCAGTATCCATCACCCAGCCCCCCCATCCTTCCACCACCCTTCCCTCTAGCAACCCTCAGTTTGTTTCCTTTGATTATGAGTCTCTTATGGTTTATTTCCCTCTCTGATTTCCTCTTATTTCATTTTTCTTCTCTTCCCCTATGGTCCTCTGCCTTGTTTCTTAAACTCCACATATGAATGAGATCATATGATAATTGTCTTTCTCAGATTGACTTATTTCACTTAGCATAATACTCTTTAGTTCTGTCCACATCCTTGTAAATGGCAATATTTCATTTTGATGGCTGTGTAATATTCCATTGTATATGTATACCACATCTTCTTTATCCATTCATGTGTTGATGGACATCTAAGCTCTTCCCATATTTGGCTATTGTGGACATTGCTGCTATAAACATTGGGGTACAGGTGCCCCTGTGGATCACTACATTTGTATCTTTGGCATAAAGAGCCAGTAGTGCAATTTCTGGGTTGGAGGGTAGTTCTATTTTCAACTTTTTGAGAAACCTCTATCTTGTTTTCCAGAGTGACTGCACCAGCTTGCATTCCCCTTCTGGCAACTTTTAATATTTTCTCTTTATCCCTTGTGGTAAGCAATTTAATTATGATTGTCTTGGTATAATTTTCTTCATGTTCCTGTGCTTGAGGCTTTTGAGTTTTTGGATATATGTGTGTATATATTTTTAATCAAATTTGGAAAAATTTCAGCCATTATTTTAAATTAACATTTTATACTTTATTATTTTTAAAAAGATTTTATTCATTTATTTGAGAGAGAAAGAGAGAGATGAGAGAGCACCCACAGAGGGAGAAGCAGGCTCCCTGTGGGGCTGGGATCAATGACCTGAGCTGAAAGCAGACGCTTAACTGACTGAGCCACCTGGGTGCCCCAATATTCTACATTGTAAAAACTTATTTTTTTCTGTACTTCTTTTCTGTTTCCTTTTCAATTATAAGAACTCAATTACATGTATATTAGACTACTTGAAGTTGTTCCATACCTCACTAATGCTCTCTCTCTTTTTTTTTCTTCCCCAGTTTCTTTTTCTCTCTGTTTTTGTTTGGGTTATTTCTATTCCTATGTCTTCATCAGTCTTTTCTTTTCTAATCTCTAATATATTTTTATACCCATTCAGTGCATTTTTAATCTCAGCTTTTATGTTTTTCTTCTCTAGAAGTTTAGTTATTATCATCTTTATCTCTTTTTGATATGTTTATACATTCCTCTACCTTACTGAATATATGAAATATAGTTGTAATGACTTCTTTTGTAAGCAAAGTGTAAATCCAGTATTTGGATTTATATCTAACTGCTCTGATACAGTGAGTACATGATAAATCAAAACTGACTTGCCATGGCCTAATCTGGCCACACCTTTACTTACATGTGATCTGTGGCTATTTTACAATGGCAGCATTGAGTAGTTTCATCAGCGACTTTATAACCTGAAAAGCCAAAAATATATACTGTCTTTAATTTACAGAAAACACTTGCTTAGTCCTGCTTCAAAGGCATTTTATTTTGAAAAGAAAACTAAATTGCCAGTCCTCGTGCAGCTTTTTTTTTTTTTTTTTTACTGTCAATCTTCATTGAACACCAACAGCATTATATTATTCTGGTTTTATAAAGGCAGTTCCTACCTATAAAGACAATGAGGGCTAGGGACAAGGTTCAGATGGTTCATGTATGCAACTGTCCCAAGATTTGATTAGACAGTCATAAAATTTGGAAAATCTTAAGCAGAAGAATAGTTAGCATACCCCTTCCTCCATTGGTTCTTAAACTTCAGCAAGTATCACATTCACCTAGAAGGCTTGTTAAAACAAATCAAACAACTCCATACCTAGAGTTTTTGATTTAGTAAATGGAGGTGGGACCTGAGCATGTACACTTCTAACAAGTTCACATGTCATGCTGATGATGCTGGTTAGGCCTATACTTTGAAAATCAGTACTTGATCCTAGTTCTCTAAAATCAGTCTTCTTTGATAAACTTGTAGCAGAAACTGTATGATTGACAGTCACAATTGAGGTTCCCTGAAGAGTGGTCTTTGGTTTTGTTTTGTTATAGCTTTTTTGAGGTATGGTTTACATACCCTAAAACTAACCCATTTGTGTACTCTTTCATGACTTTCAGAGATTTTGTATAGTTGTCCAGTAGCACCAGAATTCAGTTTTAGAACAATTTATCACACTAGAGAGCTCCCTTATGATCATTTGCAGTCAGTCTGAACACTCAATTTTAGTCTTTGAGGTTATCAGTGATCTGCTTTTTGTTGGAGGTTTCATATAAATGGAACCATATGATATGTTTTCATGTATCTGGCTTTTTTCAACTAATATAGTATATTTGAGATTAATCTATGTCATTGCTGATATTGATGCTTTTATTGCTAAGTAATATTCTATACTACAGACATACTACATTTTGTTTATCCAGTTGGTAGCTGATATTTTTATTTTTTCCAGTTATTGCTATTATGAAAAATGCTATTTTTGGACATTCTTGCACAAAAGATGCCCTATCATTTTGATTAAGAAGGTATGATGCCCAGATGATATTCATATAGCATCCTGGGCTTATAATTGTCTAAAAAATAACTTTAATATATTTCTTGTTACCTAATGATTTATACTTCTAATAATACAATTCTATATCTACTGTAAATATTTTAGCTATTTGCAGTTATCTTAACTATTTTTGATATTTTATCTCAAAATACTGCAAATTGGTATAGATACACTGTAAAAATTTTGTAAAATGTTTCTTTTGAGATAACACTCTATAGATCCTAGTCTTCACAAAATTGACCTATCTGCTCTTATTCGTGGGTAAAATTTACATGTAATTAAATA
Source organism: Enhydra lutris kenyoni (assembly GCF_002288905.1). Taxonomy (NCBI): domain Eukaryota; kingdom Metazoa; phylum Chordata; class Mammalia; order Carnivora; family Mustelidae; genus Enhydra; species Enhydra lutris. Next base: position 4,206,637 of record NW_019154087.1, on the reverse strand, counting down.
AAATAAAATAAATATAAAACTTTAATTTCTAATATGGAAATGTTCAGGTAAAATCAAAAGAAGGGAGGACTGTTTAATGAACCCCAGGTAATTTTCTTACCTAATTTTAACAATTGTTAATAGTTTGACATTTTTTTCATCCGTACCTTGTTCCCTATATGTTTTTGGTATTTCATGTTGAATCTCATTCCTTCAAATAAATACCATTACTTCTGCAAGTACCTAATTTTATATCACAAACATATATACGTGCAGTTTATGTTTGGTTTTCCGTGATGTCTGGTATATATCTTTTTCAAGTTGGTTGTTTGAATCAGGAACAAAGAAACATACATTCCATTTGATCGATAGGACAATTAAGTTACTCTTAATCTGAAAGCATTCCTCTTCTCTTATTTTTCCATGCCAATGACTCATTGAAAAAACTGGTTAAATTGTCATAAGATTTCTTATGATCCAGATTTACATGTTTCTATCTTCATATCAATCAGTGTATTCCTTTATCTCCTCTATTACCTATGAATTAGTACTTAGGTATAGAAGATTAAGTATATTCAGGATTTTAATTTTCTGGTGGCAAGACTTTTTCTTAGAAGGAGCTATTTACTTCCAATTACATCATACAGTGCCTTTTAGTCTGTCTTACTGCTGCTATTATTGATCATTGGATTTAAATGTTATTGGCCTGATCCCATTCATCATAAAGTTTCCCTTCAACTTCTTTTTTCTAAAGACTTTTTTCTTTTAGAACAGTTCTAGGGTCACAGTAAAATTAAGGGTAATATACAAAGATTTCCCATTTTTCTCCCTGCCCTGAGCTTACATGACCATCACCCATTTGGTGAAGGATGCTGCTTCCTCATAGCAATATCCCACATCAGAGTGGTGCATTTGTTACAATGGATGAACCTACACCAACACATCATAATAACCCAAAGTCCATAGTTTACATTAGTGTTCACTCCTGGAGTTGTACATTCTTTGGGTTTTGACAAATGTATAATGACATGTATCCATCACTATAGTGTCATACAAAGTAAAAATCCTTTGTATTTCACCTATTCACTTCTCCCCAACCATACCTCCAACCTCTGGCAGCCATTAACCTTTCCACTGTTTCCATAGTTTTCCATTCCCAGAATATTGAATAGTTGGAATTCTACAGTAAGTAGCCTTTTCACATTGGTTTCTCTTACTTAGTAATGTGCATTTAAAGTTCATCTGTGTCTTTTCATGGTTCATATGTTTTTAGGCACTGCATAATATTCCATTGTCTATAATATATACCAGTTTGTCCATTCACCTACTGAAGGACATCTTCATTGGTCCCAAGTTTTGTCAGTTATGAATAAAGGTACCTAGACATCCATGTGCAAGTTTTTGTGTAGACATAACTTTTCAGCTCCTTTGAGTAGGTACCAAAGAGGATGATTCCTAGATCATATAGTAAGATATGTTTAGCTTTGTACGAAACTGCCAAACTGTCTTCCAAAGTGACCGTACCATTTTGCATTTCCACCACTAATGAATAAGAGATCCTGTTGCTTCATATCCTTGGAAGCATTTGGTGTTGCCAGTATTCTAGATTTTGGCCATTCTCATAGGCGTATAGTGGTATTTGACTTTCATTTATATTTCCCCAATGAGATCTGATGTGGAACATCTTTGCCTATGATTATTTGCCATATATATCACTTCTTTAATGTATCTGTTGAGATTTATTAATTGGTTTGTTTTCTTATTGTTGAATTTTAAGAGTTCTTTATATATTTTGCGTAAAATTCCTCTATCAGATGTGTCTTTTGCAAATATTTTCAGCCTGTGACTTTTCTTATTCTCTTGACAGTGTCATTCGTGTATCAGATTTTTTTTTTTCATTTTAGTGAAGTCTACTTTATCAATTATTACTTTCAGGGATCATATCTTGGATGTTGAATCTCCTTTCAACATTTTACTAAATGGTTTTAGGAGTTATTGGTGGAAATTCCCTAGATTTTCTATTTCATTAGAGTTGCAAATGATCTTTATTTATTTATTTATTTTGCAAAATGATCTCTTTTTTAAATTTTTTAGTATTTTTTAATTCTATCATTCCTTCTGTGTTTCTTACCTAGAATTCTATAAATAAGAGTGTTCTTTTATCAACTCTTTTGTTACTCTGAATTTCAATTTTTCCAGGAAAGGAAGGATAAATGCTTGTTTCTTTCTCTGTGTTCAGTTTATCAATTTTTAGAACAATGAGTTTTGTGCCCTAGCAACCTACACATGTGATTAAGTTTTAAGGTACCATTATGAATTCATAGAACTTACTTATTTGACATCTTTAATCAATTTCAGTCATTATTTTTAGTGTTTAGAGTACTTCATTTTTGGCTGGTGGGGTCCACTGAAGTTTGCTGCTGTATCCTCATGACCTATTCTAGTTTTTGTTTTTGTGGGTTTTTTTTTTCTTTTTTAATTTCAGTGCTTTCTGACTGAATTCAGGCTCATATTATACTTTGTGCTCCAGACTTTATTTCTTTTAGAGGACCAAGTGGGAAATGGAATTTGAAAACCATAATCTGGATGTTAGGAAGCTTACTATTATTGTTCCTAGATCTTTAAATATTTAAATTTTAAATTGAACATATTTTTCAGTGTATAATCTTAGTTTTATCCTTGTGATTGTATAACTTTTTGATCCAAGGAAAATCTGTATTAACACAATTCAGTTATCAGTCATTTGGTGGGTGTATGTTTAACACTATTGTAGGCAGTGCTATACAAATATAAGATTGTGGCCCTTGCTTTCAGGGAACCACTGGGACTTGTTTTTACTGGCTAATGGGATAATATATAAAAAATAAATTTTAATTTAATAAATCAAACAATAAGAAAATGCCGAGGTGGCACAAAAGAAGAATTGATTAATTTTATTGGCAGAGATATTCAAGTAATGCTTCAAGTTCCCAGGGAAAGTAACATCTGTGCTGGGTATTAAAGGAAGGATATGAGTTCAATTGGGTGTGAAAAGATAAGGGAAAGGGACTTACAGAGAGAGGAAAAAGCATATGAAAAGGTATCAAGCAAGAAAACAGGATCAAGTAGGTTGCTATCTGGGGCACCAAAACTGAAGTGGTGAAAGACAGCTGAGGAGTCAAAATCAGTAAAGTCTTAATATGACACGATAAAGAAACTAGACTTCTCCTGGAGGCAGAAGAAACACACTGATAGGTAAGTAGATACATGAAATCACCTAATTTGCTCCTCAAAAAATGTTCTGATATCCTCCCATTCAGAATGGGAGGAGAAAGTGGAAGTTAGGGAAATTAGGTAATAGAGTAGGTAAGTTCACTTTTGAATTTATAGCCTTGTGTTTAGAATAGTGCTTGGCATATAGTAGGCACTTAATATTTGTTGAATGATGAACAAAAATTGAACTGATGAGCAAATTGATAATTCTGAAGAAAAATCATATAGAAACAGAAACAGAGTCTGTATTCTGCTTGCTTACTTATTAGTATCTAATTACCATGATATTTTCACAAACTAATTAATTAATAAGCAAAGCAGCCCAATAGAAATATGGTCAGGATATGAATGGTAAGCTTATGATAGGGGAAATCTGAATGATGATTATACATATAAAAATAGGCTTACTAGAACCAAAGAATTATAAATACCATTTAAATCCCATGAGATAGAAAAATATTTAAACATCTAAACAAAACCCAATCTTAGCCAGGGTATTAAATTGCTGAGACTTTTTCATGCTACTGCTGGGAGTATAAATTGGTGAAACCATTCATTATAGAAATCACATTGACAATCAGTAATCAGTCAGAAGATACATATGTCATTTTAGTCAACATTTCCATTTCACATGTGAACCTTAGAGACATGCTCATACCTGTAAAGAAAGACATATTTAACAATGTTCACAGTAGCATCTTTGATTATACCAAAAATTTAGAAATAACATAAATGTGTAGCTTCAGGAGAATGGAAATTTTAATATATTTGTATAACAGCATAATCTCTTACAATAAAAATGAATAAACCAAAGCCATATGAATAGAATTTGAATAATCAAGTCTCAAAATATGACTGTAAAAGCTTGTAAAATGATACATATAGTATGATGTCATTTATGTGAAGTTAATTATACAAAATAATGTTATTACAAATATGTATATAATAATAGATAAAAATACCAAATTTCAAAGCCTGTTTGTCTCTGAGGAGAAGTGAAAGAGGGTTGGGAAAGGTTATATAGTGGGCTTCAGCCTATTTTTCTTTTTACAAAAGTCAGAAACAGAGCAAAATTAAAATTTTGTAAAGTAGGTAATGTGCAGTGTTTATTTTTTATTCTTACATATTTAAATGTTTCTAATGAAAAAGTCTTTTGAGAGTGGAAAATTTCAGAATTACTTTTGTTCTCAAGTAAAATACTTTCTTAGTATCTATTTTTTTTTTTAAGATTTTATTTATTTATTTGACACAGAGAGATCACAAGTAGGCCGAGAGGCAGGCAGAGAGAGGTGGGGGGGAAGCATGCTCACGGCTGAGCAGAGAGCCTGATGCAGGCTGATGCCAGGACCCTGAGATCATGACCTGAGCTGAAGACAGAGGCTTAACCCATGAGCCAAACAGGTGCCCCCTTTCTTAGCATCTAAATACATTTAACTACTTTTTTGCTTTGCAGGTTTAAGTGATGAATTAGCCCCGAAGCTATTTGATGTTTCAGAAATATCTTCAGCAACAATGGCCCGTTCATTGCCCACAGCAGTTCCAGATTCTCCTAGAATTTATCCTGCAAGAACACCTAAAACACCTCGAACACCTAGGTTACAAGATCCAAATAAAACACCAAGATTTTATCCTGTTGTTAAAGAACCAAAAGCTATTGATGTAAAGGTACACAAAACTACCAGAAATATAAAGGCTGCATTTTATATCCTTTAACATTCCAAAATGAGACTTTTTAGTTTCTATCATATTTTAAAAAATATATATTTTAGATGGTAAGAACTCACTTAAAAATGGTATTTTACCAGTGATGTTTTCTCAGGTTAAGGAATAACTTCCTTAAAATTTGTAGTGTAATTAATGTTAATCAGAAGGTATAATGAAGACTCACACTAAAGTGTATTTCCTTTAATCCTTGGGTTGAATCCTAGCAAAGGACCTTCTTTGTTAAGTTTTGTAACTTGTATGTGAGATGTTTAAGTTTTGTGACTTCATGTGATTTCATAATGTGTCATCTACAGTATGAAAATGTTTGAGCTAGTTTACAGTCAGAGGGTTTCAATTTACTTGTGAAGTTCACATTACTGAAATAATTGCAATGTTTGACTTCTTTTTCTTTAGAGTCCAAGAAAGAGAAAAACAAGACATAGTACAAATCCCCCTCTAGAGTGTCATGTTGGTTGGGTAATGGATTCCAGAGATCATGGGCCAAGAACATCTTCTGTCAGGTACTGTATTTGTCAAACATTGCTTTTTTTTTAAGTTTGTTGAAAATAGTTACTAATTAGACATTTGGAATATTTAAAAATTTATATGTTAGCAAAGTATGGAACAATGAAAATAGTTTTTAAAAAGAAGCGGAAGAAAGGGAAATAAATGGGACATTTTCCAATAAATACATTAAGGAATAATTGAATAGGACAATTTTTTTCCCATTTAAACTAGTTTCCACAAATGTGTACTCTTAGATAAGAAAATATTTAAGTTTATGAAAGATTCCAGATTCTCAGTGGCATAGTGGGTTCTTAGTGAATTAATGTGCTAAACAAACTACTCAAACTATAAAAAGAATATGGAAATAAAACACCTTGTTATTTTGAAGTTTTTCCTTTTGGGGGAAAATAACTTAGATTAGTTGACTATTAGTAGTAAGTGGTTTTTCTTTTAGCTTTTTTTTTTTTAAAGACTTATTTACCTCAATAGAGATGATAGAGCAAACCTTTGATAGTGCCAGTTGTGCAATATAACATGATATGTTTTATCTTATACAGTGGATGCAGAGGTGATTTGCTGCTAATTGCTGTGTGTTTCTTGTAAACTTCTGTTTGTGTAGATATTTTCAGAATAATTATCTGACCAACTTTCTAAATGAAGATTTAGCTTAGGAAAAAGTATTCTTTAGTTACTAGAAGGGGAGGATTAAATAGTTTCATTCAAAGAAAAGCTAGTGAATTTATCACGATCTGAAAATCTCCACCTCTGTCTTTCCAGTGATATTTATTTGGTACTTTTACATTTGTTCTCATTAGATATATTGTCCATAAAATATAAAATGTGTATATGTTTTTTGCACACCTATTGTATACTTAGGGTTATTGTGTTCTAAGTGATTTTGAGAGTTTATTTTCCAGGGTATTTTTTTTTAAGATTTTTATTTATTAGAGAGAGAAAGCACGAGCAGGGGAAAAGACCGAGAGAGAAGCAGGCTTCCCATTGAGCAGGGAGCCCAACAATATAGGGCTCGATCCCAGGACCCTGGGATCATGACCTGAGCTGAAGTCAGACGCTTAACCAACTGAGCCACCTAAGCACCCCTCCAGTGTGTTTGTTTTTTTTTTTTAATCAGAGCAATATATTTAGAGATCAACAAATAATGGTGAAAGATTTTAGTCAGTAACATTTAGTTTAGTTAGAACATTTAATGGAACGTTTAGTTAGGAATATATTCCTTACAATTCATTTTTTATTATATTATATCTTTCATTATTAATAATTCATCTATATAGTGATTTATTCATTCCCAGGCACCACTCCACGTTCTTCCACAAGTAAAATGTATCAGGAAAGCAGGGGCTTAACATTATGTTGGACACTTTCCTAGGCACTAAGTATATAGCAGGGAACAAGATAATTACAGACCCTGCCTTTCTGGAGCTTAATTCAGGGGTGACAGACAAGTATTTATAAAAATGACTATATATTTTTTTAAATTGACCTACTTTTTAGAGTAGTTCTAGGTTCACAGCAGAAATTGAGTGGAAGGTACTGAGAGTTCCCTTAGACACCATGCATTCCCTGCCTTCCACACACAGCCTCACCCCATTATCAACATTCATATCTTTAGATCATCTACCTTAATGTAATTATGGATATGGTTGGATTTAAATCTGCCATTTTAATTTTAATTTTTTTTATTTTGTATTCTACTTTTTTTCATCTCTTCTTTGTTCTTTTTTCTTCCATCTTTTGGATTGGCTGAGTTTTTATGATAATTCTATTTTATCTCTACCATTGGCTTCTCAGTTATATCTCTTATTTTTTACTGGTCTTCTACTGTTCATAATATACATTTCAACTTAGTCTACTTTCAAATAATATTATACCACTACATGTATAGCATAAGAATCTTAATACCATAAAGTTCCATTTCCTCCCATCCTCTGTAATATAGCTTTATTATTACTTTTCTGTAGACAGTTTAAAAACATGAGAAATTTTTATTTTATCTATAATCTATCTATCTATTTATAGAGTTTTTATTTGAGAGAGAGAGAGAGAGAGAGAGTGCATTGGGGAGGGTGAGGAGGGAGAGGCAGACTCCCCTCTGAACAGGAAGCTAGATGATCAGACGATCCCTGGTCTCAGTCCCAGAAGCCTGAGACCATGACCTGAACTGAAAGCAGACATTTAACTGACTGAGCCACCCAGGCGCCCCAATGTGAGAAATTTTTCAAACATTTGCTCTCATTTTTACCATTTGTAATGCTCTTTATTTCTTAAAAATTTCTCGTTGTACAGGTCTGTTAGGAGTGGATTCTATCTACTTTTGTTTATCAGGAGAAGTTTGTCTTTTTCTATTTTGAAAGATATTGAGTATAAAATTCTTTGATGGATCTAGATATGGGTATGGTTATATGTGTATATATCTGTGTGACACATAAGGTATTTATCCTGCTTGTGGTTCTCTGAAGTTTTTGGGTTCATTGTTTGTTGTCTTTTATTCATTTAGGAAAATTTTCGTCTCTTACCTCTTCAAGTATTTTTTGCCCTGTGTTCTTGTTTGTTCCTACTTCTGGGATCCAATTACATGTATATTAGATCATTTGTTAATATCTCACAGCTCTTAGATGATCTGATTTTTTTTTTCTACTTTTTCTCTTTGTAATTCACGTTGGATAATTTTGATTGACCCTTGTTCATTTTTAGTTGTGTCCAGTCTCCTGATAAGCTTATCACAGAAATTTTCCATTTCTGATAATTGTGCTTTATAAATTTTGTATTACCATTTGACTTCTTATTAATAGTTCTCTTTTTCCTGCTGAAGTTTTTTTATCATGCATGTTCTCCTTTCCATGAATTCCTTCAACATATTAATCTAATCATGGTTATTTTAAAGTCCATTGTGTGATCATGCCAATAGGTGGGTGATCTGATGTATATATCCTTCTGTTTGTTTTGGGGGTTTTTTTGCATTATTTTTTGATTAAAAATTTTAATTTTCTTGTTAGTTTGTGTCTTATAAATTTTTATTGAATTTTAGATTCTTGCTCTTAGACTTATTTTATACCTCTAATATCTCCAAATCTCAAGCTGAGTAAACTCTCATCTCTTTCCAGTTTATTTGTTCCTAATCTGCAGAATTTGGCTAAAATAAATCCTAGGCTGACTGATATGAATACAGTTTCATATACTCCAGTTATACTTACATCCCCACTAGAGTACTATAAATATTATTTTCTCCTATGATTTTTTAAAAAGATTTATTTATTTGACAGATGGAGATCACAAGTAGGCAGAGAGGCAGGCAGAGAGAGGGGGGAGGGGAAGCAGACTCCCCGCTGAGCAGAGAGCCCGATGTGGGGCTCGATCCCAGGACCCTGGGATCATGACCCCAGCCGAAGGCAGAGGCTTCAACCCACTGAGCCACCCAGGTGCCCCTTTCCTATGATTTTTTAAATTCATTTGACAGAGAGAAGGAGACCACAAGTAGGCAGAGCAGCAGGCAGAGAGAGAGGGAGGAAGCAGGCTCCCTGCTGAACAGAGAGCCTGATGTGGGGCTCGATCCTGGGACCCTGGGATCATGATCCCAGCCGAAGGCAGAGGCTTTAACCCACTGAGCCATCCAGGTGCCCCCCCTATGATTTTTTTTAAGATTTTATTTATTTATTTGACACACAGAGAGAAATCACAAGTAGGTAGAGAGGCAGGCAGAGAGAGAGGGGGATGCAGGCTCCCTGCTGAGCAGAGAGCCCAATGCAGGGCTCGATCCCAGGACCCCGAGATCACAACCTGAGCCAAAGGCAGAGGCTTAACCCACTGAGCCACCCAGGCGCCCCTCCTATGGTTTTTAAATAACATTTTCTTTTCTTTACATACTATAAGAGTATAGTATGTAATACACATGACATACAATGTATGTGTTAATTAACTGTGTATGTTATCAGCAAGGCTTCTGGTCAACAGTAGGCTATTAGTAAAGTTTTTAGGGAGACAATATTTACATGTAGATTTTTGACTAGTGTAGAGTGTCAGCACCCCTAACTCCTACATTGTTCAAGGGTTAATTGTATAAACGTATATGTAACTTTTTTTTTTTAAAGCAACACTTTTTTCTTTCTTTTTTTTTTTTTAAGATTTTATTATTTATTTATTTGACAGAGATCACAAGGAAGCAGAGATGCAGGCAGAGACAGAGGGGGGAAGCAGGCTCCCTGCTGAGCAGAGAGCCCGATGCGGGCTCGATCCCAGGACCCTGAGATCATGACCTAAGCCGAAGGCAGAGGCTTTAACCCACTGAGCCACCCAGGCGCCCCCGTATATGTAACTATTAACAGCCCCTCATAGTCTATGAAACAAAAATTGGGGCATCTGGGTGGTTTAGTCAGTTGAGCATCTATTTCTTAATTTCAGCGCAGCTCATGATCTCAAGGTTGTGAAATCTAGGCACCTTGTCAGGTTCCATGCTTAGCAGGAAGTCTGCTTGAGATTCTCTCCCTCTGCCCTTCCCACCACTCTCTCTCAAATAAATAAATAAATCTTTAAAAAAAATATATATGAAGCAAAAATTGAAAAAAATTGGAGAGAGAAATAAACATTTCTACAAGAATAGTTGGAGATTTCAATACTCTACTTTCAATAATGCATAAATCAACTTGACATAAGATGAGTAACAAAATAGAGGACCTGAACAATGCAATAAACTAATTAGACCTAGAAGATTTTATATATATATATATATACACACACACATAATATAGTCTACCCAACAACAGCACAGAATATACATTCGTAAGTATACACAGGACGTTTTGTACTATAGACCATGTGTTGGGCCAAAACAAAAGCTTCAGTAGACTTTAAATGTGATACCATATAAGATATCTTCTCTGATTGCAGTGGAATGAAGGTAGTAGAAATCTATAACAGAAGTAAAACTGGAAAATTCACAAGTATGTGAGAGTTAAACAACATAGTTTTAACCCATGAGTCAAAGAAGACATCATAAAGGAAATTAGAAAATACTGAGAGAGATATGAAAGTGAAAACAGCATACCAAATCTTAAAGGAATGCAAGGAGAGCAGTGCTCAGAGGGGAATTTATAGCTATAAATGCCTACATTTAAAAAGAAAAGAGTTCACAAATCAGTAACCTAACATTATATTTTAAGAAACTTGAAAATGAAGAGCAAAATAAACGCAAAGCTTGCAGAAGGGAGGAAGGAAATGTTGAAAATGAGAGCAAAAATAAACAATAAAGAGAAGAGAAAAACAGTAGAGAAAATCAAAAACAAATGTTGGGAAAAACAAACAAACAAACAAAAAAACAAATGTTGGTTCTTTGAGAAGATCAACAAAACTAACAAAGCTTCTTTAGCTGACTGCCAGAGCAAAAAGAGAAGATGCAAATAACTAAAATCAGAAATAGAGATGGAAACATAACTAACCAATTTTATAGAGATAAGAGGATTAGAAGAGATTAGTGTGAACAATATACATTAACAGATTAGACAACCTGGAAGAAATGAACAGATTCCTCAAAACTTACAAATTAAACTGATGGAAGAAGAAATAGACGGTCTGAACCCCTGCATAAAAGAGATCAAATCAGTAATCAAAGACTTCCCCTAACAAAGAAAATTCCAGACCAATGGCTCCACTTGAAGTGAATTCTACCAGATAGTTAAAGAATTAACACTAATCTCTTTCAAACTCTTCCAAAAATTTGAAGAGAAGGGAATGCTTACTCTATGAGGCCTGTGTTATGCTGATGCCAAAACCAGATAAAGACATCACAAGAAAATAAAATTATATACCAGTGCCCCTTATGAATATAGATGCAGAAGTTCTCACCAAATATTAACAAATGAAATCCAGCAGCTGTCAGGGACACTAGGCTGGCTCAGTTAGTAGAGCACGTGACTCTTAATCTGAGGGTTGTGAATTCAAGCTCCATGTTGAGCATGGAGCCTACTTAAAAAAATAAATAAATAAAAATAAATTTTTAAAAAGTCCATTAGTATGTTGAAAAGATTATTCACCATGACCAAGTGGAATTTATCCCAGTAATGCAAGAGTGGTTCAACTAAGAAAATCAATGTACTACATCATATTAATAGACCTAACGCAATGACTGGGGCACCTGGGTGGCCCAGTCAGTTAGGCAGCCGACCTTCATCTCAGCTCAGGTCATGATCTCAAGGTCCTGGGATTAAGCCCCACATCAAGCCCTGAGCTCAGAGGGGAGTCTGCTGAAGGATTCTCTCTCTCCCTCTCCCCCTGCCCACACTTGCACACACTGACTCCCTCTAAAATAAATAAATTAAGATTTTTAAAAAAAGAATTAAGGAAGTGACTACGTGATCATCTCGGTTGACATAGAAAAAACATTTGACAAAATCCAACATCTTTTTATGATTAAAAAGTCTGAAAACTAAGAATAGAAGGAAAACCCCTCAGCATGGTAAAAAGTATTTGTAAGAAACCCACAGCTAACATCATTCTCAATGGTGAAAGACTGAAATTTGTTCTTCCTAAAATCAGAAACAAGATGAGGCTCTGCCTTCATCTTGGGTCGTGATTCCAGGGTCCTGCTATAGAGCCCCGAGTCAGGCTCCCTGCTCAGCACTGCCTGCTTCTCCCTCTCCCACTGCCTGCCATTTTGCCTGCTTGTGCTCTCTGTCTCCCTGTCAAATAAATAAATAAATAAATAAATAAAAAGGATATTTGATTTCACTGTTGGTATTCAAAGTTGTACTGAAAGTTTTAGCCAGAGCTAGTAGAGAAGGAAAGGAAAGACATCAAATTAGAAAGGAGGGAGTAAGAGTTGCCTGAGTGGTTCAGATGGTTAAGCATCTGCCTTTGGTTCAGGTCATGATCTCCAGGTCCTGGGAGCAAGCCCCATATCAGGCTCCTAGCTCAGCTGGGAGTCTGCTTCTGCCTCTCCCCCTGCTTCTGTCTCTCCCGTTGCTTGTGCATGCTCTCTCTCTCAAATGAATTAAAAAAAAAAAAAAAAAAAAAAAAAAAAAAAAAAAAAAAAAAAAAAAAGGAAGGGGTAAGACTATCTCTAGTCACAGATACTGTGATTCCATATATAGAAAATCTCAGAGGATCAATGAGAAAGGTACTAAAACTAATAAACAAATTTGGCAAAGTTGCAGGGTACAAAACAGAAATCAGTTGGGTTTCTATATGCCAGCATTTGAGCAATTTGAAAAGGAAATTAAGAAAGCAATTCTACTTACATTAGCACCTAAAAGAATTAGATACTTAGGGGGGAAAAAAAATCTAACCAAAGACGTGAAAGTTCTGTATGCTGAAAACTACAAAACATTGCTGAAAAAATTACAGCAGACCTAAATAAATGGAAAGACATTTCATATTCATGGATAGGAAGACTTAACATTGTTAAGATATCAGTGCTATCTAAAGTGATCTATAGATTCAACAAAATCCTTATCAGAATTCCAACAGTCTTTTCCTTTTTTTTCCCCTTCCAAATTTTTATTTAAATTCTAGTTAGCTAACATACAGTGTAATTTTACTTTCACAGGTAGGATTTGGTGATTCATCACTTACATACAACACCTAGTGCTCATCACAAGAGCCTTAATAGCTGTCACCCATTTACCCATCCTTTCACCAGCCTCCCTTCCAGTAATCCTCAATTTGTCTTCTATAGTTAAAAGTCTGTTTTATGATTCGCCTCTTTTTTTAATATCCCCCTGTGTTCATCTGTTTTGTTTCTTAAATTCCACACCTGAATGAAGTCATATGGTATTTGTCTTTCTGTGACTGACTTATTTTGATTAGCATAATACTCTCTATCTTCATCCATGTTGTTGCAAATGGCAAGATTTCTTCTTTTTTATAGTTGAGTAATATTCCATTGCATATATATATATATGCACATACATACATAAACACCATACATTCTTTATCCATCAGTCAATGGACATTTGGGCTTTTTCCATAATTTTGCTATTATTGATAATGCTCCTATGAACATTGGGACACATGTGCCCCTTTGAATCAGTATTTTTGTATCCTTTGGGTAAATTCCTAGTAGTGCAATTGCTGGGTCAGAGGGTAGTTCTCTATTATAACTTTTTGAGAAACCTCCATACTGTTTTCCAGAGTGGCTGTACCAATTTGCATTCCCACCAACAGTGTAAGAGAGTTTCCCCTTTCTCCACATCTTCACCAACACCTGTTGTTTCCTATGTTACTATTTTAGCCTTTCTGATAGGTGTGAGATATTATCTCATTTTGATTTGTATTTTGCTGGTGATGTCTGTTAGCCATCTGGATGTTTTCTTTGGAAAAATGTCTATGTTTTCTGCCTCTTTGTTAACTGGATTATTTGTTTTTGGTGTTGAATTCAATAAGTACTTTGTAGATTTTAGATACTAACCCATTATCTGATATGTCATTTACAAATATCTTCTCCGACTCCAAAGGTTGTCTTTTAATTTTGATGATTGTTTCCTTCACTGTGCAGAAGTCCGTTATCTTGACGAAGTCCCAGTAGTTCATTTTTGCTTTTGTTTCCCTTGCCTCCGAAGACCTGTCCAGTGAGAAGTTGCTATGGCCGATGTCTGAGAGGTTACTGCCTGTGTTCTCCTCTAGGATTTTGATGGTTTCCTGTCTCATATTTAGGTCTCTCATTCATTTTGAATTTATTTTTGTGTATGGTATAAGAAAGTTGTCCAGTTCTATTCTTTTACATGTCGCTGTCCAGTTTTCCCACCACCATTTGTTGAAGAGACTGTCTTTTTTACATTACATTTTTTACATTTATATTACATTTACATTACATTTTTACATCACATTTTACATTTACATTTTTTACATTGGATGTTCTTTCTTGCTTTGTCAAAGATTAGTTGACCATAAAAAAGATTCATTTCTGGGTTTTCTATTTTCTTCCATTTTTCTGTGTGTCTGACAATGATTTTCACAGACATGGAAAACCTTATTCTCAAATTCATAGGACACTGCAAGGAGTCCTGAGAAGCCAAAACAGTCCTAGAGATGAAGAATAAAATTGGAGGACTAACACTTCCTGACTTTGAAAGTTACTACAAAGCTACAGTATTAAACTAAAGCACATGGGTGGCTCAGTCAGTTTAGTGGCTGCCTTCAGCTCAGGTCGTGATTGCAGGGTCCTGGGATTGAACCCCATGTTAGGCTCCTTGCTCAGCGGGAAACCTGCTTCTCCCTCTACCTGTCGCTCCCCCTGCTTGTGCTTGCTTTCTCTCCCCCACCCCCCCATCAAATAAATAAATAAAATCTTTAAAAAAAGAAATTGTAAACAAAAAAGAAAAAAATTAAAAATTAAAAAGAAATATTATGGTCCTGGCATAAGGACAGGCAAGTGGACCAATGGAATAGAATAGAGAACCTAGAAATAAACCCTCATATGTCTGGTCAGTTTATTTTCAAAATGGGTGCTAGAACTGTTCAGTAAAGAAAAGGCCCATCTTGTCAACAAATAGTACTGGGAAAATTGAATATCCAACATGGAAAAGGATGGATAAGGATGGATCCAGATCTCATACCCTGTATAAAAAAATTAACTCAAAATTGATCAAAGACCTAAACTTAAGAGTTAAAGCTATAAAATTGTTAGAAGAAAGCATAAGGGAAAATCTTCATCACCCTGGATTTGACATTGGTTTCTTGTATGACACCAAAAGCACAGGTAACAAAAGAAAAAAAATAAATTACACTTCATTATAATTAAGAACATTTTTTAAAAAAAGATTTTATTTATTCATTTGACAGACAGAGATCACAAGTAGGCAGAGAGGCAGGCAGAGAGAGGGGGGAAGCAGGCTCTCTGTTGAGCAGAGAGCCCGACGTGGGGCTTGATCCCAGGACCCTGAGATCATGACCTGAGCCGAGGGCAGAAGCTTAACCCACTGAGCCACCCAGGCACCCCTATAATTAAGAACTTTTATGTGTCAGAGTCAAAAGACAACCTATTCAATAGGAGAAAATCAAGTTTGCAAATCAAGTATCTGTTAAGGGATTAATATTTAGAATATATAATGTACTTCAAAAACTTGACAACTAAAAAAACCCAATTCAAAAATAGGCAAAGGATTTCAATAGAAATTTCTTCAAAGAAGATATACAAATGGCCAATAAGCCCATGATAAGATGTTCAATATCATTAGTCATTAGAGAAATGCAAATAAAAAACCACAGTGAGATACCTCCTCATACCTACTAGAATGGTATTATGGTTTCTCCTTAAAATTACATGTTGAAGTCTTAACCCCCAGTGTGATTATACTTGGAGGTAGTACAGGGAGACCCATTAAAGGTAAAGTTAAATGAAGTCATAAAGGTGGCCCCTAATTTAATAGGACTGGTGTCTTTATAAGAAGAGGAAGAAATACGAGAGATCTCTTTCTGTATATACACAGAGGAAAAGCCATGTGAAGATGCATAGAGAAGGTGGGTGTCTGTAAGCGAGGAAGAGAAGCCTCACCAGAAACCAATGCTGCTGCCACTTTAATGTTGGACTTTGTAGGAGTGCTGACAATACTGACTCCATCTTTTGCTTTCTATCTTGTTCTTGTCTGCACAGTGACCTTCCACAGGGCCACATGTTCCAGGCCTGTTGGAGGTTAGTGTGCACTCTAGCTAGAATGAGGGAAGGTGTACAGATTGTGCCACTTCAGATGAATAGTAGAGATCCCTCTGGCACACAGATAGTGCTACTTTAGATAACTGCCCTTCAGCCTCCCCACAATGATCCCCCTGCTCTATAATCTCTATAGATTAAGTTACAGACTTTGTGGAAAATAGCTGCATAGTGCTGAGATCATCTTTCCACCCGATCCTCCTGTCAGTAAGTTGCCCTAAATAAAAAGCTAAATAGTTTGGAGTTGCTTGGTTTGTTTTTTGGTCTCAAAGTACCTTTTCAGTCCAGAGGATATTTTACTGCCCCTCTTCCACCTTCTAATAGACTTCTGACCTCAAGAATTGTGAGACCATAAATTTCTGTTGTTTAAGCCATCCAGCCTGTGGTATCTTGTTATGACAGCCTGAGCTATCTAATATGTATAATTTTTTAAAACACTGCAAATATGGGGCATTTGGGAGGCTTGGTTGGTTAAGCACCCAACCCTTGATTTCAGCTCAGGTCTTGATCTCAGGGTCATGAGTTTAGGCCCCAAGAACATAGTTAAATAAATACATATGTTTATTCCTGAAAATAAATGTTTGTGAAGATGTGGAGAAATTGGAACTCTTGAGCATTGTTTGTGAAAATATTAACTGCCACAGCCACTGCAAAACAGTTTGTCATTTTTTCAAAAGGTTAAAACATACAATTACCATATGTTCCAGTTATTGCTCTCCTGAGGGTTATATCCAAAAGAATTGAAATCAGGGAGTTGAACAAACGTTTTTAAGTCCATGTTTATAGAAGTATTATTCATAACAGCCAAAAGATGTAAACAACACATGTCCTTTAACAGATTACTGCATAAACACAATATGGTATATACATATAATGGAATATTATTCAACCATATCAAAGAATGAAAGTTTAACTTATTGCAACAACAACATAGATAGACCTTGAAAACATGCTTAGTGAAATAAGTCAGACTCAAAGGGTGAGTAGAGTATCTTCTCACTTGTATGTGAGGTACGCTGAATAATCAAATTAAAAGAGAGAAAGTAGAATAAAAGATATTGAGAGCTGAAGGGAGGAAGAAAGGGCTAATTTTGTTTAATAGAGTTTTTGTTAGGGATGATATAGAAGTTTTAGGTATAGAGTGGTGATGGTTATATAACATTGAGAATATTTAATGCTGATGAATAGTAAGCATGTTTAAGAATGATTAAAATTAAATATTGTGTATATTTTACCATACACGCAGACATGCATATACAAACTCCTAAAAAAAATCACCACTGATTTCACTAGAAAAGTCTAAATATTAGTGGAAACTATCAGGCTCTTGGTGACAAATACAAGGTTTCAAAAATTCTAATATGTGCATGAAAGCTCAGTTTTCCATGACATTACAGATTCATTTTGTTCATTTTCAAGGAAATATCTGACACAAAATGAAGTCTGAATAACCATAATTTGTTTGTTTTCTAGTTAGAAATGGTGTTCCATGAAAAAATCAATTAGGTCAGCTCACAACTTTATCACACAAGTGCTTTGACTTAAGACAACTGTCTCAGTTTGAGCTGCTCTTAACACATATGGCATGGACTGGGTAGCTTAAGTTTATTTCTCACAGTTTTAGGATGAAGGTGCCAACAGATCTGGTATCTGGTGAGGGCCTGCTTTGCAGATGGCTATCTTCTTGTATCCTCACATGGCAAGTAGCAGAAAGAAAGGAAGCAAGCTATCTTGTGTTTCTTTTTATAAGGGCACGTACTCCACTCATTAGAACTCTACCCTCATGACTTAATTACCTCCTAATACCTTCATATTAGGAGCTAGGAATTCAAGACACATTCAGTCCATAAAAATAGCCATTATACTTTGATAATGCTGCAAAAGTGCTTTATGCTTTCATCCCATTTTTTTAAAAAAAGATTTTATTTCTTTTTTAGAGAGTGGACAGTGGTGGGGGATGGGGGAGAGCAGAGGGACAGGGACAAACAGACTCTGAGCTGAGAATGGAGCCTGACTTGGGACTCAATCCCAGGACCCCGAGGCTATAACCCAAGCTGAAACCAAGAGTTGGGACACTTAACCAATTAGCCGCCTAGGCGCCCCCCATTTTTTTCTAATTGTGATTTAAAACCACATAAAAATTTCCCATTTTAATCATTTTTAAGTGTACAGATCAGGAATGTTAAGTATCTTCACATTGTTGTGAAACATTTCCAGAACTTTCTATAACACTAAAGCTTTTGTCCCATTTTGTCACACGCAGTAAGACAGGTAGGTACTCAAGGCTTGAGATTTCACATAGTTAATTTTTTTTGCTCCATCAAGGAATCTTAAGTTGAAACTGGCATTTTTAAAAACTTGCCCATGCATTGCAGTGAATAATACAATCACTAGTATGTAAAGTTTGTGCCACTGCCTCAATTTTCATCAGTCATTTTCTACACCATTGCTTTAGTAACTATTCAGTACAAATGTGAACACAGTGAAAAGGGCAAATAATACCTTAGTGTTATTGTGAAAAACGGTCTTGTGTTACAAATTTTCTGAAGAGTTCCTGGGAACCCCTCCAAGCATCCACAGACAACACATTGAAAACCACTGATTTAGATCACAGTTTTAGGAAGATCACTTTGAAGCAAAAACAAAAAACAAAACACAGGAAGATCACTTTGGTGGTAGGATAGAGGAGGGAGATTGGAAAAATTGGGAGACCAGTTAGTTTGAGTGAAAGAGGAAGGAAACCTGAATTTGAATAATGGAATGCAGACAAAAAGGAAAAGACCGATTTCAGAGATATTTCAGAAATGAAATTGATGTACAGAATTGCAAGTATGTCTTTGGACTCATGAAATTGTTATCTTTGTGCCAGATATTATTTCTCATTTCCATTTATCCAACTTACTTCATTTACTTAATTACTCATGAAAATTGAAAATTTCTCCCCTACATAAGAAACTAAACTAATAATAGATCTGGAGGAGGAATAAGCTAGCTATTCAGTTATCTGCTTCTACTTACTGCTTTAATTTGAGAATTTATAACCATGTTTATAACCATGTTCCTTATCATCTTCTGAATATACCTGTTAAATATGCTATTTAAACATAAATAGCAATTAGATTTTTATGTCATTAATTTATTGTTAGGGACTAATGTCTTTTCACTGTTCAGATGCAATAACGAACAAGTAACACAGATTGTTTAAACACTTGGTTTAAACACTTGGTTCTTGATATTTCAGTTTGAAGGCTTTTTTCCCCCCTCCTCAAACAGCAGTTCAAATGCTTCACCTTCAGAAGGTGCACCACTAGTAGGAAGTTATGGATGTACTCCTCAATCATTCCCAAAGTTCCAGCACCCTTCTCATGAACTTTTGAAGGAAAATGGCTTTACCCAACAAGTGTACCACAAGTATCGTCGAAGATGTCTAAGTGGTAAGATGCTTGTCCTTTATGTAGCTATGTTTAAAACTAAAATATATTTTTAAATGTGACATTTAATATCAGGTGAAGATATTCTTTTATTTTGTTATAATTACCTTAAGTAAGTATTCATGTGTTTTGTAGCTTAACTCATTAAGAAATAAAGTTTAGCATATTCTTATTAGTACTGACGAATGCTTAGATTTGAGCAATGAGTCAGGAAATGGATTAATATTTGTCCCTTACTTAGAAGAAACCCAAATACATTTTGGAGATTAATGTGTTTTAACGTTCCTTGTTTTAGGTTATGTAAAATGTCTGCTGCTTTGACTTTAATAAGTTTCTTTAACAAAAAAATGTTTTATTATTTTAACTTTTTCCAGAGAGAAAACGCTTGGGAATTGGCCAGTCCCAAGAAATGAATACCCTCTTTCGTTTCTGGTCCTTTTTCCTCAGAGATCACTTCAATAAAAAAATGTATGAGGAATTTAGACAACTTGCTTGGGAAGATGCAAAAGAAAATTACAGGTCAAATATTTTCTCATATTTTTACAGTTAAAGGGAGTTTTCAAAAAAAGAACACAAAAGCTAGTACTGAAGTAGCCCTGTTTGAACTACGAAAGTAGCACAACATAACTATAGAGAGGGCTATATTAGTTTCCTATTGCTGCATTGCAGATTATCCCAAAACTCAGAAGATTAAACAACAAGCATTTATTAGTTTACAGTTCCTAAGGGTCAAGATCCTAAGAACAGCTTAGCTGGGTGGTTCTGACTTAGATGTCTCATTTGCAGTTAAGGTGTTAGACCAGGATGCCGTCTCTGAAGACTTGACTCAGGCTGGAGGAGTCAAGCTTATTCACATGGCTGTTGGCAGGAAGTTTTAGTTCTTCACCACATAGGCCTCTCTCTCAGTGGGCATTTAACAACATGACTTCATCCAGAGCAAATAATCTAAGAAAGATGGAGAACTTCCAAGATGGAAGCCTTGGTGTCTTGTATAACCTATGCTTGAAAGTGACATACCATCACTTCTGCCATGTTATATTGTTCACACAGACCAACCCTGGTACCATACCTGGTAGGAGGAGACTACCCAAGGTTGTGAATATCTGGAGGTAGGATCATTTGGAGCCATCTTAGGGGCTGGCACAAAGGCCAAATGAAATTTGAAAGAGCCACTAGAGACTTCCCTTGCATATGCATATACACCCCAAATTGATAAATACTTAGAGCCAAACTAGTTGTGAAGATGACTTGAGCCAAGAAAAAATAAGGCCTCTTATCATATGTCTAGACTCATCTATCAAATCTCACTTTTTCCTGCTAGTGCTCTAGTTCTCTAGGCAACAGTGGTACAGAATGTGTTCTCTGAATGATCTAAACTCTAGTCTCTAGATGTCTATATATATTCTCTTCTTCCTCCCTCTGCTTTGCTAACTCATTCTTTTCATCCAGGTTAGACCTTGTTTCTTTGAGAAATGTTCAGAATAAGCTTTGAGAATGTTTATACCAGACTAAAAGGGTGAAAAGAAACATGAAGTAGGCTCTTGTACACTATTCCTGGAAAATGGTAGGAGGAAGAAGAGATGGAAAGAAGAAAAAAAGAATTTTACACTCACTGTTTACTCAAATTTAGCATTCTTCAAGTTCTACTTATAAGTCTTAAATAAGAATATATTGTTAATCAGTTATTGTAATCTTTCAGAGGAATACAAGATGCTGCAAATAAATTTTTCTGGAATAAATTACATTTGCCCTGACATATATAAAAATAAAGACTATTTAATTTTCTCCCAGAATCTTTATCTTGATCAGGAATGACAGATACATAGTATGTTTACCTCTGTTTCTCTCTTCTGTTATTACTGACATCTCTATTCAAACCCAGCACTGTTTAATGTTATTCTTGAATTCAGATCTATAGTCTTATCAAAATTTTGATAGCTACTGCCAGTTTACCTGAGTTGGCAAAAGGGCAAAATTTGCTATTTCTGATTTTGATGTTCTCATTGAAACAGTGATGTGCTACCCGTTAATGGGTTGTGAAGTCAATTTACTGGTTTGAAAAATATCAGACTGCACTGAACATAGTAAGGCTAAATTTTTTCACAATTAATACATACATGCAAATTTAAGAATTATTGCAAAACTTATCTATGTTTTTAAGTGCACACATTATATGTGTGAGTGTTGTGTTAATTTGGTCACCAGATAAAATATTTTTCTTAATATTGGATATAGAAAAGTTTGAAAGTCATTGTTATAATTATAAAATAATTTTTATTTAATTTTTAAATATAAAATATTTATATTTTTTATAAAATAAAAGATTTTATTTATTTATTTATTTATCAGAGAGAGAGAGAGAGAGAGAGAGCACAAGCAGGGAGGATGGCAGGCAGAGCAGGCAGAGGGAGAAGCAGGCTCCCCGCTGAGCATGGAGCCTGATTTGGGACTGATCCCAGGACCCTGGGATCATGACCTAAGCCAAAGCAGTTGCTTAACCGACTGAGTCACCCAGGCACCCTGTTCACTGTTATAATTAGTCTCAGGATATTTTGCTCTTTTTGCAAACACTTTGTTTGGTCTTCAGGACTTTCTAATAACTTTTCTGATATGCCTGTGACCATCCAAGGCTAGGTTGGGGCTTCTTCTGTGTTCCTATAGTTGTCCGTGTATTTTTCTAGTAGCTTTTTAACACATCATTTTGGGTCTGTTTCTGCAATGTTCGTGACTAGCCTGGATTAGCTCTTCTGTAGGAAGTATGACATAGTGGTTAAGTGTCTGAAGGTTTTGAAATCATACCTAAATTTGAATCCCAGCCTATTAATTACTGTGAGCTTGACAAGTTATTATTCCCGTGAGATTTAGGTTCTTTATCTATAAAGTAGGGGAAATTATGGTAGATACACTCAGAGGGTTATTGTGAAGATTAAGCAAAACAGAACATGTAAAGGTCTTAACATATGATACACAGTAAGTGCTTAATAAATTGTTACTGTTATTAGAAAGATCAATACTTAATCTATCCATTGACTAAATTTAGCAGTAAGATGATTTCATAAGGAAGGAGAGAAATAACTTACGTATCTTCAATGTGCCAGCTCTGGTCTAAATGCTTTACAAATATTATGTCATCTATTCTTAAAAAGTAGGATATTGTTATCCCCATTTTTAGGGATATAATTACAGGGCTAGAATTCAAATGTAGCTCTTTCTGCTTCTCAGCCTTTATGTTTTCCATTCATCTAAGCTGTCTCATAATGAGGAGTAAATGAGTAAATAACAACTGAGAGGCTGGCCATTTGCCCCTGCTCTTCACTCCAGCAGTTATGCTGCATAGTTGGGTTGTTATTAATGTCATACTTTTGGTCTTTGGAATTGGTTTACCAAAAAATAAGACTAAAAATCCAAATATTGTAGTAGTCTATTGGCCTTTACCAAGATAAACTAATGTATAACAAATATCAATATAATTTCCCATAAGAAAGGTATCAAGGCAGATTTGTCATTTCTGAGATGGTGGTTCTTTAGTCCTTAGTCCTTAGCCTTCAGTCATACAAGCTTAAAGAAGAGCATCACTTACGGCTACCAAAGCAAAGAGCTCAGGTCAGTGGGTGGGTGTGTAGTTGGTAGTCCTACATTTCTCTTGGTGGCTTGCCAAGAAACGGAAAGTGATAATCTGTCCAGAATAAATAAGTTTCTTGGCAAATAAGAAATCTTGCAAATAAACTAGTAGTTATAAAAGACACACACTCACCGCTTATTGTGAATAAAAGCTACGCAAAATTATGTTACTGGTAATGAAGAAACTGTAGTCTTTATTCCACTAAGGCACTTAGAACAACTTAAGGATCCTAACTGAGATATCTTTTAATTGTGACATGTTTTAGTTGAATAAGCTAGACTTGGTCCTTTTACTGCTATCTTGTTAACTTTGTTCATTCTTATGGGTTCTAGTCATCACCATTAATTAAAGGTTGAGCCCATGTAGTTTGCTAATACACAGTCCAAAATTTGTCTTGGGTTCTCTAGGTAGTTATAGAAGAATACAAGGAAATTTGTTTTCTGATTTTTGTAGTGATTACAATTATTTTAGCAAAATATCTTTTATGAAATGTACTTTATAACTAAAGCAGGGAAGATCTGTTAGGAGCCATTTAATTATCTTTGTCACTTATAGTTGAATGGATCAATTACACATAAGGTCTAGGGCACAAGAGTATAGTCTTTCTTTTTAGTAAAGATTATGTTCAGAAGGATCTAAAACCATGCATTATACCTTAGTTTGGAAAAAATCTAAAGCATTCCCAATGTCACTAAATCTTTTGACCATGTCTTCAGAAATACCAAGGAGAGATCCTCTGTCTGTCCAAAGCCACACCATAGTTGTCCACGGGCTGCCTCATTCTGCAGGTTCCCAGTATATGTCCATTAGGTGCTATGGCTGAGTGAACAAAAATACCAAACCATCTATGGATTACTAAATAACCACTTCAGCTAAAAAAACTGCATACTAAAAATTATACAACTTTAAGCCTTTATTTTTTTGCTTGGGCAATTTTTGTCATGTTTGCTTCTATCTCATAGATGTTCACATTGTCATAGCAAAATTTTTATTATAAACCTTTAATTTCCTTTCTACAGGTATGGATTAGAGTGTCTGTTCAGGTTTTATAGTTATGGACTGGAAAAAAAATTCAGACAAGAAATTTTTAAGGATTTCCAAGAAGAAACCAAAAAAGACTACGAATCTGGTAAAACAACAAAACAAAAAACTGCAATAATCTTATTTTATTTGCAAATTGTAAACCTGAGTCAATAAAAAGGGAAGGAGTTCATAACTATTTTCTTCAGAGTAGGACATTTAAGACCTTCAGGCCACTATTATGGTTCTTGATGAAGGTTATGGGGTACGGTATAATAAGAAGGTCATTCCTGTGAGGTGTTGGAAAACAACTATGCCCAAGTGTTTCCTTTATGGAGTAGTATTTTACTATTTTTCCCTTGACAAACATGAAGATAATACTCACTGATGTTCCATTACATGAAAATTCTTTGTAATATCAGCACATATGTTTGGAAAGATGGACTAGCACAGTGGGTAACAGTGCAAGTTTTGGGCTAGATTCTTACGTAGATCTGAATCCCATTTTCACCACCTGATAGCTGTGTGACTTTGGTTAAGTTACTTTACTTTGTTAGCCTTAGTTTACTTGTCAGTAATATACATAAGAGCACCTATATTACAGGTTTTTATATGGTTCAAATTAGTTTAATACATAAAAACCACTTAAATAATACCTATTATTGTATAATAATAGGTATTATTGTATAACAAATGCTTACTAAATGTTAGCTGCCATTATTATTACAATGTCTTATTCTCAAGATCTAGATAAAGTATATGCTGGAAGATAAATGGTTAGTTGCTGATGGGGTCATGTTTAATATGAATCATTTTTTAAATTCTATATAATTAATTGTGTATATTTTTCTTTGTTATTAGGTCAGCTATATGGATTGGAAAAGTTTTGGGCTTATCTAAAATATTCTCAATCTAAGACACAGTCTATTGACCCAAAACTTCAGGAATACCTCTGTAGCTTTAAGAGGTTAGAAGACTTCCGCATTGATGTAAGTTTTTTTTTTTTTTTAAGATTTTTATTTATTTATTTGACAGAGCGAGATCACAAGTAGGCAGAGAGGCAGGCAGAGAGATGGGGGAAGCAGACTCCTCGCTGAGCAGAGAGCCCGATGCGGGGCTCCATCCCAGGACCCGGAGATCGTGACCTGAGCCAAAGGCAGAGGCTTAACCCACTGAGCTGCCCAGGTGCCCCATAAGTTTTAAGTCCTTACTTCTGTAGTCTTTTTATTACCTTCATGTTTTGAGCTATCAGTGACTTCTTAACTTTGGTTTTACAATTTTTATTTTTTTAACTTTTTATTTTGAAATGATAATTTTCTAGTTTTGAAATCAAACTTTAAAACAGGTGTAAAGATAGTACAGAGAACTCCCTTATACTCTGTTTATCCAGATTTCCCAAATGTTAACATCTTAGGTAAGCACAGCACAATTGTCAGTTCCCTTTAATTTTGATATGCCCCTGTAATTAAACATTTTATAGATTTAGTAACATTTACATGGATATGTTACTAATTTCTCACTAGCAGTTTGGTAATTTTTAACTTTCTATATAATTTTATTCTATACTTTTCATAATATATGCTGATATAACATGGATTTAAGTTTCCCCACATAATAAAATTAAGACAAGAATATTATATACATATATAAAGACAGAAGAGTAAGCCTTAAACATTTGATATCAAGAGGAAAAGGTAAGCATTAAAAAAAGAATGAGAAGAAAATAAGATAAAGGAAAAAGAGGAAAAAGAAATAAGAATCAAAAGAACAGAAGAGAGAGAGGTGAAAGGAATGCTAGGTCCATCTCTGCTTATATTGTAATATGTTTGTTTTATATTTTGTGTAAATAGGTTTCACGGCCCAGGGACGGAATTAATAGAAGTGCCTGTCTCTGGAATTAAGGTGTATCTAGAGTGGCCTAGCCAGTTCTGTCACAAAGACATCCTTGCTCTGTGATAGTGACTTTTGCCCTATCTGAACAGAAACTAAGAATCCAGGCCTCTGCTTTTAAATACAATGGAAGATTGGAGAAGGAGGTTATGGTCTTAACTTGTCTCCAAAGGAAAATATTGGGCTGGTGGTGTATAGTTCTGGGCTCCCAAATCTTTGTAACTGGAAAGGTCTTGAATGCTGACTTTTTTTGAATGCAGAATACCTTTTTACTGCCTACCCCTCTGCCCCCTGCTTGCAGTCTGAGGGGATTTGGGAGCTTAATGGATATTAATGTTTGAAAATGTTTAAAATTAGTACCATCAATAATGCTGTCCAGTTTCCTTATCCTAGAAATCCTGGATAAACCTTCAGACTCACTGAAGATTATTTGATTTGGTATCTCTTTTTTCCCCCTGCTGCTTTCTTTCATCTGTTAAACGTTATCATTCAAATAAGCCTAGCATAGGAGTTTAGGGTTGGAAGGGACTAGAGTTATAAATGCTTTGCAGTTGACAGAAGTTGAAAAAAAGAAGGAAAATAGCCTCTTTGAAACATTTTCTTGGAGGCAGGGAACCCAGCCTTATATTTATGCCCTGCAATGTAGTTCAAGTCCTAAACATACGAGAGTCTTAATAAATATATGTTGAGTGAAAGAATGAACAAATACTGGTAAGCTGAGTTATGTAAGGAGGAAATTTAAATTGAATACCTTAAATTGCTGTAAAGTTTTTGTTATTCTAATAAAATCTACTGAAATGCCAACGTAGTTTCCTTTTTTGTTGAAAAAGTCTGACCTTAGATCAGGAAGGAGGAAAAGTAGTAAAATTTTCACTAAACTATCTTTCATAATTTGCAGCCCCCTATTAGTGAGGAATTTGGAAGAAAAAGACGTTCATCTACTTCTGGTGAGGACAGTAGTCGTCATAGACTTCCATCTAATTCCTCTACAAAGCCACCAAGTGCTGCTAAGCCTACATCTGCTAATCAGCTTCAAGTCCCAATAAGCTGTCCCAGAAGGAATACTTCACAGGAGTCCAGTGACAATTCACACCGGAACAGTGCTGCCTCAGTCTCAACAGATGGTGAAATGCTTGAGAAATAGACTCTTATGAAAGTTGTTTGCCCTTGAAATCGACATTTACATCAGCATTTATTTGGGAAAAATCTTCTGATGTTTAATTGTGATAATCACAAAAAAGAAAAAGGAAGAAAAGTGGTAGCATTTTTTTTCTAACAAGATAAATTCTAAAAACATTTTCCCTGATGTCATGAGTAAGGATAGTTTTGGTGACCTTTTATAGAGATCCTCTAGTAATGTATTTTGGTCTCAGTATTTCTTTTTCAAAGTAATTGTTTACAAGGACAGCATTCCTTAAATATATACAAAAACAATATAAGGAATGCCTAACGCTTCAGCTCATACTTCTTAAAGAAGATACAGTATGTTGTATTCATCTCTTCTATAGAGCTTTCCTAAAGAATCCAATTACCCTGCTATCAATTCATATTTGAACTTATCAAAAACAAAGGAAGATTACGTATATATTTTTTAAATTCAAAAAAAGAATATAAAGTGATACATTTGCTTTTCTTTTTGACATATAGTTTAAGGAAACTTTTTTTTTAACCAAAATACAATTATATTGCAGTTAAATTGAAGTATAAAATATGTGCATTTTGGGTACTGGGTTTTCCTTTTTTTTTCCCTGTAGTCATACCTCATAATTTCCATAGTTATTGCTGTGCTGGTGTGGAGTGTTCTGAATTGGCATCAGCTGGTTACCTATTAGAAGAGATTTACTTTTTGTGACTCTATAATAAACCAGAACAAGTAATTGAAAACTTGGTTGGGATTGTTTGGAATATTGTTCTAAATCAATTAAATCTTGTCCTGTTTTGAAAGCATCTGCTGTTTGTACATCTACAGGTCAGTATGTCACAGGCAGTCAGATTATCTTCAATTTAAAAGAAGTACTTAGTTTTTCCTTTTTGTTTCTTTTAGTTTTGTTTTATGCTCATGTTTTCAAGAGTTACAGCAAATTGATTTCTAATTTTTATTGCTCTTGCAACTGATGTAAATGGTAGTTTCAGTTTTTGTGGGAATTAAAAAAATAAAGCACTTATTCTAAGTTATTGGAATTGATTTTTAATTATTTTGTTTAGAATATAATTAAAAAGCTTTAATATTCAAATTCTGCTAGTAGAGGACCATTGTATTTTGTGAATAGAGTTTCAGCTATAAACTTATACATTTTTATTTACCACATATATTTTCTTGGCAGAGCAGCTAGTTTAATAACACTAAATTATTATTTTCTTTTTGATGTCTTGTTCTTATAGAATGACAACATTGAGATACATATAATCTTTGGATAAATGGGCTATTCATCAGGAAGTAAGAGATTTTCAATAGTTATTACCCATGCATAAATGATAATCTGCAGTTTTATATTTAATTTTTGGGGGTCATTTTGTTGTGTTAATTTTAAGAAACAGACAAACTTGAATATTCAGAAAATAAATTTTACGTAGAGATGTTGGAAAGGGAACAAAACAACTAAAGGATTAGAATAATAAATTTCTAAATGTTTTCTTAAGTAGATATATAGTTCTTGCTTTTCACTGAGAAATTTCCAGACCATACTTACTAACGTTAAGGGGGTCTCTTGAAAAGATCGAAAAAATTTTCTCAGTATCCTTTTTGTATTGAACCCGTACATCCGAAACCTGTATTTAAGATTATTTCTACTCACCTAAATATCCAAGTGTAAATTTGATTGGAAAATTGTATATTTTATATGAAAATATAGTAATCAATAGTTTTGTGATGTGTACTTAGAAATTTTATCATTATTTGGGACGCCTGGGTGGCTCAGTTGGTTAAGCAGCTGCCTTCGGCTCAGGTCATGATCCCAGCGTCCTGGGATCGAGTCCCACATCGGGCTCCTTGTTCTGTAGGGAGCCTGCTTCTCCCTCTGCCTCTGCCTGCCACTCTGTCTGCCTGTGCTCGCTCGCTCTCTCTAAAAAAAAAAAAAAAGAAATTTTATCATTATTTTGATTATAAATAAAAGTGATACATGTAATTGGGAAATTTAGAAAAGCACAAAGAAGAAAATAAAGTACCTTTTCAAAAAAGAAAAAAAAACCCAATCAGTATCATGCTATACACATAGTGTTATAACTTGCTTTTCCATATATTAGAGGTGAGCACTTATTCATGTCATTATTTCTACACCATGACATTAACAAGTCACATAAAATTCTAACATATACTTCATGTCATATCATAGTTTATGTTTATTTAATCTCCTGTTGAATGTTAGCATGTGGTGAGGTTTGAGCTGTTATAAACAACAATTTAATCACATCCCTACAGATGAATCTTTGTGTATATATCAAATTGGAGTTGCAGGGAAGTTCACATTTATGAAAGACTTACCTTAGTATAGTAATGGTTTTTGTTGTAAAAGGGAAAAATCCGCCTTGGATTTCTTTCAGTTATCAAAAACCGGTACTAAGGTTGGCCTTTTGTAAAAGCAAAGTGGTACAATGAGAACTTGAGGAAAGTGGAGAGGATACTTCTCTTTACATGATTTCAGCTTATTAAAGCTTTCCTAAGAACACACTACTTTCAGATAACAGGGGAAACCTGTACTACGAGGATAAATTCCCAGGGGCTGAAATTCCAGGTAAACATGTATTCCCATTTAACACACTCTAGAATGGCTACACAGTTTATATTTCACCAACAGAATCTGCTTTCCTATATCCTCACCAACACTGGTTATTATAACTCTTTCTCTTTGATAGATTGAGAAACAAAAATTATTATTTTAATGAGGTTACTAGTGAGTGATAATTTTATTATTTATAAACTATATTATTTGTAGATGGCTTGGTCATATCCTTTGTCTTCCTTTTGTGATTATCTTTTTCTGATTGATTTATAGGGCTCTTGTACTTATCAAGAACATTAACCTTTTGCTTTCTAATTTTGTTTCTGTATGTTTTACAAAGTATGTATATTTTTTTGGTAAATTTAAAAAAAATTTACTCCTGAAATTTTAAGTGTAAAAGCTCAAGCAAATAAAAGCATTGTTATTCAATGAAAATAAAAACATTATTGACTATAAATCTAAATAGCCCTACCCAAAATTTATGTAAGTGCCTAGAGACCTTAGATCCTTCCTTATGATTTTGCAGTTTTCAATTTTATAAGGAAAAAAAGCAACATCAATATTATTTAAATCCAAACTACTTACTTTTTAAGAAATAGGTAAGGCCATATTTAGAATTCTTTAGTTTTAAAATAGATTTTATGTTTTAAACTTGTTTTGCCAGCTTGGGAAAGCTGACAGTCTCTCCACTCTGACAGTCTCTCCTTGACTTCCTATTCTTGCCGCTGTACTAAGTGTCTTTAATCTTGTCTTTCAATTATTTTTTTAGTTCTTATGAAATTGCTTATTTTTATTTTATTCTTGCACAAGACTGATCCAATAGTGGTTAATACCTAATTATATCACCACTAGATGGCAGAATGGAATAAGTCAAATCTGTAGTCTTTTGACTGTGTGTGTGTGTGTGTGTGTGTGTGTGTGTGTGTGTGTGTGTGTGTGTGT